>NC_140182.1:2152991-2237991 GCF_963971535.1 Notolepis coatsorum
CGCTGGCTAAATGAACAATAACAAGCTTTTAGGAACATGTAGTGAACATACCATTAACTTTAGCCTAGGAATCGCTCCTAATCACTGAATGATTCATCAAAATAATTGTGCCACTGGCGTCGTCGTAAGCAGCGGGCCAGTGACGTGTAATTGACTGCAACCCCCAACCCCCCACCCCCCATGCCCCCACCCCCCATGCCCCATGCCCCCACCCCCCATGCCCCAACCCCCAACCCAGCAGATTGTCCTCATTGCCAGACGTGCCACTGGCATGTCGTCACCTGCTGGTTCAGTTTCAGTTTCACTCAATTAGCAATGGCTTCTTATTAATGGCTTCCTATACATTTTAGAATACATTTCAAGGTCCCGGGTGCTGCTCACTTTTAGAGCTCTGCACGGCTAAGAAACACACAGGAAGAGAAGAGGAGCTGAATGGTGTTCAGTGGAGAGTTTGCAGGAAGAGGGGTACAGGCCGGGTACAGGGTAACAGGGGGTACAGGGGGTACAGGGTCACCGTGTTGCTGTTTCTCCATCGGAGCATCTGCTCTGCATTTGCACGTGTTTGTCCTAGAGACCGAATGACCGAAAAGGTGTCGGCTGAAGCCGGGGGTTTATAATCGCCTATACCCTTTTTACATTACATTATTTACAAAAAAAAGAATACAAAAAATAAACATAATTCAGTACATCATTTAGCAAAGGTTACAAAAGTTTCATAGTTTTATGTACAAAACGTATACACATTTATTTATGTTTTTCTTTTATATATATATATCTTTTTTCCCCTTTTGTCACTATTTGAATACGGTTATGTTATAGATAAAATATATTTAGGATAATAATAATAAGGTTTTATATTTATGTTTAATGTACATTTCTCATCAAGCCAGATAACAAGATATTTGTATTCTGTAACTCATTCGATGTCGGACTCATTTACAGTTGATGTATGCAAATCCTCACAGACGACATCTCTAGCCCTAGAGAGCATCATGAATAGCATTAAGTACAAGCCTAAGGCCAATAAGCACATCTTGCAGAATATCATCTGCATAAAGATGAACTTGATATCCACTCAAAGACGAGACAATATCATTCATATAAATGGTATATAATAAGATAGAACCCAGAATTGATCCCAGTGGGACGCCTTTTGTAATGGGCAAAAGCTCTAATTGGGCTTTCCCAGTGTCTGAAACCAACTGCAAGCATTTGCATCAAAACATATTATGCTGTGTAGTCTATTTAAAAGAAGAACATTTTCAAAATGCTCTCTACAAATAATGCAGCACAATGTTTTCTTTTATCCAGGGTAGATACTATTCACGACTAAAGTAGTAGCTGAGATTGTGCCACGATTTGATGTACATTTGTGTGGACTTGGTGATTTTAGAGAAATGCTTTGAGTTGGTTATTATTTACCAATGATTGCAGGATTTTTGCTGGACAGGATTGTTTGGAGATTGGTCTGTAGTTATTTAGGGTCACTTATATCCACCTTTATGTAATAGAGATACATGAGCCTTTTTGCAGGTACTAGGAACTATGCCTGTTGACAAAGAAAGATTAAATATATGTGTAATTTGCTCTAATTAATAGAGCAGCTAGCCTGAAATAGAAGTATCCAATTTATCCTCTCCGGTTGATTTCCTGGTATCAATGGATTGCAAAAAGACAACACTATAATACAGTATAAACTAGAGTTGTTCCGATACCGATACGAGTATCGGAAAAGCCGCCGATACTGGCTAAAATGCTGGTATCGGTATCGGCGAGTACCCTCTAATGCTGCGCTCCGATACCATATGACGTAATTTATCAACAACACTGTGGTCTGTTGAGTAAGCATTATAAAACAAACGTGTGCTTAATCGATTAAAGTGTCAATGCCATTTGTCATTTTAACAGCAGATACTTTCTTAAATGTCATCGTCCCGACAGAGCGGTGTTGACGGAGAGCTCATGGGTTCGCTTGGTGGCTGGTGTTATTACTATTAGCATTGAACAGCTAACCGAAAGCTAGCTTTAACATTACCTTGGCTAAAGTTGGGGCTATTCATATAATCCAGCAATAATGGCTGCAGACCTGAAGCAAAGTACAGCAAGTTGGCAAAGGAGTATTCCAAGTTAAATCACAATGTCACCAGTAACGTTACAGTCTTCTATGGTCTTCCCATATACCGGTAGCTCATGCTAGCTAACGGTAACGTTGTCATTGCACAATTGCACGTCGCGTACACAATTAATGACATGTTGCGGACAGCCATATCGGCGACAATGTTTAGCTTTTAGTGCCAAATGATACGAGTCTGAGGCGGAGTCTCAAAAGAGAATGTTGAATATTTATTGTGCAAAAATCACAACAGATGCGACTGCTACTGAACGAGCCTTGTAGACAGACTGAGTAGGGTATATCTGCAGAGCCAGTGGGTAGCGAGTGCAGCAACGTATAATGTCCGTGTGGATCATTGGAGTAGGGTATATCTGCAGTGCTGAAGCCCCATACTCATTGATTAATGATACTAATACAAATCTATACAATCACCTGTTGTTGAATAAATACCATTACTTTCTAGTTATGACTAAAAAACAGTATATATAAAACAGTATTTGTTAAAAAAAAAAAAAAAAATTATATTTATAAAAAATTTATATAATATCGTTTTTTTTTTTTTTTATGTATGCACTGGTATCGGATAAATATCGGTATCGGCCGATACCCAAAGCTTAGGTATCGGAATCGGATCGGAAAGGAAAAAATGGTATCGGAACATCTCTAGTATAAACGGTTACTCCAGGGCCAGACTTGTATGGGCAATGGGTATGGGAAAATACAGTGGCAGGCTGCCTTGAAATCTAGTTATTGTCTTTTTCTTGGTCATGAACTAAAGCCCTGTGGCTGACATCTCATATCTCCAGCCTGCAAACATCTAATCCTGGATTAAACTAATGTTATCCAAAAGCTAAGACGGAATCAACACCACATGATGGCAGTAGACGTGATTTTCCTTTACAGTAGCCTCTACTACTGTACAGCCAAGAGTCGTACAGCCAAATTCTATTGTCATATTGGACATTTTCTCATTCCTAATATGTCTGAATCCTGTCCATATGTACACTACTGACTCACAATTATGTCAAATATAATGCAAAGTGATGTATATATACAGTCTTCTTTTTCCAAGATATCAGGAAATTATGGTTTGTATACCTTCATCGTTTTAACCGTGGTTAACGAAGCCAAATCGAGCCACGTGACAGTTGTGGCTACTGAACACTAATCTACACAGTAAATCTCGCAGTGGCAAATTAACACTATTCCAGAGTGTAAAAATTGGGACCAACTCAGAATTGGTGTTAAATTGACTCTTGCTCTCTCGCCTATGCGCGAGTGTTACGTTTTTTTACTCTATTTAGAGTTAATTTAACTCTTACACAAGAGCAAGAGTCAATTTAACACCAATTGTGAGTTGGGCCCAAATACACTCGGGGGAATAGTGTTAATAATTTGACACTGCCAGGTTGACTGTGTGGCACCACGGTTCTTCTCCAGCGCCGTTAGCCGTCACCAGGTGCTCTGCTCGCTGTGATAATGAGGCACGTTGCTGTCGACGATGTGTTTTCTCTAATGACCCGGCTCCGGTCCTCGGGGCGCAGACTCCATCTCATTATTATGACAGCTGCCAAGAGCAGCGAGTCATTTTAATGATAATTTATTGCCTCCTATAGCCATCATGTGTGTTTTATTTTATAACGCTCATGATTATCGCTGAAGTCCGAGTTGCTCACTGGCTTTCGTATAACTAACCTATAACTAACGGACTAACTTGTCTCGCTCACGACTTGTTTATGAGTTTGCATGTCAGGTAGTAAGTCGACCACGACGGAATTGTGCCTTTGGGAATTTTGAAGTGTTGGATGATTGAGAAGAAGAATACACTTTTTTTTTTGTTGCCATATGCCCAATGTAATCTCTCATTAGTGACTTGGCCATACGGTATGTAGAAAATAAGGCAACCGGGCAAATTCTCAACCACTAATGAGACACCTACTGTATGTTTAAACTCTGAAATCGGCCCAAAGTCTGGTGCCGCAAAGAGCGTAATAATGCACAAATCTAATTTGGGAAAATATTGTAAACAAATATGGACTTATTTTAATGACCTACCCCCTTTCTCTTTCTCTTTCTTTCAGCAGAAGTGACGCAGGGATATGGATACAGGAATCAGCGCAAGTTCTCAGAAGACATAGACTGGTCCTACGCAGGTCAGTGGTTCATGTCCATCGGCTGGACGTTTGACCAAAACGGATTGCATTCAGTAAAAACCGTCTCACCGGCGGCATAGTGGGAGAGTGGGAGGGGCCAGGGGGAGAGTGGGAGGTGGCATGGGGGAGAGTGGGAGGGGCCAGGGGAGAGTGGGAGGGGCCATGAGAGAGTGGGATGGGCCAGGGGAGAGTGGGAGGCGGCAGGGGGAGAGTGGGAGGCGGCAGGGGGAGAGTGGGGGAGAGTGGGAGGCGGCAGGGGGAGAGTGGGAGGCGGCAGGGGGAGAGTGGGAGGCGGCAGGGGGAGAGTGGGAGGTGGCAGGGGGAGAGTGGGAGGCGCCAGGGGGAGAGTGGGAGGCGCCAGGGGGAGAGTGGGAGGCGGCAGGGGGAGAGTTTGAGGCGGCAGGGGGAGAGTGGGAGGCGGCAGGGGGAGAGTGGGAGGTGGTCAAGTCTCTCTGTTTGATTGATTGATTGAAAAGTTTATTAACAGATTGCAGAATGGGGTACAATACAGTACAGCTCAATACACACAATAGTTAAGGGGATGCAGACCAGAGAAAGACTTTCGTCTTGTTTACATCAGGGTCCCCCATTTTCAATTCATAGTGACATTTATGACATACACGACATACAAATATACAGTACTGTTTAACAGAGATCCTAACAGAAACTATATACATTCGAGGGGGAGGAGACTGTACATTAGGAGGGGGTGGGGTGGGTGGGTGGGTGGGTGGGGGGGGGGGGGTTTGGACATTTACGGGGGCCTTCTTGATAATAAAGCCGTCGCATCTTTTCACCTGAACAGCGCGATCTCTCAGCGGCGAGGGTCTGTGTGGGAGGGTCCCCCGTCGCTTCCTGATTCTGCTGCGCAGGCGCACCAACCGACCTGTAGGAGTCGCTGTCCACAACGTCTGATCCCCACCCACCAGCTTCCCTCCCCCTAACACTGCCAATGTGTGTTAGTATGAACGACCAGCCAAGCTGGTAGCAATGCCGAGAGCTGGGCTCGAACCCAGCGTCTCCTGCGTTAGACCGCACTTACAATCCTACATGTAGTGAGTGAATGACGAGATGTTCGTGGGCCTTAACCCTTTCACTGCGACAATACAGAAGGTTAACCCTTTCACTGCCACACAACAGCAGGTTAACCCTTTCACTACCACACTACAGAAGGTTAACCCTTTCACTGCCACACAACAGCAGGTTAACCCTTTCACTACCACACTACAGAAGGTTAACCCTTTCACTGCCACACACCAACAGGTTAACCCTTTCACTGCGACAATACAGAAGGTTAACCCTTTCACTGCCACACGACAGCAGGTTAACCCTTTCACTACCACACTATAGAAGGTTAACCCTTTCACTGCCACACGACAGCAGGTTAACCCTTTCACTACCACACTACAGAAGGTTAACCCTTTGCTATCACACTACAGGCGGTTAACCCTTTCACTGCCACACGACAGCAGGTTAACCCTTTCACTGCCACACGGCAGCCGGTTAACCCTTTCACTACCACACTACAGAAGGTTAACCCTTTGCTATCACACTACAGGCGGTTAACCCTTTCACTGCCACACGACAGCAGGTTAACCCTTTCACTGCCACACGGCAGCCGGTTAACCCTTTCACTGCCACACGAGAGCAGGTTAACCCTTTCACTGCCACACTACAGAAGAAGGGTTAACCTTCCACTGGATTGTTGGTTGTTGGTCTTGTTTGTGTGTCGCTGCAGTGGAGGCTCTCTGTCTCTATCCTGACTGAGCCTTTGATGCAGTGTATAGATGGTGTCCTCAAAGAGGCAAAACCCATCTTGTGAAGTGTGTGTGTGTGCGTGCGTGTGTGTGTGTGTGTGTGTGTGTGTGTGTGTGTGTGTGTGTGTGTGTGTGTGTGTGTGTGTGTGTGTGTGTGTGTGTGTGTGTGTGTGTGTGTGTGTGTGTGTGTGTGTGTGTGTGTGTGTGTGTGTGTGTGTGTGTGTGTGTGTGTGTGTGTGTGTGTGTGTGTGTGTGTGTGTGTGTGTGTGTGTGTGTGTGTGAGAGAGAGAGTGCACTCTACTTCAAATGATCGGCTCACTGATTCAAATGGAAAGTCTATGTGAAGAGGTTTTGTGCTGTAAACCACGTGTGTTGCTTTTATGTGTGTGTGTCTGCGTGCACATGCGTGTACATGGATGTGTGTGCGCCGCGCGGTGTATGCTTGTGTGTATGCACGTTTGTATGTGTGTTCACGTGTGCTTGTGTGTGTATTAGAGATGTTCCGATACAATTTTTTCCTTTCCGATCCGATTTCGATACCTAAGCTTTGGGTATCGGCCGATACCGATACTTATCCGATACCAGTGCATACATTAAAAAAAATAAAAATAAAAAACGATATTATTTAAATTATACTTTTTTTCTTTTCTTTTTTTACAGATACTGTTTTATATATACTAGGGGTGGACGGTATAAACGGTATACGGTATAAACGGTATTAATTTGCTCTACGGTATGGATTTTGACTATACCTTGTAACCAGTAGGGCAGCTCTAAAATAGCAATGACGTCATGTAACCACAGCGCGACTATTTCAATCGCATTTGCCCCTAAAAATAGATAGAATTAGTCATAGATAATAGATATGTGCAAACTGGAAAAAGTTATTTAGGAGGCTTCGCGCAGTGGGCGTGTCAACACGCAATTGTCATTTCATAATAAACGCATATCACCGCGGCGCACAGCAAGTTTCAATTTCAGTTCCTGGCATTTTTAACCAGTGGAGAAAGGTAAGAGATGTCCCTATCGTTTTTCTTATATGAATTATTCTACGTTAATAAAACATACCTGGTGATCAACTACAGTTTGCTGTAAACATTATGATATGTGTGTAGTGTTATGATAACGACGGCTGCAGCGGGTCCGTGCTGTCCCGAGTCCGTGCTGCTCCCATTGCAAACAGCGGGCTGGATGCTGGATTTTGCTAGAAGCATATGTAGCTGCAGAGCCGCAGAGCCAGTGGTGCTTTCAGGTCTGGTCACAGGCCCGCTCAACAGCGCCCCCCCACCCAACGGCTGAAAGCTGTGACCAGACCTGAAAGCGCCGCTGGCTCTGCGGCTCTGCAGCTACATATGCTTCTAGCAAAATCCAGCATCCAGCCTGCTGTTTGCAATGGGAGCAGCACGGACTCGGGACTTATTTTATTTGGAATATAATGACTTTATACGCAAAAGTAGCCTAGTTTTAAGTTAAAATATTATAAATCTACATGCCTTGAGGATGTCATTCTTTATATAGCCTGCCTATCAGGCAAAAAAAAATATTCTAACGGAAACACTGATACAGTGATATATACCGTTACCGTCTATGCTTCAAATTATACCGTGATATACATTTTAGACCATACCGTCCACCCCTAATATATACTGTTTTTAGTAATAACTAGAAAGTAATGGTATTTATTCAAGAACAGGTGATTGTATAGATTTGTATTAGTATCATTAATCAATGAGTATGGGGCTGCAGCACTGCAGATATACCCTACTCCAATGATCCGCACGGACATTAGACGGTGTCGCACTCGCTACCCAGTCTGTAAGCTAGTAGCAGATAGAACGTGCATGTTGTGTTTTTCGATGCAAAATAAATATTCAACTTTCTCTTTTGAGACTCCGCCTCAGACTCTTATCCTTTGGCACTTGGAACTTGCTGTACTTTGCTTGCAGGTCTGCAGCCATTATTGCTGGATTATGAATAGCACCAACTTTAGCCACGGTATCGTTATCAAGCTAAGCTAGCTGACCTAGCTCGTCTTCCTGCATTGACATTTGATAACGTTAGTCAGCTAACGCTAGTCAGTAGCTACTTAACTTAAATACGATTCACCGTGGGTGCATTATTGTTGATAGACGGTCACGGACAGTGTCAGGTCCTGGAGAAAGGACAGGCCATCATCTGATTTGATGTAACGGGCGGATGTTGTTCCAACTAGCTAGCTTTTCAGCTAATGCTATCATAACACCAGCAAAACACATCCCGTCCGAGCTCCCCGTCACACGCTCTGTCGGGGACAATGGAATTTAAGAAAGTATCTGCTGTTAAAATGACAAACAGCATCACACTTTAAAACACGTTCATTTTATAATCCTCACTCTCCGCAGGAGATAAATGACGTCATGGGATCGGAGGCTACAATTGACGTGTACTCGCCGATACCGATACCAGCATTTTAGGCAGTATCGGCGGCATTTCCGATACTGGTATCGGTATCGGAACAACTCTACCAATAAATATGAAGTTATATTTGAACCTCTGTTGTCAAGCCTTGTCAATATAACCCACCCCCCTTTCTCACGAATGGAACTGGTGTCGTGGAGTCCGCTTTGAGCGTTTTCCATGGTTAACGCTAAGCTAACGGCTAACGCTAGTTAGCTTAGCCTATTTAGTACTAGTTAGCAGCTAACATTGCTCGCATCAATTATATTGGATGTCATTGATCTACCGGTCGATCACGGCCCACTGGTTGGGCACCACTGGTCTATAGAAATAGATGCATTCGAACAAGAAACCAATGTATAGTAGACATAGCAATGGCAAAAAAAGTTGAGTGTGAGTAATAATGGCTTGCTGCGGCTCGCTTCTCGTTCAACGTTTAAATTCCTCGAAAAAAAACTCATAGTAATAATAATTTCTAGAGTATCGATGTACCGATAACGTCGGAGCTTATCAATACTCAGTTTTTTTCTAATTTAGTACCGGTTCCCGTTTAGTACCGGGGTCCGGGGGGCATTCCTAATCATACAGCATAAGTACATTAGGCAAAGTAAAATATATTGTTGGTTTCCTGTTGGTTGTCAGTTTGGCCATGGGTAGGTAGGGAATTTATTTTATTTTATTTTTTTATTTTATTCTTTCCCACAGCGACTATGGATAGGGAATTTCTTTATTAAATTAAAATGTTCACAACAACATGGATGCATGTACTCTGCCAGCATGTTTAATATCCATAATACTAAATGTTTGACTAAGATTTCTATGAAACTTTATTCTAAAAAAAAAAAAAAAAAAAATCGTTTTCTTTTTTTTCTTTTTTTTTTTTATAATTTTTTTTAAAAACTCATCAAATATATTGGGTCGCACCTAAATCTGCAGGGTCGGTCGGCAACCGGAAACCAACTATTAATTTTGTTAGGCCTTACAATGAAAATAAGTGGGGCATCCAACCCGAGTGCAAATGTAACAGTAAAGTGCAATAGTAATATTAATATAGTGATTAAGCTGGGTATAAGATATATACATTAGTTCTACTGAGTATAATGCTAATCACATGTATGTACAGAGTTGTAATATATTTAAATGTTTCAAAAATGTTGTTATGTACCCCAGTTGCTATTGCATGCACATATTTGTGTTTTATTACACGTATATGTACATACATACCAACTATTCGCCTGTTTTATTCTCCTCCCATCCATAGCAACACTATTATCACAGACATCCAAGAAGGGGGATCCCCCCTTGAACGGCCCTTCTAAGGTTTCTCTCCTCCACATCGCCTGTGGTGCTTTTTTCCTATTGCTAGGTTTTTCCTTACCTTCGCTGGGGTATGTCTGGGAGTGTTGCATTTATTTATTTTACATTTATTTTGGATTTCATGGTGGGTTTTTTGTTCTTGATTTATTGGGATGTTTCTTCTTGAATAGTTTAAAGAAGACTTGTCCGGCCCATGGGGACATTAACTTGTGATTTCGGGCTTTACAAATCAATTTGATTTGATTTAATATGCATTTATATGTCCAGTGATACAGGTATAAAGACACTATGGTCAGGCACTCTACTACTGGCCCCTGAGCAGCTAACACTGGAGCGGTTAAAGCTGAGGTGCCTTGCTCAAGGGCACAGCTAGCAGGCACGTGCACACATAGAGCCCAACGGGTGCACAAGCACCTGCCCTTTTGTGCCTCATAAAAAAGTGCCCTTTTTATGCCAATTATTTTGACCATATTTTCTTTTTTACCTCTATATAGAGAGAGTGATCTGCAATCTGCTTGGGTTGGGGGTGCAATTCCTAACAGGCTCAACCATATGGATAAAAGTTCCCATATTATGTGCATTACACAAACTAAAAACAGATATTACATTACACAAACTAAAAACAGATATTACATTACATTACACAAACTAAAAACAGATATTACATTACATTACACAAACTAAAAACAGATATTACATTACATTACACAAACTAAAAACAGATATTGTCTGAATTACTAGAAGAAAGAAATGCACCACCTTTGGCTGATAGTAATTTATTAATTTCTTAGGATTTCTTTTGGTCAATTTTTGCCCTGCCTCTGCCTCTCCTCCTCCTCCTCTTCACCCTTCCCCTCCTCTTACTCCCCTTCCTTACTCCTCCTTTCTCCTCTTCCTCTTCCTCCTCCTCTCCTCTCTCCTCTCTCCTCTCTCCCTCATCTTCCCCTCTTCCTCTTCCTAATCCTCCTCTCCTCACCTCCTCCTCTCTCCTCTGCTCCTCATCCTATTTCCTCCTCTTCCTCCTCCTCTTCCTCTTCCCTCCTCCTCCTCATCCTCCTCTTCCCTCCTCCTCCTCCTGCTCCTAATCCTCCTCTTCCCCCTCTGCTCCTCCTCCTTCCTCCTCCTCCTCCTCTTCCAAATCTTCCTCATCCTCCTCTTCCTCCTCTTCCTCCTCCTCCTCCTCTTGCTCCTAATCCTCCTCTTCCTAATCCTCCTCTTCCTCCTGCTCCTCCTCTTCCTCCTCCTCCTAATCCTCCTCTTCCTCCTCCTCCTCCTCCTCCTGCTCCTAATCCTCCTCTTCCCCCTCCTGCTCCTCCTCTTCCAAATCTTCCTCATCCTCCTCTTCCTCATCTTCCTCTTCCTCCTCCTAATCCTCCTCTTCCTCCTCCTCCTCCTCCTCCTCTTGCTCCTAATCCTCCTCTTCCTAAGCCTCCTCTTCCTCCTCCTCCTCTTCCTCGTTCTCCTAATCCTCCTCTTCCTCCTCATCCTCCTCCTCCTCCTCTTCCTCCTCTTCCTCCTCCTCCTCATCCTGCTCTTCCTCCTCCTCCTCCTCCTCATCCTGCTCCTCCTCCTCCTCCTCCTCCTCCACCTCCACGGGGAGCAGCGTACTGGCTCATGTAAAATGGCAGGCCATGCATTATGCAGCAGCTTAGGTCACCGCGCAGGATCTTCATGTCCTCGACTGCAGTCCACCTGTCGCTGCTCTGGTTGTAGCGCTCCACGTTGGAGAGGATGGTGAAGACATTGTCGCCTCCGACCACGAAGAGCAGGCCGTCCAGCACCGCGATGCCAAAGCAGCTGCGGGGGGTGAGCATGGCGGGCAGGGCTCTCCAGGAGTCAGTCAAGGGGCTGTAGGCCTCCGCGCTACGCAGGATGTTTCTACCGTCGCACCCTCCCACCTGAGGACAGGACACATGAGAGGAATGTTTTAGTGTGTGGCTCAGGCAGGCAGACACTGTATTAATCCATTTAGGGAAATGAGCGCATCACAGAAGCATTGAAAGTCAAATGATACATATCTATAAAAATATTGAGTATAAAGCATTTGTCTCCGTGTGCACCGACCGCATAGACTTGTGCTCCGTATGCAGCGACTCCCAGTGCGACACGCCTGCTGCTCATGGGGGCGATCAGAGTCCACTGGTCGGTGTCTGGGCTGTAGCACTCAGCTGTGAGCAGACACCCCGTCCTGTTCTGGCCACCACAGATGTAAACCTGTAATAAGAAAGAATATTCTAATTTAGTTTATATATTCCATTTGATTTCATTCTACTTTAATTGTCTGTTAATGTTGATGCACCAAAGGACCCAGACACATATTTTGTATGTGCAAGCTTACTTGGCAATAAAGACATTTATGATTTCTGATCTAACGTTCCTTGTGTTCATCTAGCACCCTGTGTCCCTCAGTTCCACCCACCTTGCCCTGGAGGGCTGCTGCCTCGGCGCCCCCCCTGTGCTCCAGCATGGGTGAGATCACTGTCCACTGGTTGGTTTCAGGCTTGTAGCGCTCGGCGGTGTTCAGTACCACGTCTCCGTCGTGCCCTCCCATGGCGTAGATACAGCCGCCCAACGCGACCACGCTGAGCACACTGCGGCGTGAGTGCATGGGAGCCGCCTGCAGCCAGCTGCGAGTGACGGGGTTGAACCTGCTCACACTGCTGAGACACTCTACGCCGTCCCAGCCGCCCACGCAGTAGACCAGACCGTGGAGATAAGCGGTGCTGTGGTTGGCCCGGGGACTCTCCCCCTCAACGCTCACGTCCATCCATCCACCGGCTCGGATATCGTAAGCCTCCATGGTCAGGATGCCGCCACCCCCGCCTCCGATGGCCAATAGGACCTCCTGGGGCCGGCGTGGGCGGGTCAGGGGGTTTGGGAGCCTGTCGGAGCCAGAGGGGTTCAGGACGCTGAGGATGAGGGGCCTGCAGTCGTGGCTGTCCCTCACCACAGGGTTGTTCTGGACGTTGTTCAGCAAGTAGTCAGGCCTCATCAAGCCCATGCGAACCTGGGAAGAGACAAGCAGACAGCGGGTACAACTTAGACATCGGTTGTAGACGGTTTCTGTTGCTAGGGAACAGTTTGGACCCAAATGTTTGAGAACCACTGTACTAGGGAACCTAGTGTTGTTTTAATGTAATGCACAGTAATACAATTATTATTATTATTTTTTTTAAATGTTTTTCTTTTCTTTTCATACATAAAACAGAACATAACAGTACAATAATAATAATAATAATAATAATAATAATAATAATAATAATAATAATAATAATAATAATAATAATAATAATAATAATAATAATAATAATGACAACAGGGACGACAACAATAATAACAGTAACATGAATCATAATGACCTTGACAAGAGACAGACAAACAAGAAAAAGTAAAATAATAAAAATAAAATAAAAAAATAAATGTGGCTCAGGCACTAGCAACCATGTTTGTGTATCCGTAATACAATTAGTTACCTTGGGCAGCAGCAAAGGGATGTGTGTTTTACGCTCCTCACGGGAGTGGTCGATCCAACGGAGGACGGCCTCGAACACCGTCTCCTCGCTCTTCACGTTCAGGTTATCCCTCTCGATGATGTCCACTAGTTGCTGCGGGGACAGCTCCACAAACTCCTGTGAGACGTGCAACATCTCCTCAAAGTGGCACACGATGCAGAGATGGGCCTTGCGCCTCAGGTCAGGGCAGCAGTAGATGTCCGTGAACCTCCAGATGCCAACACAGTTTTCCAGAGACAGCTGGCCCTCTAGGAAGTCAGAGCACGCTCGTACTATGCCAGTGACGCGAAGCTGGTCTGCAGCCACCAGAAGCTCTTTCACGTTCTCTGCTGTCACCAGCACAAAGCGTGTGTAGGAGTACTCTATGATGAGCTGCATCATACCCGGGGACACCCCAGGGATAGTGTAGACTGCTTTCTCTGAGTCGCTCCAGCGAGTGAAGAGGGCTCTGTGGGACGCAGAGTATAGAGATATCTGATGAGTAAACAGTAAGCAACATTCTGTCCTGTGTAGTAATTAAGGCTGACCCCTATTAGTCGAATAGTCGACTAATCGGTCGAAAGGAGCCGTAGTCGACTGCCAACCTCTTAGAAGCGTGGCTAACGCTAATGGCACGCATACCAGAGGCCAACTGCCTAAGAAAACAGGCACAGAGGCACTGAAAGAGGATTTCACCCATCTAATGAACACACTAGACTAGACAAATATCAAGATGTATCCATCAGTGGACCAATTGCATGATTTTGCAGAGGACAAGAAGCCTTCAGTCGACTCCTTCAGACATTAAGCACCTCCCACAGCGTGAATACTTTCGGCAACACTTTTTGTGTTGTTGTTTCCAATAAAAAATCGCGAATTAACCGGTGGCCACAACAACACACAGTACTCGTCCTCCTCTGATCGCAAGCTGACCACGTCGTCCTCCTCCTCTTCACTCTCGTGGTCGTCGTAGACCACTTTCTTGCACACAGGCGTCCGTCTTCCCCCTCGACCTCCCCGGCTGCCTCCTCTCCCCCTGCCGCCCCGAGACGCGGAGCCCCCCGGTACAGTATAGAAGTACAGTATAGTATCTGTTTACAGTAGAAGTACAGTATAGTATATTTTTACAGTAGACGTACAGTATAGTATCTGTTTACAGTAAAAGTACAGTATGGTATCTGTTTACTAACCAAGCTAACCTGAACCAAGCTAACCTGAACCAAGCTAAACTTACCTGAAATAGTCACTGCAGTCACACAGGAGGGCCTTGTGGGCATTCAACTCAGTGCTGTTGACTTTAATAACCACATCACAGAGCCTTCCCTCCAGACGCAGCTCATTATGGATTGTACAGGACATTGTTTACTTTTCCATGTGGTGATTTTAAATTGTATCTACAGAATATATTCAAGCTTACAAACAAATAGCTGGAAACAACAAGTGATATCTTCACTTGGTCTTCTGAGATCTTCTGAGAGAATTGTTGAATATATACTGTACACAAATGTTCTAGAATGGTCTATTATGACATCATACTGTGACATCACAACTGTTCTAGAATGTTTGATTATGAGATCATACTGTGACATCATAAATGTTCTAGAATGTTTGATTATGACATCATACTGTGACATCACAAATGTTCTAGAATGTTTGATTATGACATCATACTGTGACATCACAAATGTTCTAAAATGTTCTAGTATGATATCATACTGTGACATCACAAATGTTCTAGAATGTTCTATTATGACATCATACTGTGACATCACAAATGTTCTAGAATGTTTGATTATGACATCATACTGTGACATCACAACGGAACATGTTTGAGAACCATTTGAATCATTTAAATAATATGTTGACATTAAAAAAGAACAAATAAAATGATAAAAAAAACTACATAAAACAATGATACAAATTATAATAAAATATTTAAGTAAAATGTATACAAATAAAGAAAAATAAGACAATGAAATAAAGATAATAATTCATTTAAAAGCTATTTTAAAAAGGTAAGTTGTGAGCAGTGCCAACAGAGTCTGCTGTCCTAACAGACTTGGGGTCTGTAGGGTAAGCACTTATTCCCTCCGCCCTGAACATTTATGGAGATGTATGGGCCTTTTAAGTCAGTGATAAAAGTGTCTTTCAAGGATAAGTGAGCTCCTGCACTGATTATTATAGTTCAATATTCAATATTTGATCACCAAAAAAACCCAAAAAGCATAAAAAGGCCCCTCCCCGCCCAAAAAGGGCCCCCAAAAATAGCACAGGCCCAGTGCCCTTTTCAGCTTTTGAGCACCTGCCCCTCTAAAGTCCTGTGCACATCCCTGTGTGTGTGTGTGTGTGTGTGTGTGCGTGTGTGTGTGTGTGTGTGTGTGTGTGTCACACATAGAGCCCAAGGGGTTCTGCCTTTTTGAGCCTCATAAGAAAAGTGCCCCTTTTGAAAAAATAAAATAAAACAAAATCCGTTACGCATATAGACTGCCCTTCCAACTGAAAATGTCAGGATAGAATCAAAATATTAGGTAAAGAGAGAGAGAGATGCCCCATATTCTATTGCAGTTTGCACGGCCTCCTCAGCGTGCCTCTCCGCGGACCTATATGTTTTATGCATAGCGTGGGTGGTGATGATGATGATGATAGAAACCGCTGTGGCGCATACAGTTGAATGCTGGTATTGCACTCACTGAGGGACACGAAGAAGTCAAGTCCGATGGGATTTGGGAATCTCAAATACAAATCGGGATTGGAATAAAAAATGCATTTATATTAAACAATACAGAATATACAGCACTTCTTGGGGTCTGTAGGGTAAGCACTTATTCCCTCCCCCCTGAACATTTATGGAGATGTATGGGCCTTTTAAGTCAGTGATAAAAGTGTCTTTCAAGGATAAGTGAACTCCTGCACTGATTATTATAGTTCAATATTTGATCACCAAAACCCCCCAAAAAGCATAAAAAGGGGGCCCCCCACCCGAAAAGGGCCCTTGAAAATCGGACTTGTGCGCTACGCGCGCTCGGTTAGAACACACACAGGTATAGTGCCCTTTTCAGCCTTTGAGCACCTGCCCCTCTAAAGTCCTGTGCACGTCCCTGAGTGGGTGTGTATCTGTTAGTGGCTTGATGTGATGGAAATTAGTCAGAAGGATTACGACAAGCATCTGTATCTCCAGTATGCACCCTCCCAAGTGATGATGTTTGGAGGGCGTGGAGGAGATGTATTATAGGACACGAGTGTCAGCTTCCTCATGGTTACATTGATCCATTGGTGGACTGTTTCCAACATGGTGGACTTGATCACCTGCAGTGATGTAGACATCCTTGTCATCTGGGAACTGTCCATCTGTTAACAACTTATTTGACAGGAATGAGAAAATGTCTTGTTACACCTGGCGCAACTAACTCCTCGTCAACAGAAATATCTCTACTTGACGTGTATTGTGTCTAGCACAATAAAAGCTTTCCCATAGAGCTCTGCATGATGTTTGAAGTGCTGCATTCTCAGCTTATTTGCTGTCTTCTTCTGTGTTTTCTTCTCATGGAACAACAGTAAGTTATTTTGCTTGATCGGTGCTGTCAGAAGTCTGTCATTTGATTCAAGCACTCTTCCTGAAATTGTTGTACTGCTCTTGTCCCGTAGACTCGAGTTTGATTGATTGATTGATTTTTATTTGTGGAGTAAAAGACAGCATCCAAGGGATAAAAACATGAGAAAGTGCAAGCACTTATTTCCATCACGGTCCCTGATTTTGGACATCATAAAACATAGAGCATCATAATAAAACATACTAAAACAGAGCATCATAATAAAACATAGAGCATCCTAATAAAACATAGAGCATCATAATAAAACATAGATCATCATAATAAAAAACAGAGAATAAAACATAATAGCAACCCCATACAAAAAACACTCCCTACCCTCTCCTTCCTATGGCTATTTTATACTTCACTGGCTAGCCATTTCGTTGTGGCACATCTAAAACTTCCCCCCTCTTCGATGTTTTTCAGGGCCACTGGAAGCTTGTTCCACTCCAGTGCTGCAGAATATAAAAATGTATTTGTGCCCATTAGGGATTTAAATTTTGGCAGAATAAAATTCGTACTGCTCCTTCTAGTGGAGTATGAATGATTGTCACGGAATCGATTAAAATAATTAGATAGATATTTCGGACCTGTATTTTGAACTATCTTGTGTGTGAGACCTAATTTGATGTGAATTACCCTTTTGATGGACAGATATGGCTGCAGACTCACACACCTTATTGTCTAATGTAACCAGGTCTTTACTGCCCTCCTCAAAGGGATTCCCATTGCTCAGCATCACCTCCATCAGGTCTTTGGCATGGCGTTGACATTGGTGCTGAGATGCAGATCCTTTCTTGTGATGAGGACGTTCTTCACAATCATCGTTTGTTCTTCACAATCAACTGTTGTTTACAGTTCTCATATCTAACTCTAGTTCTCCACATATTTATTGTCTCATTGTGTGAAATATCATATAAGATATGCTCCAATCATGTTTATTTTATTTGTATTCAATTACTCATTCATATAAACCTAGGTACAGGCACCAACATCACCATTCTAGGTTCAATAGAATAAAAGTTATGAAGCGTAATTCAAAATAAATACAGACATTGCAGCCATCTTTGATTTTTGCCATACCAGAATATTCAAAACATCAATATTTGAACTCCAGTTGATTCCTCACACAGTATTAACTTAAAATAGCAATACAAAATTATATTACACAGCAATTGTGTGAACATTAAGACTTTTTTAAAGAATTCATGATTTCGATTGTGGCCATTTTGGATACATTTTTATTAAATTCAACTGGTTTCTTGACACTCGAGCCCAAATTGTTCTATAGATCCTTATCTTCAAATTAGAAGTGAAAACTAAACTTTCGCATACATTTTAAATGACTATCACAAAAGTGTGTGGTTTTCTGGTCAGCAGGAGATGTGCATCTCTGGCAGCTTATGGTCAGTGGCATTGTTCGTGTTGAACTTGAGTGTTACACCCTGAGTGCATAGTATAATAGACATATTAGCATGGTAGGTAGTAGTATACGGATAGTAACATAGTACATAGTAGTAAAAATGTACTAGTAAAAAAACAGTTATTTATTATTATATTGTAGAAATCGTCGGAATAGAGAAACGCACATTTTCTATCAGTTGACAACACAAAGCCGTGTGTCATTTATTTCGCAGTAGCACAAGTGACAGCTGTCAGAACTATGCCGGGCTAGCTTCTGACAGCTCATAGTAATCAAACATTTATCAATGAAACCCCACACAGGGCGTCTCCTCTCAGCCCAACCCCAAAACCAACCTCCTTAAAGTGACAGTGCCCCATCAACACATCAAAACAATACCATGGGGAATTATGTCTCTATAGAACCCACTACAATATAAATATTATATTTATTAAGAAGGTTATTTATTGATTTACATTTCAGATATTGATTTATTTCTTTATTTCAGATCCTCATTAGTCACGGCCTCAGCAGCGACTATTCTTCCTGGGGTCTGGATCCAAACATATAAAATTAAACAAGAATAATCAATAAAACAACATAAAACAAAACAAATATCAATAAAACACCAATAAAATATACAAACAATTATAGAACATTAAACCAATCAAAATCAGACATACAAACAAATATGTATGCCACATTTTCTAAAATAGAACAATAACAAATATCAATAAAACAACAAACAAGACATCTCAGAGAAAACTAAAACGTGCTCAAAAACAGCACAACATTCCACACACTCATACTCTAATACTCCTCATAACCACTAGACAAACACGTTCCAAAACAACACATAACCCAACACAAGAACCCATTCATCAGACACAGATTAGACCCAACCCAAATCAATCTCTTTCTGCATTACAGCCCCTCGTAGTCTCCTCTTGAATCCCACCTTACTGGTAATTGAAACCAAATATTGTGGAAGTCTATTCCAGTATCACTGTAAGAAATAAAAGCTGCAAGAAAACGGTAAATGTCTGGCATCAATGGTTTCCAAATACTTCTGGTCAAATTACAGTAAAATCAAATACATTTACAGATTACAACCTTTATTTAATGGTTAATATTTTGATAAAAGGTAATTTACTGTATGCTTATGGTATTTACACTTAAAGTAGAAAAACAAAGGTAATCTGTAAAATAATACAGTGAATTTCCTGTGAAAAAACATTTATTTTTACAGTGTAGGACATTGCCCTGTACAATACAGTTTTCTTTAAGGCTTCAGTTCTGGGTCTCGGCAGGGCGAACCGACCCCTCAAGGCTTGTCTAGTGCCATAGCCATGACCATCACTAATAAGCACCAGCTGCAAAAAGAGGCACACAGGTTTATGTAAAGTATAAATATTTCTCATAAACAAAATAAGACTACACACTAGTCTCTCATTGACTCTCATCCATGACAGTTCCTTGTGCGTTTCTAATTGAGCTATGCAATGCAAGTCTTGCAGCTCTATTTTGAGTAAGCTGTATTTTATTTAAGTCTTGTTTGGATGCATTTGACCAGATTGCTGGACAGTAGTCCAGATGTGACAAAACTAGTGATTGTATGACTTGCTTGGTAGCTGTGTCTGTTAAAAAATAGGCATTCCGTCTAATAATTGAAATACTTCTGCTCATTTTTGTTACAATATTGTTAATGTGAGTTGACCAAGAGAGTGTTTCATCTATTATAACTCCAAGCAATCTGGCCTCCTTAACTTGCTCAATATCTGCACCCTGCAAAGAAATATTTAATCTGTGATTCTCTCTCTGAGCATGCTTTGAACAAATAATTAGACATTTTGTTTTCATTGAAGAGGTGTGTTTCTATATGGGTGACATGTCCCCATACACAGGGCATACGAGGGTATTCGCATGCAGTCACCAGGTCTCCACCCAATCCAATGCCTATATGGGAGATTTCCGACGACCTGTTAAGACGGCACTCTCTTACGTTAAGACAGCACTCTCTTACGCCACCATCGCCAAAACACCAAAAGAGCATCAAATCACTGACCTCTAGGACCATCATTCAGGTCATAGTACCAGTTAGATTAGATTACATTGAAATGTATTGTCATCATACATAGGGATGGGTATCGTTAGGATTTTATCGATACTACTACTCTTATCGATACTGCTTAACGGTTCGGTACTTTATCGATACTCTTATCGGTTCTTTTTTATTTAGCAAAAAAAAATTATTAACAGAATCGACATTGCTTTATTATTCTTTTTTTATAACTATATTAGAATTACTGCACATGGCTACTTTTTTATCAATTAATACAAGCAGTCAGATAAATTAACTATTTTGGGACTTTCTATTTTATTTAGAAAGTTCTTAAATCAGAATGTCCCACCCAATACCCAGCTGGTAAAAACGGTTCAATACTCCATGTTATTAGTAGAGGCTGTGTGTCCTGGTGGCGTCTGTTCCAAAGGCAACCGGTTCATGCGTTTAGCGAGTCTGATTGGCCACTGACGTTTCTGGTTATGTGACATGTGCGCCCAATCCGGGTTCTGTTTGCGATTTGAGCGTGTAAGCTTGCCGTAGGCGATGATGTCGCGCTCTAATGTAAACACAGGAAGAGTTTAACACACGGTGATGGAAACTGGATGCCCGATTATAAAGAAACAAATACCCAATAAATAGAGATGTTCCGATACCATTTTTTCCTTTCCGATCCGATTTCGATACCTAAGCTTTGGGTATCGGCCGATACCGATACTTATCCGATACCAGTGCATATATTAAAAAAAATAAAAATAAAAAACGATATTATTTAAATTATACTTTTTTTCTTTTCTTTTTTTACAGATACTGTTTTATATATACTAGGGGTGGACGGTATAAACGGTATACGGTATAAACGGTATTAATTTGCTCTACGGTATGGATTTTGACTATACCATGTAACCGGTAGGGCAGCTCTAAAATAGCAATGACGTCATGTAACCACAGCGCGACTATTTCAATCGCATTTGCCCCTAAAAATAGATAGAATTAGTCATAGATAATAGATATGTGCAAACTGGAAAAGTTATTTAGGAGGCTTCGCGCAGTGGGCGTGTCAACACGCAATTGTCATTTCATAATAAACGCATATCACCGCGGCGCACAGCAAGTTTCAATTTCAGTTCCTGGCATTTTTAACCAGTGGAGAAAGGTAAGAGATGTCCCTATCGTTTTTCTTATATGAATTATTCTACGTTAATAAAACATACCTGGTGATCAACTACAGTTTGCTGTAAACATTATGATATGTGTGTAGTGTTATGATAACGACGGCTGCAGCGGGTCTGTGCTGTCCCGAGTCCGTGCTGCTCCCATTGCAAACAGCGGGCTGGATGCTGGATTTTGCTATTCTAACGGAAACACTGATACCGTGATATATACCGTTACCGTCTATGCTTCAAATTATACCGTGATATAAATTTTAGACCATACCGTCCACCCCTAATATATACTGTTTTTTAGTAATAACTAGAAAGTAATGGTATTTATTCAACAACAGGTGATTGTATAAATTTGTATTAGTATCATTAATCAATGAGTATGGGGCTGCAGCACTGCAGATATACCCTACTCCAATGATCCGCACGGACATTAGACGGTGTTGCACTCGCTACCCAGTCTGTAAGCTAGTAGCAGATAGAACGTGCATGTTGTGTTTTTCGATGCAAAATAAATATTCAACTTTCTCTTTTGAGACTCCGCCTCAGACTCTTATCCTTTGGCACTTGGAACTTGCTGTACTTTGCTTGCAGGTCTGCAGCCATTATTGCTGGATTATGAATAGCACCAACTTTAGCCACGGTATCGTTATCAAGCTAAGCTAGCTGACCTAGCTCGTCTTCCTGCATTGACATTTGATAACGTTAGTCAGCTAACGCTAGTCAGTAGCTACTTAACTTAAATACGATTCACCTTGGGTGCATTATTGTTGATAGACGGTCACGGACAGTGTCAGGTCCTGGAGAAAGGACAGGCCATCATCTGATTTGATGTAACGGGCGGATGTTGTTCCAACTAGCTAGCTTTTCAGCTAATGCTATCATAACACCAGCAAAACACATCCCGTCCGAGCTCCCCGTCACACGCTCTGTCGGGGACAATGGAATTTAAGAAAGTATCTGCTGTTAAAATGACAAACAGCATCACACTTTAAAACACGTTCATTTTATAATCCTCACTCTCCGCAGGAGATAAATGACGTCATGGGATCGGAGGCTACAATTGACGTGTACTCGCCGATACCGATACCAGCATTTTAGGCAGTATCGGCGGCATTTCCGATACTGGTATCGGTATCGGAACAACTCTACCAATAAATATGAAGTTATATTTGAACCTCTGTTGTCAAGCCTTGTCAATATAACCCACCCCCCTTTCTCACGAATGGAACTGGTGTCGTGGAATCTGCTTTGAGCGTTTTCCATGGTTAACGCTAAGCTAACGGCTAACGCTAGTTAGCTTAGCCTATTTAGTACTAGTTAGCAGCTAACATTGCTCGCATCAATTATATTGGATGTCATTGATCTACCGGTCGATCACGGCCCACTGGTTGGGCACCACTGGTCTATAGAAATAGATGCATTCGAACAAGAAACCAATGTATAGTAGACATAGCAATGGCAAAAAAAGTTGAGTGTGAGTAATAATGGCTTGCTGCGGCTCGCTTCTCGTGCAGAGACAGAGAGGAGAGATAGTTTGCAACGTTTAAATTCCTCGAAAAAAAACTCATAGTAATAATAATTTCTAGAGTATCGATAGCAGTACCGATAACGTCGGAGCTTATCAATACTCAGTTTTTTTCTAATTTAGTACCGGTTCCCGTTTAGTACCGGGGTCCGGGGGGCATTCCTAATCATACAGCATAAGTACATTAGGCAAAGTAAAATATATTGTTGGTTTCCTGTTGGTTGTCAGTTTGGCCATGGGTAGGTAGGGAATTTATTTTATTTAATTTTTTTATTTTATTCTTTCCCACAGCGACTATGGATAGGGAATTTCTTTATTAAATTAAAATGTTCACAACAACATGGATGCATGTACTCTGCCAGCATGTTTAATATCCATAATACTAAATGTTTGACTAAGATTTCTATGAAACTTTATTCTAAAAAAAAAAAGATTATAATAATAATCGTTTTCTTTTTTTTCTTTTTTTTTTTTATAATTTTTTTTAAAAACTCATCAAATATATTGGGTCGCACCTAAATCGGCAGGGTCGGTCGGCAACCGGAAACCAACTATTAATTTTGTTAGGCCTTACAATGAAAATAAGTGGGGCATCCAACCCGAGTGCAAATGTAACAGTAAAGTGCAATAATAATATTAATATAGTGATTAAGCTGGGTATAAGATATATATATTAGTTCTACTGAGTATAATGCTAATCACATGTATGTACAGAGTTGTAATATATTTAAATGTTTCAAAAATGTTGTTATGTACCCCAGTTGCTATTGCATGCACATATTTGTGTTTTATTACACGTATATGTACATACATACCAACTATTCGCCTGTTTTATTCTCCTCCCATCCATAGCAACACTATTATCACAGACATCTAAGAAGGGAGATCCCCCCTTGAACGGCCCTTCTAAGGTTGCTCTCCTCCACATCGCCTGTGGTGCTTTTTTCCTATTGCTAGGTTTTTCCTTACCTTCGCTGGGGTATGTCTGGGAGTGTTGCATTTATTTATTTTACATTTATTTTGGATTTCATGGTGGGTTTTTTGTTCTTGATTTATTGGGATGTTTCTTCTTGAATAGTTTAAAGAAGACTTGTCCGGCCCATGGGGACATTAACTTGTGATTTCGGGCTTTACAAATCAATTTGATTTGATTTAATATGCATTTATATGTCCAGTGATACAGGTATAAAGACACTATGGTCAGGCACTCTACTACTGGCCCCTGAGCAGCTAACACTGGAGCGGTTAAAGCTGAGGTGCCTTGCTCAAGGGCACAGCTAGCAGGCACGTGCACACATAGAGCCCAACGGGTGCACAAGCACCTGCCCTTTTGTGCCTCATAAAAAAGTGCCCTTTTTATGCCAATTATTTTGACCATATTTTCTTTTTTACCTCTATATAGAGAGAGTGATCTGCAATCTGCTTGGGTTGGGGGTGCAATTCCTAACAGGCTCAACCATATGGATAAAAGTTCCCATATTATGTGCATTACACAAACTAAAAACAGATATTACATTACATTACACAAACTAAAAACAGATATTACATTACATTACACAAACTAAAAACAGATATTACATTACATTACACAAACTAAAAACAGATATTACATTACATTACACAAACTAAAAACAGATATTGTCTGAATTACTAGAAGAAAGAAATGCACCACCTTTGGCTGATAGTAATTTATTAATTTCTTAGGATTTCTTTTGGTCTAATAAATGTTTAAGGTTCTTAGATGGATCCCCTGCTGCCTCCTCTTCCTCCTCCTCCTCTTCCTCCTCTTCCTCCTCCTCCTCCTAATCCTCCACCTCTTACTCTTCCTCATCTTCCTCCTCTTCCTCCTCTTCCTCTTCCTCCTCCTCCTAATCCTCCTCTTCCCCCTCCTGCTCCTCCTCTTTCTCCTCCTCCTCCTCTTCCAAATCTTCCTCATCCTCATCTTCCTCCTCTTCCTCTTCCTAATCCTCCTCTTCCTCCTCCTCCTCCTCTTGCTCCTAATCCTCCTCTTCCTAATCCTCCTCTTCCTCCTCCTCCTCCTCTTCCTCCTCCTCCTAATCCTCCTCTTCCTCCTCCTCCTCCTCCTCCTGCTCCTAATCCTCCTCTTCCCCCTCCTGCTCCTCCTCTTCCTCCTCCTCCTCCTCTTCCAAATCTTCCTCATCCTCCTCTTCCTCCTCTTCCTCCTCCTCCTCCTCTTGCTCCTAATCCTCCTCTTCCTAATCCTCCTCTTCCTCCTGCTCCTCCTCTTCCTCCTCCTCCTAATCCTCCTCTTCCTCCTCCTCCTCCTCCTCCTCCTGCTCCTAATCCTCCTCTTCCCCCTCCTGCTCCTCCTCTTCCAAATCTTCCTCATCCTCCTCTTCCTCATCTTCCTCTTCCTCCTCCTAATCCTCCTCTTCCTCCTCCTCCTCCTCTTCCTCGTCCTCCTAATCCTCCTCTTCCTCCTCATCCTCCTCCTCCTCCTCTTCCTCCTCTTCCTCCTCCTCCTCATCCTGCTCTTCCTCCTCCTCCTCCTCATCCTGCTCCTCCTCCTCCTCCTCCTCCACCTCCACGGGGAGCAGCGTACTGGCTCATGGAAAATGGCAGGCCATGCATTATGCAGCAGCTTAGGTCACCGCGCAGGATCTTCATGTCCTCGACTGCAGTCCACCTGTCGCTGCTCTGGTCGTAGCGCTCCACGTTGGAGAGGATGGTGAAGACATTGTCGCCTCCGACCACGAAGAGCAGGCCGTCCAGCACTGCGATGCCAAAGCAGCTGCGGGGGGTGAGCATGGCGGGCAGGGTGCTCCAGGAGTCAGTCAAGGGGCTGTAGGCCTCCGCGCTACGCAGGATGTTTCTACCGTCGCACCCTCCCACCTGAGGACAGGACACATGAGAGGAATGTTTTAGTGTGTGGCTCAGGCAGGCAGACACTGTATTAATCCATTTAGGGAAATGAGCGCATCACAGAAGCATTGAAAGTCAAATGATACATATCTATAAAAATATTGAGTATAAAGCATTTGTCTCCGTGTGCACCGACCGCATAGACTTGTGCTCCGTATGCAGCGACTCCCAGTGCGACACGCCTGCTGCTCATGGGGGCGATCAGAGTCCACTGGTCGGTGTCTGGGCTGTAGCACTCAGCTGTGAGCAGACACCCCGTCCTGTTCTGGCCACCACAGATGTAAACCTGTAATAAGAAAGAATATTCTAATTTAGTTTATATATTCCATTTGATTTCATTCTACTTTAATTGTCTGTTAATGTTGATGCACCAAAGGACCCAGACACATCTTTTGTATGTGCAAGCTTACTTGGCAATAAAGACATTTATGATTTCTGATCTAACGTTCCTTGTGTTCATCTAGCACCCTGTGTCCCTCAGTTCCACCCACCTTGCCCTGGAGGGCTGCTGCCTCGGCGCCCCCCCTGTGCTCCAGCATGGGTGAGATCACTGTCCACTGGTTGGTTTCAGGCTCGTAGCGCTCGGCGGTGTTCAGTACCACGCGTCGGCCCCACCCTCCCATGGCGTAGATACAGCCGCCCAACGCGACCACGCTGAGCACACTGCGGCGTGAGTGCATGGGAGCCGCCTGCAGCCAGCTGCGATTGACGGGGTTGAATCTGCTCACACTGCTGAGAAACTCTACGCCGTCCCAGCCGCCCACGCAGTAGACCAGACCGTGGAGATAAGCGGTGCTGTGGTTGGCCCGGGGACTCTCCCCCTCAACGCTCACGTCCATCCATCCACCGGCTCGGATATCGTAAGCCTCCATGGTCAGGATGCCGCCACCCCAGCCTCCGATGGCCAATAGGACCTCCTGGGGCCGGCGTGGGTGGGTCAGGGGGTTTGGGAGCCTGTCGGAGCCAGAGGGGTTCAGGACGCTGAGGATGAGGGGCCTGCAGTCGTGGCTGTCCCTCACCACAGGGTTGTTCTGGACGTTGTTCAGCAAGTAGTCAGGCCTCATCAAGCCCATGCGAACCTGGGAAGAGACAAGCAGACAGCGGGTACAACTTAGACATCGGTTGTAGACGGTTTCTGTTGCTAGGGAACAGTTTGGGTTTCTGTTGCTAGGGAACAGTTTGGACCCAAATGTTTGAGAACCACTGTACTAGGGAACCTAGTGTTGTTTTAATGTAATGCACAGTAATACAATTATTATTATTATTTTTTTTAAATGTTTTTCTTTTCTTTTCATACATAAAACAGAACATAACAGTACAATAATAATAATAATAATAATAATAATAATAATAATAATAATAATAATAATAATAATAATAATAATAATAATAATAATAATAATGACAACAGGGACGACAACAATAATAACAGTAACATGAATCATAATGACCTTGACAAGAGACAGACAAACAAGAAAAAGTAAAATAATAAAAATAAAATAAAAAATAAATGTGGCTCAGGCACTAGCAACCATGTTTGTGTATCCGTAATACAATTAGTTACCTTGGGCAGCAGCAAAGGGATGTGTGTTTTACGCTCCTCACGGGAGTGGTCGATCCAACGGAGGACGGCCTCGAACACCGTCTCCTCGCTCTTCACGTTCAGGTCATCCCTCTCGATGATGTCCACTAGTTGCTGCGGGGACAGCTCCACAAACTCCTGTGAGACGTGCAACATCTCCTCAAAGTGGCACACGATGCAGAGATGGGCCTTGCGCCTCAGGTCAGGGCAGCAGTAGATGTCCGTGAACCTCCAGATGCCAACACAGTTTTCCAGAGACAGCTGGCCCTCTAGGAAGTCAGAGCACGCTCGTACTATGCCAGTGACGCGAAGCTGGTCTGCAGCCACCAGAAGCTCTTTCACGTTCTCTGCTGTCACCAGCACAAAGCGTGTGTAGGAGTACTCTATGATGAGCTGCATCATACCCGGGGACACCCCAGGGATAGTGTAGACTGCTTTCTCTGAGTCGCTCCAGCGAGTGAAGAGGGCTCTGTGGGACGCAGAGTATAGAGATATCTGATGAGTAAACAGTAAGCAACATTCTGTCCTGTGTAGTAATTAAGGCTGACCCCTATTAGTCGAATAGTCGACTAATCGGTCGAAAGGAGCCGTAGTCGACTGCCAACCTCTTAGAAGCGTGGCTAACGCTAATGGCACGCATACCAGAGGCCAACTGCCTAAGAAAACAGGCACAGAGGCACTGAAAGAGGATTTCACCCATCTAATGAACACACTAGACTAGACAAATATCAAGATGTATCCATCAATGGACCAATTGCATGCTTTTGCAGAGGACAACAAGCATTCAGTCGACTCCTTCAGACATTAAGCACCCCCCACAGCGTGAATACTTTTGGCAACACTTTTTGTGTTGTTGTTTCCAATAAAAAATCGCGAATTAACCGGTGGCCACAACAACACACAGTACTCGTCCTCCTCTGATCGCAAGCTGATCACGTCGTCCTCCTCCTCTTCACTCTCGTGGTCGTCGTAGACCACTTTCTTGCACACAGGCGTCCGTCTTCCCCCTCGACCTCCCCGGCTGCCTCCTCTCCCCATGCCGCCCCGAGACGCGGAGCCCCCCGGTACAGTATAGAAGTACAGTATAGTATCCGTTTACAGTAGAAGTACAGTATAGTATATTTTTACAGTAGACGTACAGTATAGTATCTGTTTACAGTAAAAGTACAGTATGGTATCTGTTTACTAACCAAGCTAACCTGAACCAAGCTAACCTGAACCAAGCTAAACTTACCTGAAATAGTCACTGCAGTCACACAGGAGGGCCTTGTGGGCATTCAACTCAGTGCTGTTGACTTTAATAACCACATCACAGAGCCTTCCCTCCAGAGGCAGCTCATTAAGGATTGTACAGGACATTGTTTACTTTTCCATGTGGGGATTTTAAATTGTATCTACAGAATATATTCAAGCTTACAAACAAATAGCTGGAAACAACAAGTGATATCTTCACTTGGTCTTCTGAGATCTTCTGAGAGAATTGTTGAATATATACTGTACACAAATGTTCTAGAATGGTCTATTATGACATCATACTGTGACATCACAACTGTTCTAGAATGTTTGATTATGAGATCATACTGTGACATCATAAATGTTCTAGAATGTTTGATTATGACATCATACTGTGACATCACAAATGTTCTAGAATGTTTGATTATGACATCATACTGTGACATCACAAATGTTCTAAAATGTTCTAGTATGATATCATACTGTGACATCACAAATGTTCTAGAATGTTCTATTATGACATCATACTGTGACATCACAAATGTTCTAGAATGTTTGATTATGACATCATACTGTGACATCACAACGGAACATGTTTGAGAACCATTTGAATCATTTAAATAATATGTTGACATTAAAAAAGAACAAATAAAATGATAAAAAAACTACATAAAACAATGATACAAATTATAATAAAATATTTAAGTAAAATGTATACAAATAAAGAAAAATAAGACAATGAAATAAAGATAATAATTCATTTAAAAGCTATTTTAAAAAGGTAAGTTGTGAGCAGTGCCAACAGAGTCTGCTGTCCTAACAGACTTGGGGTCTGTAGGGTAAGCACTTATTCCCTCCGCCCTGAACATTTATGGAGATGTATGGGCCTTTTAAGTCAGTGATAAAAGTGTCTTTCAAGGATAAGTGAGCTCCTGCACTGATTATTATAGTTCAATATTCAATATTTGATCACCAAAAAACCCCAAAAAGCATAAAAAGGCCCCTCCCCGCCCAAAAAGGGCCCCCAAAAATAGCACAGGCCCAGTGCCCTTTTCAGCTTTTGAGCACCTGCCCCTCTAAAGTCCTGTGCACATCCCTGTGTGTGTGTGTGTGTGTGTGTGTGTGTGTGTGTGTGTGTGTGTGTGTGTGTGTGTGTGTGTGTGTGTGTGTGTGTGTGTGTGTGTGTGTGTGTGTGTGTGTGTGTGTGTGTGTGTGTGTGTGTGTGTGTGTGTGTGTGTGTGTGTGTGTGTGTGTGTGTGTGTGTGTGTGTGTGTGTGTGTGTGTGTGTGTGTGTGTGTGTGTGTGTGTGTGTGTGTGTGTGTGTGTGTGTGTGTGTGTGTCACACATAGAGCCCAAGGGGTTCTGCCTTTTTGAGCCTCATAAGAAAAGTGCCCCTTTTGAAAAAAATAAATAAAACAAAATCCGTTACGCATATAGACTGCCCTTCCAACTGAAAATGTCAGGATAGAATAAACATATTAGGTAAAGAGAGAGAGAGATGCCCCATATTCTATTGCAGTTTGCACGGCCTCCTCAGCGTGCCTCTCCGCGGACCTATATATTTTATGCATAGCGTGGGTGGTGATGATGATGATGATGATGATAGAAACCGCTGTGGCGCATACAGTTGAATGCTGGTATTGCACTCACTGAGGGACACGAAGAAGTCAAGTCCGATGGGATTTGGGAATCTCAAATACAAATCGGGATTGGAATAAAAAATGCATTTATATTAAACAATACAGAATATACAGCACTTCTTGGGGTCTGTAGGGTAAGCACTTATTCCCTCCCCCCTGAACATTTATGGAGATGTATGGGCCTTTTAAGTCAGTGATAAAAGTGTCTTTCAAGGATAAGTGAACTCCTGCACTGATTATTATAGTTCAATATTTGATCACCAAAACCCCCCAAAAAGCATAAAAAGGGGGCCCCCCCACCCGAAAAGGGCCCTTGAAAATCGGACTTGCACTCGGTTAGAACACACACAGGTATAGTGCCCTTTTCAGCCTTTGAGCACCTGCCCCTCTAAAGTCCTGTGCACGTCCCTGAGTGGGTGTGTATCTGTTAGTGGCTTGATGTGATGGAAATTAGTCAGAAGGATTACGACAAGCATCTGTATCTCCAGTATGCACCCTGAGTCCCAAGTGATGATGTTTGGAGGGCGTGGAGGAGATGTATTATAGGACACGAGTGTCAGCTTCCTCATGGTTACATTGATCCATTGGTGGACTGTTTCCAACATGGTGGACTTGATCACCTGCAGTGATGTAGACATCCTTGTCATCTGGGAACTGTCCATCTGTTAACAACTTATTTGACAGGAATGAGAACATGTCTTGTTACACCTGGCGCAACTAACTCCTCGTCAACAGAAATATCTCTACTTGACGTGTATTGTGTCTAGCACAATAAAAGCTTTCCCATAGAGCTCTGCATGATGTTTGAAGTGCTGCATTCTCAGCTTATTTGCTGTCTTCTTCTGTGTTTTCTTCTCATGGAACAACAGTAAGTTATTTTGCTTGATCGGTGCTGTCAGAAGTCTGTCATTTGATTCAAGCACTCTTCCTGAAATTGTTGTACTGCTCTTGTCCCGTAGACTCGAGTTTGATTGATTGATTGATTTTTATTTGTGGAGTAAAAGACAGCATCCAAGGGATAAAAACATGAGAAAGTGCAAGCACTTATTTCCATCACGGTCCCTGATTTTGGACATCATAAAACATAGAGCATCATAATAAAACATACTAAAACAGAGCATCATAATAAAACATAGAGCATCCTAATAAAACATAGAGCATCATAATAAAACATAGATCATCATAATAAAAAACAGAGAATAAAACATAATAGCAACCCCATACAAAAAACACTCCCTACCCTCTCCTTCCTATGGCTATTTTATACTTCACTGGCTAGCCATTTCGTTGTGGCACATCTAAAACTTCCCCCCTCTTCGATGTTTTTCAGGGCCACTGGAAGCTTGTTCCACTCCAGTGCTGCAGAATATAAAAATGTATTTGTGCCCATTAGGGATTTAAATTTTGGCAGAATAAAATCCGTACTGCTCCTTCTAGTGGAGTATGAATGATTGTCACGGAATCGATTAAAATAATTAGATAGATATTTCGGACCTGTATTTTGAACTATCTTGTGTGTGAGACCTAATTTGATGTGAATTACCCTTTTGATGGACAGATATGGCTGCAGACTCACACACCTTATTGTCTAATGTAACCAGGTCTTTACTGCCCTCCTCAAAGGGATTCCCATCGCTCAGCAACACCTCCATCAGGTCTTTGGCATGGCGTTGACATTGGTGCTGAGATGCAGATCCTTTCTTGTGATGAGGACGTTCTTCACAATCATCGTTTGTTCTTCACAATCAACTGTTGTTTACAGTTCTCATATCTAACTCTAGTTCTCCACATATTTATTGTCTCATTGTGTGAAATATCATATAAGATATGCTCCAATCATGTTTATTTTATTTGTATTCAATTACTCATTCATGAAAACTTAGGTACAGGCACCAACATCACCATTCTAGGTTCAATAGAATAAAAGTTATGAAGCGTAATTCAAAATAAATACAGACATTGCAGCCATCTTTGATTTTTGCCATACCAGAATATTCAAAACATCAATATTTGAACTCCAGTTGATTCCTCACACAGTATTAACTTAAAATAGCAATACAAAATTATATTACACAGCAATTGTGTGAACATTAAGACTTTTTTAAAGAATTCATGATTTCGATTGTGGCCATTTTGGATACATTTTTATTAAATTCAACTGGTTTCTTGACACTCGAGCCCAAATTGTTCTATAGATCCTTATCTTCAAATTAGAAGTGAAAACTAAACTTTCGCATACATTTTAAATGACTATCACAAAAGTGTGTGGTTTTCTGGTCAGCAGGAGATGTGCATCTCTGGCAGCTTATGGTCAGTGGCATTGTTCGTGTTGAACTTGAGTGTTACACCCTGAGTGCATAGTATAATAGACATATTAGCATGGTAGGTAGTAGTATACGGATAGTAACATAGTACATAGTAGTAAAAATGTACTAGTAAAAAAACAGTTATTTATTATTATATTGTAGAAATCGTCGGAATAGAGAAACGCACATTTTCTATCAGTTGACAACACAAAGCCGTGTGTCATTTATTTCGCAGTAGCACAAGTGACAGCTGTCAGAACTATGCCGGGCTAGCTTCTGACAGCTCATAGTAATCAAACATTTATCAATGAAACCCCACACAGGGCGTCTCCTCTCAGCCCAACCCCAAAACCAACCTCCTTAAAGTGACAGTGCCCCATCAACACATCAAAACAATACCATGGGGAATTATGTCTCTATAGAACCCACTACAATATAAATATTATATTTATTAAGAAGGTTATTTATTGATTTACATTTCAGATATTGATTTATTTCTTTATTTCAGATCCTCATTAGTCACGGCCTCAGCAGCGACTATTCTTCCTGGGGTCTGGATCCAAACATATAAAATTAAACAAGAATAATCAATAAAACAACATAAAACAAAACAAATATCAATAAAACACCAATAAAATATACAAACAATTATAGAACATTAAACCAATCAAAATCAGACATACAAACAAATATGTATGCCACATTTTCTAAAATAGAACAATAACAAATATCAATAAAACAACAAACAAAGACATCTCAGAGAAAACTAAAACGTGCTCAAAAACAGCACAACATTCCACACACTCATACTCTAATACTCCTCATAACCACTAGACAAACACGTTCCAAAACAACACATAACCCAACACAAGAACCCAAATAATAATAATAATGGATTGGATTTATATAGCGCTCTTCGTGACACCCCAGAGACCCCAGAGCGCTTACAGAGTCCATTATTCGTTCATACACAGTCATACCGGTGGTGGTAAACTACAATTGCAGCCAGAGCTGCCCTGAGGCAGACTCACGGAAGCGTGGCGAATAATCAACGCCTACGGCCCCTCCGACCACCACCAACATTCATTCACATGCATACACATTCATACGAGGCAAGTAGGTTAAGTGTCTTGCCCAAGGACACAACGGCAGTGGGATGGACATGGGCTTGAGCGGGATTCGAACCACCAACCCTTCGATCATTGGACGACCCGCTCTACCCCTGAGCCACGCCGCCCCACATTCATCAGACACAGATTAGACCCAACCCAAATCAATCTCTTTCTGCATTACAGCCCCTCGTAGTCTCCTCTTGAATCCCACCTTACTGGTAATTGAAACCAAATATTGTGGAAGTCTATTCCAGTATCACTGTAAGAAATAAAAGCTGCAAGAAAACGGTAAATGTCTGGCATCAATGGTTTCCAAATACTTCTGGTCAAATTACAGTAAAATCAAATACATTTACAGATTACAACCTTTATTTAATGGTTAATATTTTGATAAAAGGTAATTTACTGTATGCTTATGGTATTTACACTTAAAGTAGAAAAACAAAGGTAATCTGTAAAATAATACAGTGAATTTCCTGTGAAAAAACATTTATTTTTACAGTGTAGGACATTGCCCTGTACAATACAGTTTTCTTTAAGGCTTCAGTTCTGGGTCTCGGCAGGGCGAACCGACCCCTCAAGGCTTGTCTAGTGCCATAGCCATGACCATCACTAATAAGCACCAGCTGCAAAAAGAGGCACACAGGTTTATGTAAAGTATAAATATTTCTCATAAACAAAATAAGACTACACACTAGTCTCTCATTGACTCTCATCCATGACAGTTCCTTGTGCGTTTCTAATTGAGCTATGCAATGCAAGTCTTGCAGCTCTATTTTGAGTAAGCTGTATTTTATTTAAGTCTTGTTTGGATGCATTTGACCAGATTGCTGGACAGTAGTCCAGATGTGACAAAACTAGTGATTGTATGACTTGCTTGGTAGCTGTGTCTGTTAAAAAATAGGCATTCCGTCTAATAATTGAAATACTTCTGCTCATTTTTGTTACAATATTGTTAATGTGAGTTGACCAAGAGAGTGTTTCATCTATTATAACTCCAAGCAATCTGGCCTCCTTAACTTGCTCAATATCTGCACCCTGCAAAGAAATATTTAATCTGTGATTCTCTCTCTGAGCATGCTTTGAACAAATAATTAGACATTTTGTTTTCATTGAAGAGGTGTGTTTCTATATGGGTGACATGTCCCCATACACAGGGCATACGAGGGTATTCGCATGCAGTCACCAGGTCTCCACCCAATCCAATGCCTATATGGGAGATTTCCGACGACCTGTTAAGACGGCACTCTCTTACGTTAAGACAGCACTCTCTTACGCCACCATCGCCAAAACACCAAAAGAGCATCAAATCACTGACCTCTAGGACCATCATTCAGGTCATAGTACCAGTTAGATTAGATTACATTGAAATGTATTGTCATCATACATAGGGATGGGTATCGTTAGGATTTTATCGATACTACTACTCTTATCGATACTGCTTAACGGTTCGGTACTTTATCGATACTCTTATCGGTTCTTTTTTATTTAGCAAAAAAAAATTATTAACAGAATCGACATTGCTTTATTATTCTTTTTTTATAACTATATTAGAATTACTGCACATGGCTACTTTTTTATCAATTAATACAAGCAGTCAGATAAATTAACTATTTTGGGACTTTCTATTTTATTTAGAAAGTTCTTAAATCAGAATGTCCCACCCAATACCCAGCTGGTAAAAACGGTTCAATACTCCATGTTATTAGTAGAGGCTGTGTGTCCTGGTGGCGTCTGTTCCAAAGGCAACCGGTTCATGCGTTTAGCGAGTCTGATTGGCCACTGACGTTTCTGGTTATGTGACATGTGCGCCCAATCCGGGTTCTGTTTGCGATTTGAGCGTGTAAGCTTGCCGTAGGCGATGATGTCGCGCTCTAATGTAAACACAGGAAGAGTTTAACACACGGTGATGGAAACTGGATGCCCGATTATAAAGAAACAAATACCCAATAAATAGAGATGTTCCGATACCATTTTTTCCTTTCCGATCCGATTTCGATACCTAAGCTTTGGGTATCGGCCGATACCGATACTTATCCGATACCAGTGCATACATTAAAAAAAATTAAAATAAAAAACGATATTATTTAAATTATACTTTTTTTCTTTTCTTTTTTTACAGATACTGTTTTATATATACTAGGGGTGGACGGTATAAACGGTATACGGTATAAACGGTATTAATTTGCTCTACGGTATGGATTTTGACTATACCATGTAACTGGTAGGGCAGCTCTAAAATAGCAATGACGTCATGTAACCACAGCGCGACTATTTCAATCGCATTTGCCCCTAAAAATAGATAGAATTAGTCATAGATAATAGATATGTGCAAACTGGAAAAAGTTATTTAGGAGGCTTCGCGCAGTGGGCGTGTCAACACGCAATTGTCATTTCATAATAAACGCATATCACCGCGGCGCACAGCAAGTTTCAATTTCAGTTCCTGGCATTTTTAACCAGTGGAGAAAGGTAAGAGATGTCCCTATCGTTTTTCTTATATGAATTATTCTACGTTAATAAAACATACCTGGTGATCAACTACAGTTTGCTGTAAACATTATGATATGTGTGTAGTGTTATGATAACGACGGCTGCAGCGGGTCCGTGCTGTCCCGAGTCCGTGCTGCTCCCATTGCAAACAGCGGGCTGGATGCTGGATTTTGCTATTCTAACGGAAACACTGATACCGTGATATATACCGTTACCGTCTATGCTTCAAATTATACCGTGATATACATTTTAGACCATACCGTCCACCCCTAATATATACTGTTTTTTAGTAATAACTAGAAAGTAATGGTATTTATTCAACAACAGGTGATTGTATAAATTTGTATTAGTATCATTAATCAATGAGTATGGGGCTGCAGCACTGCAGATATACCCTACTCCAATGATCCGCACGGACATTAGACGGTGTTGCACTCGCTACCCAGTCTGTAAGCTAGTAGCAGATAGAACGTGCATGTTGTGTTTTTCGATGCAAAATAAATATTCAACATTCTCTTTTGAGACTCCGCCTCAGACTCTTATCATTTGGCACTTGGAACTTGCTGTACTTTGCTTGCAGGTCTGCAGCCATTATTGCTGGATTATGAATAGCACCAACTTTAGCCACGGTATCGTTATCAAGCTAAGCTAGCTGACCTAGCTCGTCTTCCTGCATTGACATTTGATAACGTTAGTCAGCTAACGCTAGTCAGTAGCTACTTAACTTAAATACGATTCACCTTGGGTGCATTATTGTTGATAGACGGTCACGGACAGTGTCAGGTCCTGGAGAAAGGACAGGCCATCATCTGATTTGATGTAACGGGCGGATGTTGTTCCAACTAGCTAGCTTTTCAGCTAATGCTATCATAACACCAGCAAAACACATCCCGTCCGAGCTCCCCGTCACACGCTCTGTCGGGGACAATGGAATTTAAGAAAGTATCTGCTGTTAAAATGACAAACAGCATCACACTTTAAAACACGTTCATTTTATAATCCTCACTCTCCGCAGGAGATAAATGACGTCATGGGATCGGAGGCTACAATTGACGTGTACTCGCCGATACCGATACCAGCATTTTAGGCAGTATCGGCGGCATTTCCGATACTGGTATCGGTATCGGAACAACTCTACCAATAAATATGAAGTTATATTTGAACCTCTGTTGTCAAGCCTTGTCAATATAACCCACCCCCCTTTCTCACGAATGGAACTGGTGTCGTGGAGTCCGCTTTGAGCGTTTTCCATGGTTAACGCTAAGCTAACGGCTAACGCTAGTTAGCTTAGCCTATTTAGTACTAGTTAGCAGCTAACATTGCTCGCATCAATTATATTGGATGTCATTGATCTACCGGTCGATCACGGCCCACTGGTTGGGCACCACTGGTCTATAGAAATAGATGCATTCGAACAAGAAACCAATGTATAGTAGACATAGCAATGGCAAAAAAAGTTGAGTGTGAGTAATAATGGCTTGCTGCGGCTCGCTTCTCGTGCAGAGACAGAGAGGAGAGATAGTTTGCAACGTTTAAATTCCTCGAAAAAAAACTCATAGTAATAATAATTTCTAGAGTATCGATAGCAGTACCGATAACGTCGGAGCTTATCAATACTCAGTTTTTTTCTAATTTAGTACCGGTTCCCGTTTAGTACCAGGGTCCGGGGGGCATTCCTAATCATACAGCATAAGTACATTAGGCAAAGTAAAATATATTGTTGGTTTCCTGTTGGTTGTCAGTTTGGCCATGGGTAGGTAGGGAATTTATTTTATTTTATTTTTTTATTTTATTCTTTCCCACAGCGACTATGGATAGGGAATTTCTTTATTAAATTAAAATGTTCACAACAACATGGATGCATGTACTCTGCCAGCATGTTTAATATCCATAATACTAAATGTTTGACTAAGATTTCTATGAAACTTTATTCTAAAAAAAAAAAAAAAAAAAAAAAATCGTTTTCTTTTTTTTCTTTTTTTTTATAATTTTTTTTAAAAACTCATCAAATATATTGGGTCGCACCTAAATCGGCAGGGTCGGTCGGCAACCGGAAACCAACTATTAATTTTGTTAGGCCTTACAATGAAAATAAGTGGGGCATCCAACCCGAGTGCAAATGTAACAGTAAAGTGCAATAGTAATATTAATATAGTGATTAAGCTGGGTATAAGATATATACATTAGTTCTACTGAGTATAATGCTAATCACATGTATGTACAGAGTTGTAATATATTTAAATGTTTCAAAAATGTTATGTACCCCAGTTGCTATTGCATGCACATATTTGTGTTTTATTACACGTATATGTACATACATACCAACTATTCGCCTGTTTTATTCTCCTCCCATCCATAGCAACACTATTATCACAGACATCTAAGAAGGGAGATCCCCCCTTGAACGGCCCTTCTAAGGTTTTTCCTATTGCTAGGTTTTTCCTTACCTTCGCTGGGGTATGTCTGGGAGTGTTGCATTTATTTATTTATTTTACATTTATTTTGGATTTCATGGTGGGTTTTTTGTTCTTGATTTATTGGGATGTTTCTTCTTGAATAGTTTAAAGACTTGTCCGGCCCATGGGGACATTAACTTGTGATTTCGGGCTTTACAAATCAATTTGATTTGATTTAATATGCATTTATATGTCCAGTGATACAGGTATAAAGACACTATGGTCAGGCACTCTACTACTGGCCCCTGAGCAGCTAACACTGGAGCGGTTAAAGCTGAGGTGCCTTGCTCAAGGGCACAGCTAGCAGGCACGTGCACACATAGAGCCCAACGGGTGCACAAGCACCTGCCCTTTTGTGCCTCATAAAAAAGTGCCCTTTTTATGCCAATTATTTTGACCATATTTTCTTTTTTACCTCCATATAGAGAGAGTGATCTGCAATCTGCTTGGGTTGGGGGTGCAATTCCTAACAGGCTCAACCATATGGATAAAAGTTCCCATATTATGTGCATTACACAAACTAAAAACAGATATTACATTACACAAACTAAAAACAGATATTACATTACATTACACAAACTAAAAACAGATATTACATTACATTACACAAACTAAAAACAGATATTACATTACATTACACAAACTAAAAACAGATTACATTACATTACACAAACTAAAAACAGATATTACATTACATTACACAAACTAAAAACAGATATTACATTACATTACACAAACTAAAAACAGATATTACATTACATTACACAAACTAAAAACAGATATTGTCTGAATTACTATAAGAAAGAAATGCACCACCTTTGGCTGATAGTAATTTATTAATTTTTTTTTTTTAATAATTTTTTAAACAAACATATAAACAAACATGACAACACACGATAAGATATACAAGCATTAATTACAGTGCATATCCAATGAAATTACCATTTAGTCAAATGTCTTATACAGGATATACCCCTAATACCTGTTATCTAAAAACCTACACACATATGCTCTAGCTCGTACCCCCCCCCCCCCCCCTCCCGGACCCCCCATTGGATAATCCAACCATTATAACTTGTTCCTAACCAGACACTACCATTATATGCTAGCTTTTATTCTCTCTACCACTTCTAACCACATTGTCATTTTGGATTCATTGAGACCCAAAATTCTTGCTGTAGATATTTCTTGATAAATCACATCGAGATATGTAAGAGTCCAGACCTTCCGGCACATTTTTTCCGGTTGAAACCATCGTGATGCTATCAGCTTTTTTGCCACTGTGATACCAATCTCTTTAGCTGTGGAGGTACTGCATGTTCAAAGACATCATTCAACAGTAATACAGAGGGGTGTACAGGTATATCCAGAGTTAAGAGATTTGATAATTGCTGGGTCACTTCTTTCCAAAATATCTTAACTGGTGGGCAGTCCCAATACATGTGCATAAATGTCCCCTCGTCCCCATTTGTACATAAGGAGCATTTGGAGTCTTGTTTAAGACCCATTTTGTTCAGTCTTATAGGAGTTAAGTATGTCCTGTGAATATAGTTAAGATTGATTTGTTGATGGTCCGGGTTCCTTGATGCAAGTCGTACATTTGCCCAGGCCTCTTGCCAGTCAAAGTCTATCTCCAGGTCTGGTATATCCCTCCTCCAGACTGAGTCTAGATGGAGTGTTTCATACGAGGCTGTTAGTAATTGATGATACAAATCTGAAACAAAACCTCTCGATGTCTCTCTTTCATAGAAAAATGTGTGGTATCTGTGGTGTACAATTGGTATCCTTAATGGAACACCGTGAGCCTTCAAACATGCCAATAACTGTGCGTAAAAATAATATGTGGACTTGGTGAGATTACATTTTTTGCGTATTTCATTGAAACTACAAAAACCCTGTTTGTTGAAAACGTCTCCTAATGAGTGTATGCCTTGCTTTTCCCATCTAGGGAATCTTATAGGTTGTTTTCCAATCAAGAGTGCATTGTTATTGAATAAGGGAGTATGATTATGCCATTTATGTGGGGTAGAATATTTTTTTTGTGTTTCACGCCATATCCGGATCGCATGAGTGATTATGGGGCCAAATTTCCGTTCGCATTGCTTAATTGATAATTTGGTGTATACTATGCCCTTCAGCCTATGTGGAGCTACTATATTTTCTTCTAAATTTCTCCAGGATACTAATGCTTGGGGATCAAACCATGTTGTTAGTGGTCTTAAAGTGTACGCCTTAAAGTAGTGGTAGAAATCTGGAAATGCCATACCTCCGTCTGCTTTGTTTCTCTGTGCGGTGGATCTTTTTATACGTGGTGGTTTGTTATTCCAAATAAATTTGTATGTGGAGGAGTGTAATTCTTTCCAGTAACCCTTTGGAGGGGGTAATGGTAGCATTGAGCTGAAGAAGTTGATTCTAGGTAGGACGTCCATCTTAACTATTGATATCCGTGCCTGTACTGAGTTTTTAAGTTTTGACCACCTGACAAGGTCGTATTTGATTTTGTTTTGGATTTTTATGTAATTGTGCTTCACCGTTTGGCTTATGGTAGGGAATATTTCAACTCCCAAACATCTAAAGTGTTTTACCATCGGTATCTCTTTTGGGAGGGTTATATTTCTTTTTGCAGGGGCGTTAAGTGGGAGGAAGGCCGACTTCGGCCAATTTATCCTAAATCCCGATAAATCTCCAAAGTCCTCAATCAACTTGAGAAGAGGAGGCAATGCGGTGTTGGGGTTTTGCATGAACAGTATTACGTCGTCCGCATATAAACAAATTTTGTGTTGTGTGCCCTTGATTATGATTGGTTCTATGGGTTGGGATTGTCTTATATATTGTGCTAAAGGCTCTAGTGATAGATCGAATAGTCCGGGACTAAGAGGGCAACCCTGTCTGGAAGAACGTGATACCGGAAAGATTTCGGAGATGATTGTACCTGTTGTAATCATGGCCGATGGGTCTTTGTATAATACTTTAATCATATCAATGAATCCTTTTCCTAACCCCATCCTTTCTAATACTGCCCATAGATACGACCATTCCAACCTGTCAAAAGCTTTCATTGCATCCAGGGACAGTATCGCCTTAGGTGTGTTGTCTTCCTTGTTAGCATCTAGTACGTGTAGTAATCGTCTTATGTTATCAGTGATCAAGCGGCCTCTTATGAAGCCAGTTTGGTCCGGATGAATTAAAGACGTCATATGCTTTTGTAGTCTGATGGCTAATACCTTAGAGTACAATTTGATATCGGTTCCGAGGAGGCTTAAAGGTCTATAACTACCACACTCGGTGGGGTCTTTGTCTTTTTTAAGGAGGACTGTTATGAGTGCAATATTGTCATTCTTATGGAAGTTCCCCTCCTTGACTGAGTATAAAATCATATTTAGTAATAAGGGTCCAATTATGTCCCAACAAGAGAGGTACATTTCTGGTGGGATACCGTCTCTTCCAGGAGCCCTACCACTTTGCATTTCAGATATGGCCTCCCTAAGTTCATCTAGTGTGATCGGTGTTTCTAACTGTTTAGCGTCATCCTCTGAAAGTTTAGGGAGGTTAATTTGATTAAGATATGTGTCCATTTTGTTTTGATCGAAGGTCGTATCTGATTTGTATAAGTTGGAGTAGAATTCTTTGAATGTCGTGTTTATTTCTTTGGGTTCTGTAACAAGTCCTTGTTGTGCTCTAATGGTAGTTATATCTGCAAATTTTGCGTTGACTCTTAATCGCATAGCTAATAGGTGACTTGGTTTGGAACCTTGGGAGTACTGCTGTTGTCTTGTGCTACGTATTTGCATTTCAGATTGTTGTCTGTATATGGCGTTAATCTCTTTTTTTAGTATGTTGACTTGATTTTCCAGTCGAACCGAGTTGTTGTATTGTAAAGAATTAAATAACGTTGAGTAAAGCGTTTCCAGTTCAGCTAGTTTTGAGCATTGATTATTGGGTATTTGGGAGGAAAAGCTATCAGTGAAATCCTTGATCATTCCCTTTGTCGTCATCCATAATATTCTGGGGTCCTGCACCGTATTCGCATTCATCCGAAGGAATACCGTAAGAGCTTCTTTGATTTGTGTAATGAATTCCTTGTTATTGAGCAGCATCGTGTTAAATCGCCATCTTGGGGCTCGGGTTGATAGTATACCAAATGTTCCTTTTAGGAGTAAATAACAGTGATCTGATAATGCATTGGGTATCATTTCCACATCGTAGTTATCAAATAGTCTCGGGGATGTACAAATGTAATCTATTCTGGATAATGTGTTATGTCTCGCAGATCGACAGGAGTACTTCCGGGTCGTGGGGTTAAGTGATCGCCATAAGTCATTTACACCTGTAATCTTCGACCAATCCTTTAATGCATTAGATGAATTTTTTTGTTCGTTGGAAAAGGAGGGGTTTGATTTGTCCATCCTTGGATTCCAAATGGCATTAAAATCTGCACCAATTATAAATGAGTATTCGGGAAGGTCTAACATTACTCTGGTAAGTGTAGTGAAGAAATTAACTTCGTATAAATTTGGGGCGTATACCGCTACCAGCGCTATTTTATTTTATTTAACTCCCTCCCTTAAACCACCGGATATCCCAGAATGATCCAATTATCCTTAACATTCCTATGTATACCATAGGATCTAACATTCTAAATTCTACCATAAGTAGAATGTCAACTGTGGCTTGGCCACTTTCCCGTTAAATACAAATTAAAATAAGATAAAACTAAAAATAAAGACCAAAAATAAGCTTCAATTATCATGCCATAATCACTTACATTTTATAAGAACTTGTGTAATTTATAATAACCCAGGAATAATATGGAGGTATTGAACTGAAAAGAGAACCTCAATAAATCAGAGAAAAGAGAAGAAAAAAAAGAAAAAGGAAGAGAACATTAACTTAGATCTTGAAAGAGCTTTGCTATGCTTAAACATCTAAAGTATAAATTGGAGAAGTAGTGGAAATATTTCCAATTAATAAAAAGCAGTTTTTAAATACGTATATGCAGCATTTCCCCTGGCCAGGGGTGGGTGATGATCCGTTGTGAAGAATGTTATTCCGAGATGGGCCCACCGGTCCTCAGCCGGCCGCTGCTGTGATAGTTCTGTGGTTCTGCAGCTAGATGCTATTGGTTATTCCCCCGAAGGACTTCTGGCTGTATGTCTGGCCACGTATTGCTGTTATTCCAGAATGTTCCATATATCAAAGAATGTTTTAGATGTTCTAGATTATTCCAATATGTTGTTTTTAACAGTGTTAGAATGTTCCAGTGTGTTCTGGAATGTTGTTAGAATTCCATACTCTTAAAATAAGGACTGCTTCAACGCCATGTTCATCTTCTCTGTATCGTTCCAATTTTAAATCGAATATGTCCACAATAATAGAAGTCCAACGGGGAAAACAAATTTATTAATTTCTTAGGATTTCTTTTGGTCTAATAAATGTTTAAGGTTCTTAGATGGATCCCCTGCTGCCTCCTCTTCCTCCTCCTCCTCTTCCTCCTCTTCCTCCTCCTCCTCCTCCTAATCCTCCTCCTCTTACTCTTCCTCATCTTCCTCCTATTCCTCTTCCTCCTCCTCCTAATCTTCCTCTTCCTCCTCCTCCTCCTGCTCCTAATCCTCCTCTTCCCCCTCCTGCTCCTCCTCTTCCTCCTCCTCCTCCTCCTCCTCCTCCTCCTCCTCCTCCTCCTCCTCCTCCTCCTCCTCCTCCTCTTCCTCATCTTCCTCATCCTCCTCTTCCTCCTCTTCCTCTTCCTCCTCCTAATCCTCCTCTTCCTCCTCCTCCTCCTCCTGCTCCTAATCCTCCTCTTCCTCCTCCTCCTGCTCCTAATCCTCCTCTTCCTAATCCTCCTCTTCCTAATCCTCCTCTTCCTCTTCCTCCTAATCCTCCTCCTCTTCCTCCTCATCCTCCTCCTCCTCATCCTAATCCTCCTCTTCCTCCTCCTCTCCTCCTCCTGCCTCTCCTCCTCCTCCTCCTCCTCCTCCTCCTCCTCCTCCTCCTCCACGGGGAGCAGCGTACTGGCTCATGTAAAATGGCAGGCCATGCATTATGCAGCAGCTTAGGTCACCGCGCAGGATCTTCATGTCCTCGGCTACAGTCCACCTGTTGCTGCTCTGGTCGTAGCGCTCCACGTTGGAGATGGTTCTGGAGCCATTGTAGCCTCCGACCACGAAGAGCAGGTCGTCCAGCACCGCGATGCCAAATTCCCTGCGGGGGGTGAGCATGTCGGGCAGGGCGCTCCAGGAGTCAGTCAAGGGGCTGTAGGCCTCCGCGCTACGCAGGACTCCATCGTCCCACCCTCCCACCTGAGGACAGGACACATGAGAGGAATGTTTTAGTGTGTGGCTCAGGCAGGCAGACACTGTATTAATCCATTTAGGGAAATGAGCGCATCACAGAAGCATTGAAAGTCAAATGATAAATATCTATAAAAATATTGAGTATAAAGCATTTGTCTCCGTGTGCACCGACCGCATAGACATGTCCTCTGTATGCAGCGACTCCCACTACGACACGCCTGCTGCTCATGGGGGCGATCAGAGTCCACTGGTCGGTGTCTGGGCTGTAGCACTCAGCTGTGAGCAGACCCTCCCACCCCATGTTGTAGCCACCACAGATGTAAACCTGTAATAAGAAAGAATATTCTAATTTAGTTTATATATTCCATTTGATTTCATTCTACTTTAATTGTCTGTTAATGTTGATGCACCAAAGGACCCAGACACATCTTTTGTATGTGCAAGCTCACTTGGCAATAAATACATTTATGATTTCTGATCTAACGTTCCTTGTGTTCATCTAGCACCCTGTGTCCCTCAGTTCCACCCACCTTGCCCTGGAGGGCTGCTGCCCCGGCCTGCCACCTGCGGCTCAGCATGGGTGAGATCAGTGTCCACTGGTTGGTTTCAGGCTTGTAGCGCTCGGCGGTGTTCAGTCCCACGCGTCCGTCATACCCTCCCATGGCATAGATACAGCCGTCCAACACCACCACGCTGAGCTGACAGCGGCGTGAGTGCATGGGAGCCGCCTGCAGCCAGCTGCGAGTGACAGGGTTGAACCTGCACACACTGCTGAGAGGCTCATAGCCGCACCGCTCGCCGACGCAGTAGACCAGACCGTGGAGATAAGCGGTGCCGTGGCGGTAGGCCCGGGGACTCTCCGCCTCAACGCTCACGTCCATCCATCCACCGGCTCGGATATTGTAAGCCTCCATGGTCTGGATGCCGCCACCCCAGCCTCCGATGGCCAATAGGACCTCCTGGGGCCGGCGTGGGCGGGTCAGGGGGTTTGGGAGCCTGTCGGAGCCAGGGGGGTTCAGGACGCTGAGGATGAGGGGCCTGCAGTCGTGGCTGTCCCTCACCACAGGGTTGTTCTGGACGTTGTTCAGCAAGTAGTCAGGCCTCATCAAGCCCATGCGAACCTGGGAAGAGACAAGCAGACAGCGGGTACAACTTAGACATCGGTTGTAGACGGTTTCTGTTGCTAGGGAACAGTTTGGACCCAAATGTTTGAGAACCACTGTACTAGGGAACCTAGTGTTGTTTTAATGTAATGCACTGTAATCTTTTTTTTATAAATGTTTTTCTTTTCTTTTCTTATCATACATAAAACAGAACATAACAGTACAACAATAATAATAATAATAATAATAATAATAATAATAATAATAATAATAATAATAATAATAATAATAATAATAATAATAATAATAATAATAACAACAATGACAACAGGGACGACAACAATAATAACAGTAACATGAATCATAATGACCTTGACAAGAGACAGACAAACAAGAAAAAGTAAAATAATAAAAATAAAATAAAAAATAAATGTGGCTCAGGCACTAGCAACCATGTTTGTGTATCCGTAATACAATTAGTTACCTTGGGCAGCAGCAAAGGGATGTGTGTTTTACGCTCCTCACGGGAGTGGTCGATCCAACGGAGGACGGCCTCGAACACCGTCTCCTCGCTCTTCACGTTCAGGTCATCCCTCTCGATGATGTCCACCAGTTGCTGCGGGGACAGCTCCACAAACTCCTGTGAGACGTGCAACATCTCCTCAAAGTGGCACACGATGCAGAGATGGGCCTTGCGCCTCAGGTCAGGGCAGCAGTAGATGTCTGTGAACCTCCAGATGCCAACACAGTTTTCCAGAGACAGCTGGCCCTCTAGGAAGTCAGAGCACGCTCGTACTATGCCAGTGACGCGAAGCTGGTCTGCAGCCACCAGAAGCTCTTCCACGTTCTCTGCTGTCACCGGCACAAAGCGTGTGTAGGAGTACTCTATGATGAGCTGCATCATACCCGGGGACACCCCAGGGATAGTGTAGACTGCTTTCTCTGAGTCGCTCCAGCGAGTGAAGAGGGCTCTGTGGGACGCAGAGTATAGAGATATCTGATGAGTAAACAGTAAGCAACATTCTGTCCTGTGTAGTAATTAAGGCTGACCCCTATTAGTCGAATAGTCGACTAATCGGTCGAAAGGAGCCGTAGTCGACTGCCAACCTCTTAGAAGTGTGGCTAACGCTAATGGCACGCATACCAGAGGCCAACTGCCTAAGAAAACAGGCACAGAGGCACTGAAAGAGGATTTCACCCATCTAATGAACACACTAGACTAGACAAATATCAAGATGTATCCATCAGTGGACCAATTGCATGCTTTTGCAGAGGACAACAAGCCTTCAGTCAACTCCTTCAGACATTAAGCACCCCCCACAGCGTGAATACTTTTGGCAACACTTTTTGTGTTGTTGTTTCCAATAAAAAATTGCGAATTAACCGGTGGCCACAACAACACACAGTACTCGTCCTCCTCTGATCGCAAGCTGACCACGTCGTCCTCCTCCTCTTCACTCTCGTCGACGTCGTAGACCACTTTCTTGCAGACAGGCGTCCGTCTTCCCCCTCGACCTCCCCGGCTGCCTCCTCTACCCCTGCCGCCCCGAGACGCGGAGCCCCCCGGTACAGTATAGAAGTACAGTATAGTATCTGTTTACAGTAGAAGTACAGTATAGTATATTTTACAGTAGACATACAGTATAGTATCTGTTTACAGTAGAAGTATAGTATCTGTTTACAGTAGAGGTACAGTATAGTATCTGTTTACAGTAGATGTACAGTATAGTATCTTTTTACAGTAGATGTACAGTATATTATCTGTTTACAGTAAAAGTACAGTATGGTATCTGTTTACTAACCAAGCTAACCTGAACCAAGCTAACCTGAACCAAGCTAAACTTACCTGAAATAGTCACTGCAGTCACACAGGAGGGCCTTGTGGGCATTCAACTCAGTGCTGTTGACTTTAATAACCACATCACAGAACCTTCCCTCCAGAGGCAGCTCATTAAGGATTGTACAGGACATTGTTTCCTTTTCGATCTGGGGATTTTAAATTGTATCTACAGAATATATTCAAGCTTACAGACAACTAGTCGGAAACAACAAGTAAGATATTCACTTGGTCTTCTGAGATCTGATATCTTCTGAGAGAATTGTTGAATATATACTGTATACAAATGTTCTAGAATGGTCTATTATGACATCATACTGTGACATCACAACTGTTCTAGAAATTTGAATAATTTAAATAATATGTTGACAAATAAACAAACAAACAAACAAACAAACAAATAAAATGATAAAAAAAAACTACATAAAACAATGATACAAATTATAATAAAATATTTAAGTAAAATGTATACAAATAAAGAAAAATAAGACAATGAAATAAAGATAATAATTCATTTAAAAGCTATTTTAAAAAGGTAAGTTTTGAGCAGTGCCAACCGAGTCTGCTGTCCTAACAGACTTGGGGTCTGTAGGGTAAGCACTTATTCCCTCCGCCCTGAACATTTATGGAGATGTATGGGCCTTTTAAGTCAGTGATAAAAGTGTCTTTCAAGGATAAGTGAGCTCCTGCACTGATTATTATAGTTCAATATTCAATATTTGATCACCAAAAAAACCCAAAAAGCATAAAAAGGCCCCTCCCCGCCCAGAAATGGCCCCCAAAAATAGCACAGGCCCAGTGCCCTTTTCAGCCTTTGAGCACCTGCCCCTCTAAAGTCCTGTGCACATCCCTGTGTGTGTGTGTGTGTGTGTGTGTGTGTGTGTGTGTGTGTGTGTGTGTGTGTGTGTGTGTGTGTGTGTGTGTGTGTGTGTGTGTGTGTGTGTGTGTGTGTGTGTGTGTGTGTGTGTGTGTGTGTGTGTGTGTGTGTGTGTGTGTGTGTGTGAGATAAGATAATATATTCCTTTATTGATCCCCTTGGGGGAATCTGTGTGTGTGCGCGAGTGTTCTCCAAATGTCTATACAAGGATTGATTTATTTAGGTTAGTGTTGATGATGATACCTTAGCTATAGGGAATAGAGGGTCCTCATTTATGTAGTGTGGTAGTGAAGGGTTAACCTTCTGTAGTGTGGTAGTGAAAGGGTTAACCTTCTGTAGTGTGGTAGTGAAAGGTTAACCGTCTGTAGTGTGGTAGTGAAAGGTTAACCGTCTGTAGTGTGGTAGTGAAAGGTTAACCTTCTGTAGTGTGGTAGTGAAAGGTTAACCTTCTGTAGTGTGGCAGTGAAAGGTTAACCTTCTGTAGTGTGGTAGTGAAAGGTTAACCGTCTGTAGTGTGGTAGTGAAAGGGTTAACCTTCTGTAGTGTGGTATTGAAAGGTTAACCTTCTGTAGTGTGGTAGTGAAAGGTTAACCTTCTGTAGTATGGTAGTGAAAGGTTAACCTTATGTAGTGTGGTAGTGAAAGGTTAACTGTCTGTAGTGTGGTAGTGAAATGTTAACTGTCTGTAGTGTGGTAGTGAAAGGTTAACCTTCTGTAGTGTGGTAGTGAAAGGGTTAACCTTCTGTAGTGTGGTAGTGAAAGGGTTAACTTTCTGTAGTGTGGTAGTGAAAGGGTTAACCTTCTGTAGTGTGGTAGTGAAAGGTTAACCTTTTGTAGTGTGGCAGTGAAAGGTTAACCTTCTGTAGTGTGGCAGTGAAAGGTTAACCTTCTGTAGTGTGGCAGTGAAAGGTTAACCTTCTGTAGTGTGGTAGTGAAAGTGTTAACCTTCTGTAGTGTGGTAGTGAAAGGGTTAACTTTCTGTAGTGTGGTAGTGAAAGGGTTAACCTTCTGTAGTGTGGTAGTGAAAGGTTAACCTTCTGTAGTGTGGTAGTGAAAGGTTAACCTTCTGTAGTGTGGTAGTGAAAGGGTTAACCTTCTGTAGTCTGGTAGTGAAAGGTTAACCTTCTGTAGTGTGGTAATGAAAGGTTAACCTTCTGTAGTGTGATAGTGAAAGGTTAACCTTCTGTAGTGTGGTAGTGAAAGGTTAACCTTCTGTAGTGTGGTAGTGAAAGGTTAACCTTCTGTAGTGTGGCAGTGAAAGGTTAACCTTCTGTAGTGTGGTAGTGAAAGGTTAACCTTCTGTAGTGTGGTAGTGAAAGGGTTAACCTTCTGTAGTGTGGTAATGAAAGGGTTAACTTTCTGTAGTGTGGTAGTGAAAGGGTTAACCTTCTGTAGTGTGGTAGTGAAAGGTTAACCTTCTGTAGTGTGGCAGTGAAAGGTTAACCTTCTGTAGTGTAGTAGTGAAAGGTTAAAGTGGAGATGAAGCAGTGAACAATGTGATCCTAGTTTGTTTGTTGTGTACCTTGTGTAAGACAGGGTTCTATAATCAAATGTGAAATCTATCTTATTTGTCTGAAAAATCAAATATAATATCCCTGTTTTCAACATGGGCGCCGCCATTTTGTTGCTGACGTCATGGCTGACGTCATGGGGCTGATTAGCTGCCTATAGTGAATGGGTCAGTCAGTAAATAAAATGTTGCCTACAAAACAACGGGACCGCGGTGGTTCTGTTTGTATTGCTCCTGGCTGTTCAAACTAATTTTACCATGTGAGAGAGAGGAAAGTTGGTTAATTTCCACAAACTACCAGTGAAAAAAACAGTGTTGTTGGCACGTTGGCTCAGGCTGGCTGCACTCAGGCGGCGCGACCAGCCTGTTGGACAGGGAAGGAGGATCTGCAGCTGAAGCCGGACGCGGTTCCCTCAGTCCTCGACAGACAGACCGGCCCCGGCAGTTCAGCGTCGCGGAGCATTCAGCCTGCTGGCTACCTAGATCCACTTCAACCAGCCGAGCGTCGGGAGCTCCAGCAGCTTGTCGATGTGCTAATAGCCTGGAGCCAGCTACCGTTAGCTTGCCGAGGCTCCAGCACACCGACAAGCTGTGTAGCCAGCTACCGTTAGCTTGCCGTGGCTCCAGCACACCGACAAGCTGTGTAGCCAGCTACCGTTAGCTTGCCGAGGCTATTAGCACACCGACAAGCTGTGTAGCCAGCTACCGTTAGCTTGCCGAGGCTATTAGCACACCGACAAGCTGTGTAGCCAGCTACCGTTAGCTTGCCGAGGCTATTAGCACACCGACAAGCTGTGTAGCCAGCTACCGTTAGCTTGCCGAGGCTATTAAATGTAAATGTATTAGCACACCGACAAGCTGTGTAGCCAGCAGGCTGAATGCTCCGCGACGCTGGTTGAAGTGGATCTAGGTAGCCAGCAGGCTGAATGCTCCGCGACGCTGAACTGCCGGGGCCGGTCTGTCTGTCGAAGACTGAGGGAACCGCGTCCGGCTTCAGCTGCAGATCCTCCTTCCCTGTCCAACAGGCTGGTCGCGCCGCCTGAGTGCAGCCAGCCTGAGCCAACGTGCCAACAACACTGTTTTTTTCACTGGTAGTTTGTGGAAATTAACCAACTTTCCTCTCTCTCACATGGTAAATTTTTTTTGAACAGCCAGGAGCAATACAAACAGAACCACCGCGGTCCTGTTGTTTTGTAGGCAACATTTTATTTACTGACTGACCCATTCACTATAGGCAGCTAACCAGCAGTGTATACACCAAACAAGCCCCATGACGTCAGCAACAAAATGGCCGCGCCCATAATGATAAATGCTTCAAAAATGCACATAACAAATCGTTTTTTCTTAGAAACTGCTTATTTTTATAACGTGATTTTTTCCTGTGGCTTATCTAAATACTAATGTGATGCTATGAATATGTATTTATCGCACTGCTTCATCTCCACTTTAACCTTCTGTAGTGTGGCAGTGAAAGGTTAATCTTCTGTAGTGTGGTAGTGAAAGGTTAACCTTCTGTAGTGTGGTAGTGAAAGGTTAACCTTCTGTAGTGTGGTAGTGAAAGGGTTAACCTTCTGTAGTGTGGTAGTGAAAGGTTAACCTTCTGTAGTGTGGTAGTGAAAGGTTAACCTTCTGTAGTGTGGCAGTGAAAGGTTAACCTTCTGTAGTGTGGTAGTGAAAGGTTAACCTTCTGTAGTGTGGCAGTGAAAGGTTAACCTTCTGTAGTGTGGTAGTGAAAGGTTAACCTTCTGTAGTTTGGTAGTGAAAGGGTTAACCTTCTGTAGTGTGGTAGTGAAAGGTTAACCTTCTGTAGTGTGGTAGTGAAAGGTTAACCTTCTGTAGTGTGGCAGTGAAAGGTTAACCTTCTGTAGTGTAGTAGTGATTGGTTAACCTTCTGTAGTGTGGTAGTGAAAGGGTTAACCTTCTGTAGTGTGGTAGTGAAAGGTTAATCTTCTGTAGTGTGGTAGTGAAAGGTTAACCTTCTGTAGTGTGGTAGTGAAAGGTTAACCTTCTGTAGTGTGGCAGTGAAAGGTTAACCTTCTGTAGTGTGGTAGTGTAAGGTTAACCTTCTGTAGTGTGGTAGTGAAAGGGTTAACCTTCTGTAGTGTGGTAGTGAAAGGGTTAACTTTCTGTAGTGTGGTAGTGAAAGGGTTAACCTTCTGTAGTGTGGTAGTGAAAGGTTAACCTTCTGTAGTGTGGTAGTGAAAGGGTTAACCTTCTGTAGTGTGGTAGTGAAAGGTTAACCTTCTGTAGTGTGGTAGTGAAAGGTTAACCTTCTGTAGTGTGGCAGTGAAAGGTTAACCTTCTGTAGTGTAGTAGTGAAAGGTTAACCTTCTGTAGTGTGGCAGTGAAAGGTTAACCTTCTGTAGTGTGGTAGTGAAAGGTTAACCTTCTGTAGTGTGGCAGTGAAAGGTTAACCTTCTGTAGTGTGGTAGTGAAAGGTTAACCGTCTGTAGTGTGGTAGTGAAAGGGTTAACCTTCTGTAGTGTGGTAGTGAAAGGTTAACCTTCTGTAGTGTGGTAGTGAAAGGTTAACCTTCTGTAGTGTGGTAGTGAAAGGGTTAACCTAAACCTTCTGTAGTGTGGTAGTGAAAGGTTAACCTTCTGTAGTGTGGTAGTGAAAGGTTAACCTTCTGTAGTGTGGTAGTGAAAGGGTTAACCTAAACCTTCTGTAGTGTGGTAGTGAAAGGTTAACCTTCAAGTATGTCCTGTGAATATAGTTAAGATTGATTTGTTGATGGTCCGGGTTCCTTGATGTAAGTCGGACATTTGCCCATGCTCCTTGCCAATCAAAGTCACTTTCCAGGTCTGGTATATCCCTCCTCCAGACAGAGTCTAGTTGGAGGGTTTCATATGAGGACGTTAGTAATTGATGATAAAAACCTGAAACAAAACCTCTCGATGTCTCTCTTTCATAGAAGAATTTGTGGTATCTGTGGTGTTCAATTGGTATGTCTAATGGAACACCGTGAGACTTCAAACATAGCCATAACTGTATGTAAAAAAGCCATGTGGACTTGGTGAGATAAAATTTTGTGCATATTTCTCCATAACTACAAAAACCCTGGTTGTTAAAAACATCCCCTAATGAGTGTATGCCTTGCTCTTCCCATATAGGGAATCTTATAGGTCGTTTTTCAATTAAGAGTGCATTGTTATTGAATAAGGGAGTATGATTGTGCCATTTTTGTGGGTTAGGATATTTTTTTTGTGTTTCACGCCATATCCGGATCGCATGGGTAATTATGGGGCCAAATTTCCGTTCACAGTGCTTGATTGGTAGTTTAGTGTATGCTATGTCCTTCAGTCTATGTGGGGCTACTATGTTTTCTTCCAATTTTCTCCAGGATACTAATGCTTGGGGATCAAACCATGTTGTCAATGGTCTTAATGTGTACGCCTTAAAATAGTGGAAAAAATCTGGAAATGCCATGCCACCGTTTTATTTCTCTGTGCGGTGGATCTTTTTATACGTGGTGGTTTGTTATTCCAAATAAATTTGTATGTGGAGGAGTGTAATCTTTTCCAGTAACCCTCTGGAGGGGGTAACGGTAGCATTGAACTGAATAAGTTGATTCTAGGTAGTACATCCATCTTAACTATTGATATCCTTGCCTGTACTGAGTTTTTAAATTTTGCCCATCTATCAAGGTCGTCTTTGATTTTGTTTTGGATTTTTGTGTAATTGTGCTTCACCGTTTGTCTTATGGTGGGGAATATTTCCACTCCCAAGCATCTAACATGTTTTACCATAGGTATCTCACCTGGGAGGGTTATATCTTTTTTTGCAGGGGTGTTAAGTGGAAGGAAAGCCGACTTCGGCCAATTTATCTTAAATCCCGATAAATCACCAAAGTTCTCAATCAACTTGAGTAGATGAGGCAATGTGGTGTTGGGGCTTTGCATGAACAATATTACGTCGTCCGCATATAAACTAATTTTATGTTGTGTGCCCTTGATTACGATTGGTTCTATGGATTGGGATTGTCTTATATATTGTGCTAAAGGCTCTAATGATAGATCGAATAGTCCGGGACTAAGAGGGCAACCCTGTCTGGCTGAGCGTGATACCGGAAAGATTTTGGAGATGATTGTACCTGTTGTAATCATGGCCGATGGGTCTTTGTATAATACTTTAATCATATCAATGAATCCTTTTCCTAACCCCATCCTTTCTAATACTGCCCATAGATACGACCATTCCAGCCTGTCAAAGGCTTTCATAGCATCCAGGGACAGCATCGCCTTAGGTATGGTGTCGTCCTTGTCTGCATCTAGTACGTGCAGTATTCGTCTTATGTTATCAGTGATCAGGCGACCTCTTATGAAGCCAGTTTGGTCCGGATGAACTAAAGACGTCATATGCTTTTGTAATCTGATGGCTAATACCTTAGAGTACAGTTTGATATCGGTTCCGAGGAGGCTTAAGGGTCTGTAACTACCGCACTCGGTGGGGTCTTTGTCTTTTTTGAGAAGGACTGTTATGAGTGCAATATTGTCGTTTTTATGGAAGTTCCCCTCCTTGACTGAGTATAAGATCATATTTAGTAATAAGGGTCCAATTATGTCCCAACAAGAAAGGTACATTTCTGGTGGGATACCATCTCTTCCAGGAGCCTTACCACTTTGCATTTCGGATATGGCCTTCTTGAGTTCCTCTAGTGTGATCGGTGTTTCTAACTGTTTAGCGTCATCCTCTGAAAGTTTAGGGAGAATAATTTGATTAAGATATGTGTCCATTTTGTTTTGATCGAAGGTCGTTTCTGATTTATATAAGTCGGAGTAGAATTCTTTGAATGTATAGTTTATTATTTCGGGGTCTGTTTCAAGTACTTGTTGTGCTCTAATGGTAGTTATATCTGCAAATTTTGCATTAATTCTTAATCGCATGGCTAATAGGTGACTAGGTTTAGAACCTTGGGAGTACTGCTGTTGTCTTGTGCTGCGTATTTGTATTTCTGATTGTTGTCTGTATATGGCATTGATCTCTATTTTTAGTACGTTAACTTGATTTTCTAGTCTAGTTGAGTTGTTGTATTTTAAAGAATTAAATAACGTTGAGTAAAGCGTTTCCAGTTCAGACAGTTTTGTGCATTGATTCTTGCGCATTTTGGAGGAAAAGCTATCCGTGAAATCCTTGATCATTCCCTTTACCGACATCCATATTATTCTGGGGTCTTGCACCGAGTTTGCATTCTCCCGTAGGAATACTATAAGAGCTTCTTTGAGTTGTGTAATGAATTCCTTGTTATTAAGCAGCATCGATTTAAAACGCCATCTTGGGGCTCGGGAAGATAGTATACCAAATGTTCCTTTTAGGAGTAAATAACAGTGATCTGATAGTGCATTGGGTATCATTTCCACTTCATATTTATCAAATAGTCTCGGGGATGCAAAGACATAATCTATTCTGGATAATGTGTTATGTCTCGCCGATCGACAAGAGTACTTTCGGGTCGTGGGATTAAGTGAACGCCATAAGTCATTTACACCTGTAATCTTCGACCAATCCTTTAATGCTTTAGATGAATTATTTTGTTCGCTGGAAAAGGCGAGGTAAGATTTGTCCATCCTTGGATTCCAAATGGCATTAAAATCTGCACCTATTATAAATGAGTAATCGGGAAGGTTTAACATTGCATTGGTTAGTGTAGAGAAGAAACCCTCTTCGTACAAATTTGGGGCATATACCGCTGCCAACGCTATTTTCCTGTTATTGTGTACAATCCTAGCTATAGTTATACGCCCATCTGCATCCGACCATACTCCCTTTAATTCAATATTTAACTTACGTCTAACGACTATGGCTACACCTCGAGTTCTCGTACCAAAAGAAGAGTGACTGATATTATGATATGTGTTATCCGCTAACGTATCTATGTCTTCCTCTTAAATGTGCGTTTCGCTTAGTAGAGCCACGTCCACATGTTCTTTTTTCATCAGTGTGAGCACGCTTTTGCGTTTGTGTTGTTTATTTATCCCACCAGTGTTCCATATCATTGTATTCAAACTAGCCATAATCTATACATGTTTTTGTGTAGTTTTTGGTAGGGATGTCCGATATTATCGGCCGACCGATATTATCGGCCGATATCGGCAGTAAAATGTGATATCGGAAAATATCGGTATCGGTAAAAAAAAAAAAAAAAAACAATAACAATTTTTTTTTTTTTTTTTTTTTTTTTTTACATTTATTTAACCTTTATTTACCCAGGCAAGCAAGTAAGAACCAATTCTTATTTTATTTATTGTCAAAAGTATGCATGTTGGTTTAAAATGTTAATTTTTACTTTTTTAATGATCATATTTTGCACAGATAATGCTTACATTTAGAAAGCCTTTTGAATGCATCCAGTGAAATTATTAGTTACCTGAAATTATTCCGTTTTTTGGGGGGGAAACCCTGCATATATCGGTATCGGTTGATATCGGTATCGGTATCGGAAATTGGAGTTGGACAATATCGGAATATCGGTATCGGTAAAAAAGCCAATATCGAGCATCCCTAGTTTTTGGTAATGCTTCTGGAGTGCGAATCTACAATAGATGTACATCCAATTATTGAGGTCACGTTGAGAGCCGAGCTTGAAAACATATATATATATACAAATAAAAATCCCCTTTTTTCCCCTCTCCCAGAGAGTCGTACAGGCCTGTGTTCCATAAACACATCCTCCGCGTATGACTCCCTCCCTTAGGCCACCGGATTGCCCAAACTGAGATTTGTAATCCTAATCTTCCTATGCTAATTGCCATAGGATCTAACATTTTCATTCTAATTCAATAGAATGTCGCTTTTGGTCTTGCGCCTTCCCTTACTGTAGTGAAATATTATGAAAAATGAAAAAAAAGAATATACCTTCATTGATATATTCATTTGAACCTTCTACTAACTTATGTAGGAAACATCAGAAAAAGGAAAAGATTGTAGAGAAACACTAACACCTTAATATGAAGAACAATGGGAAAGAACAATGTAAGATAAAAAAATAAATAAAAGGAGTGAGAGCTAAAATAAAACTCAACGTGGAGAAACCACTAGAACAGAATTGAATAAATAGATAAAAGAGAAAAACAGAGACTTTTAGAGCTACATTGTGCCAATCTCTACATCAGTGGAGTGATTATTTAAATGATTAGAATAACCTTGTTGTGCTCATACGTTTAGGTGTGGCTGATTTTTTTTTAAAGCCTTATTAAGGCCTGATTAAACTTCAGTCAATTGATCATATGCTTATGCTTATACACACCGGATGTTAATGTTAAAGTTGCGGGCCTTCGTTGTAATGGTGCATTATATTCTAGAAGGTTGTAGAATACACTAGTATATACGAACAGACTGCTGTTATGTTCCAGAATGATCTTCCTACCCAGGGTTCATGACTACTAGTATTTTCGGGATATTTCTTAGGCCCTGTCCACACGAGAGTTTGGATTTAATATGACCGAAGTTTGAAAAAATAAAACTCCGTCCACACGGTGAACACAGGTGGACAACCGTGTATAACTGCGTACTCACGGGCAGAGCTGGAACCCAGCAACCGATACATTTAGTACAATGTAATACAATGCCAAAGCAGTAGGCGGCGATGTTGTTCAGACATGAAGGCCATTTCAACCAATCAGAAAAGACTGAACGCTCACTAAACTTCCTGTTGGGTCGCGATCTGCCATTAATTTACTGAAGAAGAAGAAGTAAACTTCCTGTTTAGAAGCACAGCTGGACCCTATTGATCATTTTGCCAACGGAACATATATTTTCAGCAAAGAAAGAAACTGCAATAAACAAACGGATACATTCACTGTGTTCTGCCTCTCATTTTGTTGATGAAACAAAACCATCAGCAACACAATTTACCACCAAGAGCGGATAGTTTAGTCTCACAAAAAAGATCTCCGGTGTTGTTAGCTACATGCTAATGTCAATGGCATTCTCTATGTATAGTATATAGCTTAAATGCTAACGTAATAATGTAACGTTAACGCTAGTATAATGAATGGATGCAAACGTTATTTAACACATTGCAGAATGGGTACAATACAATACGGCTCAATACAAACAATTGTTAAGGGGATGCAGTCTGGACTGGGTTCCTTATAACAATAACTTGACAACACATGAGTTTAGTTTAGCTGCAGCTACATGTTTACTCTGAGCGTCAACAGACATCAGTCGATCACAACACTCTTCAACACAGACGATACGTTTTGAACAAAAGTTTGTTACAATCATTTTCATATAACGCTACTTGGGACAGCTCTGCTGTAAACACTGGTGTAGTTGGCTCTGCTCTAATCTCTCTACCCCGCGGTCTGCCGTGAACATGGGGAATAATTGCGACAGCTCTGCTGTAAACACTGGGGATAACCTCGGTTGCTATGCCCACACGCAACTGCAAAACCGCACAACTCCACCCTGGCCACCGGTTTCAAAGACCGCGGTTGCAGTGTAGCAAATCCCCGGTTGTGTGTGGCCGAACAGTGCAACTGCGCACATACAATCACGGTTACATTAAACCCAGCGTTCGTGTGGACGGGGCCTTAGTGACCCAGAGCAGTCGAGCGATGAGCCCAGAATATTCCAGATTGTTCATAGTGTCAATGATATATTCTTGTCTGCACGGAGACCAGAAGTCTGTAAATATAATGCATTACGAACCATATTATACACATTGTGCCTTGGTGTTGCCGGCATGCATATCATCTGCTACTTTTGTTGAGCCCGGATAAAGTCATTCTAATACTGAGATACACAGAGAAAGAGAGAGATGAGTAGGCTTATCTGGTGCGAGACAGTGTTGCGTTCTGCCCTGGGGGATCTGCTCCATGTAGATTCAAGTATTCCTCTGCTTCTTTAGGCGTGCGTAATCCTTCCCTACGGCCGTCTTTACCCACGATCGATAGTAGTGCCGGGTATATTAGCCTTGGTCTGAGGCCACACTTGAACAATTTCTGCATCACCTCCTTGTAGGGGAAACGCTGAGCGATGGCCTCTTTGCAAAGATCCTCGTAGATAAATATTGAATTTTCACCATGTTTCAGCTTTCCCCTTTGGTTGCGTGCAACTCTGATGATGTCATCTCTTATTGCCGTCTTGCGCAGAGTAACAATGATGACTCTTGGACCGTTGCCTCTTTGTTCTCGAGTACTGATTCTGTAACATTGGTCCACTATCGGCTCTGTGGTTAGAATGTTGTTACCCAAAATCTCTGATAACACTGTTGGAAACTTGTCGTCTGTGCAATTGACTGATTCATCAAGTCCTACAATGCGGATGTTATTTTGCCTGTAGTAACGATGGGTTTCGAGTAGCCTCTCCATCGCTTCATCTTTAACTTCTTGTATTTTTATTCGACATGCCTCTTCCACCTTTTTTATCTCCTTCGTTACCTCTGTCAAACCATCGTTGACGTTCTTCTCGTTCTCTTTGACTGCCCGTGTAATTTCTGTCACCGTATTCTCCACTGTCGTGATTCGCACGGACTGTACAGCGACCGCTTCCATAACTTCTTCGAATTTAGCATCGATGTGTGCGACGTGTACTTTGAAAGCTACCATCTGTTCCTTAATCAGATCCTTAATCAGGCTAGTCAGAGAGTTGAAGTCGGGTTGTGTAATTACACTGCCAGTGTCAGTTGATATTGTAGGTGCAGTGATGGGGCCGATGGATTTGTTGGCTATTATCTTCTCAATATCCTCTGCTTTGTCCTTCACGCTACTTTTTCCTGTCGTTCCCGTTATGTTGTCCTCTATTGTCTCCCTCTCGGAGCCAGTCGCCGATGGACCCGGTATATTCTCTGTTATATTCCCATCGGGGGTTGTCAACAGCGGGTCTGCCGCCGCGTCGCCTGTTGTTTTCTTGGATCGTGTCTCAATCGTCGCCGTTGGATTTGCTGCTTCGTGTTTCTTTCCACCCTTTTTCTTATCCTTACCCTCCATGTTGAGTCTTTATGTCTTTTGATATAGTTAGTAGAAGTTCCTATCAATACATACGATGTGGTTTAATCTCATTGGTATTTGTTAAAATAATGTTTTTGAACGAAATTAACGGTGACGGGAGCGGAGCTGTTACCAAATCTGTGCGCTACATATTGTAGCTTAACCGGAAGTCCTCTCGAAACATTTCATGACCACAGAGGTGAGTGCCACCGGTCTGTAGTCATTTGGACATGTTGGGGAGGGTTTCTTCGGTACAGGGATGATGGTAGACATCTTGAAGCAGGCAGGGACCACTGACTCCGCCAGGGATTGATTAAATATGGCGGTGAACACCGGGGCAAGCTGGTTGGCACAGGACTTAAGTATGCGTCCTGTTATACCATCTGGGCCAGCAGCCTTCCTGGTGTTCACCTGCATAAATGCTCTTCTCACACTGTGTTCCGACAACGAGAGAGCGCCCCCGCCCCCCCGCGGTTGCCCCCCCCCCCCCCTCCACAACAGCCGGCGCGCCAGTGACGTCACTAGCCAGAGGGCTAGCGGCGACACTGTCTACACCGAACCGAGCGTAGAAGGAGTTGAGTTTGTCCTCGAGAGAGGCGTCGTCGCTCCCCATTGAGGGGGCGCTGACTTTGTAGTCAGTTATTGTCTTCAGTCCCCGCCACAAGCCTCTTGTGTCGTTTTGTGCCATTTGTGTCTCCAGTTTATCAGCATATGTCCTCTTAGCAAGTTTAACAGCCTTGCGCAGAGTGTAGACTGAAACCTTGTACTCTTCCATATTTCCTGACTCTCTGCCCAGGTTATAAGCCGTGGTGCGAGAGTTCAGGGCTGCTCTAATAGTACTGTCCACCCAAGGTTTCTGGTTTGGGAAAACCCGCACCTTTTTCGTGAGGACGATACTGTCAGCTACTGTTGTTATGTAGCTCACAACGGTATCAGCGTACTCGCTGACGTCACTGGCGCTTCCTTGAAACATATCCCAGTCCGTGTCTGTGAGCGCATCCTGGAGCGTGGCCTCTGATTCGTCAGACCACTTTTTTGTCTCACGTGACACGACGGCGTCACGTGATCTTTGTTTGTATGCAGGGATTAAAAAAATGGAGTCGTGATCGCTCGCGCTTGCAGCACCTATCAATGGCGGAGCCGCTACAGCTTTGTAGCCGGCTCTGAACGGGGTGTAACAATGGTCGAGTGTGTTCCTCCCCCTCGTGGAGCAGGCGATGTGCTGAAAAAAGGACGGCATCACTTTCTTCAGATTCGCCTGGTTGAAATCACCAGCCACTATCATCGCGGCGTCCGGGTGCTTGATCTGTTGTCTGTTGAGGTGGTCGTGTAATTCCACCAGCGCTTTGCCAGTATTTGCCTGTGGGGGTATATATACGACGGACATGATGACCGCGGTAAACTCACGGGGTAGGTGGAACGGACGGCACAGGATTGAGAGATGTTCCATATCTGGGGAGCATGAACTTGAGAGGACATGTACTTCTTTGGGATTAACCCAGAGATTGTTCGTGAGGATGCAGACCCCACCTCCGATGCTCTTCCCAGAGGCTGCCGTGCGATCTGCTCTCAGGACGGTGAAGTTGTCCGATGGAGAGACGCTGTTGTCCGGCGTCGCTGGCTTGAGCCATGTCTCAGTGAAACACATGACGTTAACGTCTCTCATCTCCCGTTGGAATCGGACCCTCGCTCTCAAGTCGTCCATCCTTCCCTCCAACGAACGTGCATTCGCCAGAAAGATGGATGGAATTGCTGGACGGTAAGCAGATCTTTTTAATCTAAGCCTGATACCGCCTCGTCTTCCTCTATGCCTCTTTCTGCCGTTTCCTTTGTTGCCGTTCTCCCGCTTGATTTCTGTTGGCCATTCTGGGCATAAAGTGTCTCCCAACTCCTCTTTGAGTCCGGAGTTTAGGTCCATAAGTGTCTGGCGGTCGTATGATAATCCCGCCAGTGATGTTTTAATAAAAAAAGTAGAAAAAACAAACATAATAGCTAAACATTTGCACAATCGTCGCGGAGCTAAACCAAAGGCGACTGACCGGGGTCGCGCCATCCAAAGCGCTTTACACTTTGTGACTCACATTTGACCCATTCACTCACACATTCACTCACACATTCACTCACACATTCACACACCGACGGCGGAGGCGACCATGCAAGGTGCCAACCTGCTCATCGGGAGCAATTAGGGGGTTAAGTGTCTTGCTCAGGGACACATCGACACGCTGCCCGGGAGGAGCGGGGAATCGAACCGGGAACCTCCGGATTGCCAGACGACTGCTCTACCTCCTGAGCCACTGTCGCCCCCCAGGTGTGTGCGTTTAGTTCTGGCACGTTCTGAAAACATTGCTACCGGTTCAGTCTTCAGAGGTTCAGTGGAAGAGGTTTGTGTGTGTGTGTGTGTGTGAGAGGGGGGTTAACCCTTTCACTGCCGTCGGTATAACCGTCGGTAGTGTGCTAGTAAAGGGTTAACCTTATGTAGTGTGGCAGTGAAAGGGTTAAGGGAGGGGCAACAACGTTTGAGCTCGTCCTGGGACCAATTATCTCAATCCCAGGTTTAGAAAGGGGCCCCTATAGGGTTTGAAACTACATTTCTTTAGGTGTGTTCTGTTGAGCGAGTCCCTCTTTCACAGCACGTTGATGCGTCACAGACGGGTCAACACCAGCCGTGACCAGCGACATTGATCTGAATCAGAATCAGAGAAGGATCTTTTCTTTATTGCCAAGTCGTTTTCACACACAAGGAAATTAGCTTTGGTCGTTCTCGGCGCGACATTAATAACGCACTGATGATACAATAAAAAGGTGGAGTAAAATAAATGAACTATGAACTAAGTTGCACACAATAGAATAGAATTATGAAATAATAAAATATAGGCCAGGGCTGTACAACTGTAAATAGAATTAAATGGGGATATAAACAATAGAATAGAATGCAATTATAAGTAATAAGAATTGGCCAGGGCTGTACAACTGGGCAAGATGTGGTCAAGTATACACTAATTCGAATAAAATAACAATACAGTGGTATTGTTCTACTGGGTCAGTGCCAGGGCCCCAGTATAGACCACCACCGCAACACCTCCGGGATTCTGAGATCATGGGAGCGAGAGAGCGGGGCAAGAAAATGAATGAATGTGGATGAGAGCCTCGACATTAAGTGGGTGTAGCTGCGGCTGTGGGGGCGCGGGAGACGTGATCCAATAGACCTTTATACGCCTGAGTCTCCTGAACACGGAGAGACCAGTCCCAAGTCGATCGGCACTTTCTCTGCCGAGCTATAGTCGCTTTGCCGCACCTTCTCCCGAACGCCGCATGCGCAGATTGCTCACGGAGTCTAGGTTCATCAATCTGCGCATGCGGAATTCGGGAGTAGGTGCGGCAAAGTGACTATAGCTCGGCCGAGAAAGTGCCGATCGACTTGGGATCGGTCTCTCCGTGTTCAGGAGACTCAGGCGTATAAAGGTCTATTGGATCACGTCTCCCGCACCCCCCCCACAGCCGTAGCTACACCCACTTAATGTCGAGGCTCTCATCCACATTCATTCATTTTCTCCCCCCCGCTCTCTCTCTCCCATGAACTCAATGTAACGCGGCGGTGCAGTGGTCTCTTGTGCATGCTGCTGCTGCCTGGCTCAGAGGTGTGAGTCACCGGCACGGAGCCCTAACTAGATATAGCCTTAGTGTTTATCCCGTCAAAATGTCTATTGACGTGCACTTTAGTGCTTTTTGTTGAGGGCGAGCGGATTGGCCCAATGCTCTGTGTAACGTTGTTAAATGATGTGCCTACTGTGTGTGTTTTAGAACCCGCTGTATCACATAGAGCAGGGGTTCTACTGTGTGTGTGTGTTTTAGAACCCGCTGTATCACATAGAGCAGGGGTTCTACTGTGTGTGTGTGTGTTTTAGAACCCGCTGTATCACATAGAGCAGGGGTTCTACTGTGTGTGTGTTTTAGAACCCGCTGTATCACATAGAGCAGGGGTTCTACTGTGTGTGTGTGTTTTAGAACCCGCTGTATCACATAGAGCAGGGGTTCTACTGTGTGTGTGTGTGTGTTTTAGAACCCGCTGTATCACATAGAGCAGGGGTTCTACTGTGTGTGTGTGTTTTAGAACCCGCTGTATCACATAGAGCAGGGGTTCTACTGTGTGTGTGTGTGTTTTAGAACCCGCTGTATCACATAGAGCAGGGGTTCTACTGTGTGTGTGTTTTAGAACCCGCTGTATCACATAGAGCAGGGGTTCTACTGTGTGTGTGTGTTTTAGAACCCGCTGTATCACATAGAGCAGGGGTTCTACTGTGTGTGTGTGTGTGTTTTAGAACCCGCTGTATCACATAGAGCAGGGGTTCTACTGTGTGTGTGTGTTTTAGAACCCGCTGTATCACATAGAGCAGGGGTTCTACTGTGTGTGTGTGTGTGTTTTAGAACCCGCTGTATCACATAGAGCAGGGGTTCTACTGTGTGTGTGTGTTTTAGAACCCGCTGTATCACATAGAGCAGGGGTTCTACTGTGTGTGTGTGTTTTAGAACCCGCTGTATCACATAGAGCAGGGGTTCTACTGTGTGTGTGTGTTTTAGAACCCGCTGTATCACATAGAGCAGGGGTTCTACTGTGTGTGTGTGTGTGTTTTAGAACCCGCTGTATCACATAGAGCAGGGGTTCTACTGTGTGTGTGTGTGTGTTTTAGAACCCGCTGTATCACATAGAGCAGGGGTTCTACTGTGTGTGTGTGTGTGTTTTAGAACCCGCTGTATCACATAGAGCAGGGGTTCTACTGTGTGTGTGTGTGTTTTAGAACCCGCTGTATCACATAGAGCAGGGGTTCTACTGTGTGTGTGTGTTTTAGAACCCGCTGTATCACATAGAGCAGGGGTTCTACTGTGTGTGTGTGTTTTAGAACCCGCTGTATCACATAGAGCAGGGGTTCTACTGTGTGTGTGTGTTTTAGAACCCGCTGTATCACATAGAGCAGGGGTTCTACTGTGTGTGTGTGTTTTAGAACCCGCTGTATCACATAGAGCAGGGGTTCTACTGTGTGTGTGTGTTTTAGAACCCGCTGTATCACATAGAGCAGGGGTTCTCAAACTGTCTCATACCGCGACCACATTTTTTATTTAGGATCTTCTTTTTTTTGGGGGGACCCCACACTTAATCACGTCATTTCAAACGTGGAATTAAGGAATATCAAAATAAAAGCACACGTTGTTGAACTTGATCATGCATATTTACTAGAACATTTAATTACAGCACTATGTTATCGATACACATTTATAAAACAAGGCATATTTAGCCAGAATATGTTGCCAGAACATAAAAAATAATTAAATAAAAGATTGTATTATCTTTTTTTTGTACTTGCATATGCGCTGTTACCTACCCCGCAACCCCAATTTGGGTCGCGACCTGTAGTTTGAGAACCACTGACATAGAGACCACACTGTGCTGTTAGGTCTGTGATGTCATGGTCTACTCCACACACTGGAGAGGTCTGTGATGTCATGGTCTACTCCACACTGGAGAGGTCTGTGATGTCATGGTCTACTCCACACACTGGAGAGGTCTGTGATGTCTACTCTCTCTCTCTCTGTCTCTCTGTCTCTCTGTCTCTCTCTCTCTCTCTGTGTCTCTCTCTCTGTGTCTCTCTCTCTCTCTCTCTCTCTCTCTCTCTCTCTCTCTCTGTGTCTCTCTCGCTCTCTCTCTCTCCCTCTCTCCCTCTCCCTCTCCCTCTCTCTGTGTCTCTCTCGCTCTCTCTCTCTCCCTCTCCCTCTCCCTCTCTCGCTCTCTTCTCTCTCGCTCACTCACTTATTGACATTCTAATAATAGTCCTTCTGACCCAGAAGCCCGTCTGACCTGGTTCAGAGTCATTGTCCTCCGGTGGAAGAAGATGTTTCCCATAATGTGGAGCCTTCCATTACCCCTCTATTATCCAAGAGAACGTGACGTGTAATAATGTACCTGTGTGTCGGTACAGAGTATGTGACGTGTAATAATGTACCTGTGTGTCGGTACAGAGAACGTGACGTGTAATAATGTACCTGTGTGTCGGTACAGAGAACGTGACGTGTAATAATGTACCTGTGTGTCGGTACAGAGAACGTGACGTGTAATAATGTACCTGTGTGTCGGTACAGAGCATGTGACGTGTAATAATGTACCTGTGTGTCGGTACAGAGAACGTGACGTGTAATAATGTACCTGTGTGTCGGTACAGAGAACGTGACGTGTAATAATGTACCTGTGTGTCGGTACAGAGAACGTGACGTGTAATAATGTACCTGTGTGTCGGTACAGAGCATGTGACGTGTAATAATGTACCTGTGTGTCGGTACAGAGCATGTGACGTGTAATAATGTACCTGTGTGTCGGTACAGAGCATGTGACGTGTAATAATGTACCTGTAATTTAGTCATTTTATCCAAAGCGACTTACATGTTCTGTATACAAGTCATCAGGAAGGGCACGACTCTATCAGCTGAGTAACAATGTTCATCAAAGTGTTGAGTGCTACAGTGTAGGTTAGTTTATTAGGACAGGTGCATGACGACAGTAAGGTTATTTTTTTATTTTTCATTTCATTTTCATACATTGCTTGAAGAAGTGCGTCTTTAGTCGGCGGCGAAAGATTGGACGGGTTTCACCTGCATGTCCTAACTGTGGCGGGAAGTTCGTTCCACCATTGTGGAGTGAGGGCAGAGAATAGGCGACTTCTCTTCTTTTTTTTTTACAAGTGTTCGGTTATTTGGGACCTATGTTGTCTGAGCCTGTATGTTGTCTGAGCCTGTATGTTGTCTGAGCCTGTATGTTGTCTGAGCCTGTATGTTGTCTGAGCCTGTATGTTGTCTGAGCCTGTATGTTGTCTGAGCCTGTATGTTGTCTGAGCCTGTACTGTATGTTGTCTGAGCCTGTATGTTGTCTGAGCCTGTATGTTGTCTGAGCCTGTATGTTGTCTGAGCCTGTATGTTGTCTGAGCCTGTATGTTGTCTGAGCCTGTATGTTGTCTGAGCCTGTATGTTGTATGTACTGTATGTTGTCTGAGCCTGTATGTTGTCTGAGCCTGTATGTTGTCTGAGCCTGTATGTTGTCTGAGCCTGTATGTTGTCTGAGCCTGTTGTCTGAGCCTGTATGTTGTCTGAGCCTGTATGTTGTCTGAGCCTGTATGTTGTCTGAGCCTGTATGTTGTCTGAGCCTGTTGTCTGAGCCTGTATGTTGTCTGAGCCTGTATGTTGTCTGAGCCTGTATGTTGTCTGAGCCTGTATGTTGTCTGAGCCTGTATGTTGTCTGAGCCTGTATGTTGTCTGAGCCTGTATGTTGTCTGAGCCTGTATGTTGTGTGACTGATCTATATCTATCCATCTATCTATCTGTTCCTACCATGAGTGCTTATAACCCCAACATATGAACTGGTGTCTTTATTAATAATAATAATAATAATAATAATAATAATAATAATAATAATAATAATAATAATAATAATAATAATAATAATAATAATAATAATAATAATAATAATAATAATAAATAATAATAATAATAATAATAATAATAATAATAATAATAATAATAATAATAATAATAATAATAATAATAATAATAATAATAATACACTTTATTTGTAGAGCACCTTTCATACAGAAACTGCAGCTCAAAGTGCTTCACAACAGGAAAAAGCATAACATGAGCACATAAAGTGCAAACACATAAAATCACAGTGTTTCACATTAGGATCTAACATCCCAACAGGCCACCTTGTTTATGGTTTGATTCAGTTTTAAATAGACAATAATAAAAAGAGTGAGATAGAATAGACAGAGTAAAATAGTGCAATAGTGCAGTGCAATAAAATAGTAGAATAGAATAGATTAAAATAAATTTGTTTACAGTGCAATAAAATAGTTCTGGATTTACTGTTCAACGGTTCAAAGTCGTCTTTACCTTCTCTGTTAAAGCAACACTATATGGTGCTTTAATAAAGACACACCTCTACGGCCTCGTTCTATAACTGGTGCCGATAACCGCAATAGAGGACTCTCTTTCAAATGTTATTGCTTAACTATACCCTGAATGGGAGGAAAAAGCACAGAAAATCAGGCGGAGAAAAAGAGGATACAAAAATAATAATAATCACAATTTCTTTTTTTGATCTACTTTTTCTCCCCGTTTTTCTATTTTTCTCCCATCCCAATTTTCATATCATCCAATTCTTCCCTCCCCTGTCTCGAACGTTGCTAGACCATGCCTCCCGCTGGTCGGCTGCAACGTGTCCCCTCCGGTACTCGAGGAGGCAGCCGTCGCATCTTTTCACCTGCACAGCGCGATCTCTCAGCGGCGGGGGTCTGCGTGGGAGGGACACGCCGCCCCCGTCGCTTCCTGATTCTACTGCGCAGGCGCACCAACCGACCTGTAGGAGTCGCTGTCCACAACGTCCGATCCCCACCCACCGGCTTCCCACCCCCTAATACTGCCAATTGTGTTAGTATGAACGACCAGCCAAGCTGGTAGCAACGCAGAGAGCTGGGCTCGAATAGAGGACTCTCTTTCAAATGTTATGTTATGGCACTCTGTTGAAACAGAACCACGTGTGCCAGGCGCCCTTATCTACCGGGACCACACGTGCCGTGTAGAAGCCCCTGGCGTGATGAGATGGCACACGGACACACGGTGGAGGGAGGGATCCAGTTCAACCCACACCGTGACATGCGACTCTGCCGATCCTGAAGTGGTTGCCGGGAAAAAAAAGTCGGCTCCGACCGTGGAGGATAACCATGAGAGCAGATGGCAACCAAAGCAAATATCAAGTCATCATAACATAAAATATATATATATGAGCAGAGCAGGAAATCGTTTGGCTCTAACCCCACCATGGCTTTGTCGGTAGAATCAAAATTCCAATGTGTAAACCAAGATTAAAGCTCATTTCTTGCCGTCGGTCGAGTGGATGAATGAATCGTCTGTGTGGGTTGACTTGTGTTTTTTTTATCCACACTGTGATTCCTGCATCATGTCGTTCATCTAGCTAGACTAGCTGGTTTCTATTAAGCACCAGCTAATGGGGGATCCGTAATCAAATCAAATCAAATCGGAAGTGCCGTCGAGCCGGACGGTGTGGAGAGAGCCGTGGTTTTTGTCAACGTCATCAAAAGCAAAACTCTGATTCTGTTTTTCCAAACCACACTCACATCTTTGTTGGAGTTGGAAATCCTCTCAAAATGGGGAATAGGCATGTAATTCAGCGGCATCTACATGGGTCTACATCTGGGTCATGGTCTCTCCACCTCCATCTGTCCTCCTTTTCCCGTCCCTAACCTCTCCGTTCTCCCATCTCTTTCCTTCACACTCTCACGCCCCTCAAGAACCTCACACATGTCGCCCACGTCCTCTCAAACTGCTCTGTTCTTCCCTTCTGTAGTATGTAGGTTAGCTTTTCCAAATTCTCTGACACTTCCTTTAACCATTGTTTTTAGATCCTGGTCTCTGTATCTCCTTCCAGTTTAGAGCGACCACTCTCTTGGCTTGTAACAGACAAGAACATTTATCAGTTTCCTCTTCCTAGTGTTAGCTGGAAGGTTCTCTGGGTACATGTGTAGTAAACATAACTTAGGTTAGGGTCGATCTATCTGGACTTCTATCTCCGTCCGCTCGGAGATGAGCTCCAGAATCTCTTTCCAATACTCCTGTATCTTCTCGCATTCCCACATACAGTGATACAGGGTGCCACCTCTACCCCACACCTAGTACATGCATCCGGGATCACGGGATAAAGCTTATGTAATTTCTCTGGTGTCATATATACTCTATGGAGTATGGACCCATTTATATTGTAGAAGTTTACATCTGGTATTAATTGAAAGGGTCTGACATTTCACATGCTTGTTCCCAGTCCTCTTCTGCTAGGTCCACCCGCATGTCCCTCTCCCATGCCCGCAAACTGCTCAAAGAGCTCTCTTCCTACTACTATCTTTTTATTGTTGTGGAGTGAACCTGTTTTTGGCGTCATGGTCTAGTTTTTTCTCCACACTAATAATAACTTCTGTGGCTGCTGCTGAGGACGAGATATTGAACGACATATTTCCCGGCGACGTTGGGCACCGCACGTCTGGTGGCGGCGAGGCGGTCCAACGCCACCAGGATACCGTACGTACAGTATGTCTCATACAATATCTCCTTCTCAGCAGCCACATACATTTATATTGAAAACTAGACCATTACACCAAAGATACGTTCACTCCACAACAATAAAAAGTTATTTAACCTTTTTTTCAATTAACCGTCTGTAGTGTGATAGTGAAAGGGCTAACCTGCTGTCGTGCGGCAGTGAAAGGGTTAACCTTCTGTATTGTCGCGGTGAAAGGGTTAACCGCTTGGTAGTGTGGCAGTGAAAGGGTTATAAGGTAAGCGAACACACTGCCATGTCGTCGGATGTCATGTGGTTTCATTCAGAATATCCCCGGATATTTACTATTTAGTCATTTAGCTGAAACGCTTTTATCCAAAGCGACTTACAAGTTCTGTACGACAAGTCAGCAGGAAGGAAGGGAACAACTCTATCAGCTGAGGAACAATGTTCCTCAAAGTGTTCAGACTCGAGTGCTGCAGTGTTGTTGTGTACCTCCATGGCCTTACACGTGCATCCCAAAAAATTTACAAACAATAAAAACTAGGGATGCTCGATATTGGCTTTTTTATCGATACCGATATACCGATATTGTCCAACTCTTAATTTCCGATACCGATATCAACCGATACCGATATATGCAGGGTCCCCCCCCCCCCCCCCAAAAACGAAATAATTTCAGGTAATTAACATTACATATGTCTTGTTGTGGAATTAACACAACATTATGCATACTTTTGACAATAAATAAAATCAGAATTTGTTCTTACTTGCTTGCCTGGGTAAATAAAGGTTATAGAAATGTAAAAAATAAATAAAATTAAATTAAAACCGATACCGATATTTTCCGATATCACATTTTAATGCCGATATCGGCCGATAATATCGGACATCCCTAATAAAAAGGTAACTTCACTGGCCCTTGTCCCTTCCCTCCTTTTAAATTTTTATTTCATCGACTAGCAATTGTTGACCTTAACCATTTCACTGCCGCACTATACCAAACGGTTAACCCTTTCACTGCGACAATACACAGAAGGTTAACCCTTTACGATCACACAACCGACGTGATTTAGTTCAGGATGGGATGTATGGACTATTCTGTAACCCTAACCCTTAAATTGTGTATAAGTGGACCTTATTATAGGAATCAATGTCAGACTAACATCTGCTCTACATTTAAGGTTTTGTGACTGTGCCTCGTCTGCAATTGATTACTAGAATACACCAGCTACGATACATCTTGTCAAGACGGTGAACAATTGCAAAGTTTTCATAAATCAAACCACAGCATGGCCAATGTTATCATAACAAGACCCCCCCCCCTCGCCCCCCAACCCCCCCAGGATTTATCCAGAACATCTTCTCTCCAAGTATACAGTCGTAACATTTGAACCCTTGTCGTTCCTCTCTGCTTGCCAGGAACACTGAACCAAAACAACTGGGCTCGGAAGTTTCCGTCTTGCAGCAACGCCAAGCAGTCGCCTGTGGACATCCAGGAGGAGCTGGCCCAGGTGAAGCTTCAGTACCAGAAGCTGAGGTTCGAGGGCTGGGAGAGGCCGACGCCCGACACCACCACCATCAAGAACGATGGGAAGACGGGTAAGGAAGCAGCCATACGACGAATACGTGACGGCGCAAGCGTACCAGTCGCGCATGCAGGGGCACTCGCGGGTTCCGTGCGAGAACAGCGCGCGTGGCCGGGCACACCGAGTCCGACTTCAGAGCGGGCGAAAGTGCACGGAGGAGGAGGAAGGCACATTTACATTAGAAGAACAGCTGCAGCCGGCAGGGTCATTACAATTGTACAGTTTTTTTCATTTTCTTGTTCGCTCAATAATGTTAACCAAAGGAAACCAATGGAAAGACACACACACACACGCCGCGCGTCGCCAACACACACACACACACGCCGCGCGTCGCCAACACACACACACACGCCGCGCGTCGCCAACACACACACACACACGCCGCGCGTCGCCAACACACACACACACGCCGCGCGTCGCCAACACACACACACACACGCCGCGCGTCGCCAACACACACACACACACGCCGCGCGTCGCCAACACACACACACACACGCCGCGCGTCGCCAACACACACACACACGCCGCGCGTCGCCAACACACACACACACACGCCGCGCGTCGCCAACACACACACACACGCCGCGCATCGCCAACACACACACACACACACACGCCGCACATCGCCAACACACACACACACGCCGCACATCGCCAACACACACACACACACACGCCGCACATCGCCAACACACACACACACGCCGCGCATCGCCAACACACACACACACACACACGCCGCACATCGCCAACACACACACACACACACGCCGCACATCGCCAACACACACACACACGCCGCGCATCGCCAACACACACACACACACACGCCGCACATCGCCAACACACACACACACGCCGCGCATCGCCAACACACACACACACACGCGCCGCACATCGCCAACACACACACACACGCCGCGCATCGCCAACACACACACACACACACGCCGCACATCACCAACACACACACACACACGCCGCGCGTCGCCAACACACACACACACACACACGCCGCGCGTCGCCAACACACACACACACACGCCGCGCGTCGCCAACACACACACACACACGCCGCGCGTCGCCAACACACACACACACGCCGCGCATCGCCAACACACACACACACACACACGCCGCACATCACCAACACACACACACACGCCGCGCATCGCCAACACACACACACACACGCTGCGCATCGCCAACACACACACACACACGCCGCGCATCGCCAACACACACACACACACGCCGCGCATCGCCAACACACACACACACACGCCGCACATCGCCAACACACACACACACACGCCGCGCATCGCCAACACACACACACACGCCGCGCATCGCCAACACACACACACACGCCGCGCATCGCCAACACACACACACACACGCCGCGCATCGCCAACACACACACACACGCCGCGCGTCGCCAACACACACACACACACACACGCCGCACATCGCCAACACACACACACACACGCCGCACATCGCCAACACACACACACACGCCGCGCATCGCCAACACACACACACACGCCGCGCATCGTCAACACACAACAACAACATTCTCCCCCGCCGGACTCACGCTGATCAAATAAAAAAAATAAACTGGACTGATCATCTGAGCTCCTCTCCAGTTGAACTGCTATTGTGTTTAAATCCAAAGAATCCTCTGCCATTGTTGTGTAACATGTCATCTGTTTTCTAGTCTTCAGTCTCGGCTTCACGTGAAGTTAAATCCTCTCTAGAAGTGAAAGTGAAACTTACCAAGCCTATAAGTTGTTAAAGGGGCAGTAGGCAATTAATTTACTCTGGATGCCTGAACACAGAATGACACCAGTATCACTGACTACCACGGCAAGCCTATAGACAAAACTGCCGGAGGTTAAATTCATGATATACCATCCGTTGCCAGCTCTATTTAACATGGAGAAGTTCCCCTTCTTTGCAGGGTTATAACTTTTTAAATTCTATTGCTAGATTGCCATTATTAGGGCCCATTCAAGGTCCTATATGTATTGTTCATTGTGTAGCAACGTTAAACTTTTTCATTCACATATTCACACTAAAATATGGTCTAATGTATAAGTATGTTTTCATCTCTTTCTGCAGCTTTCTCCAGAACGTGATATATAGCCCCAAATGCATTATATTGATGATGAAATACAGTTTGATAGCAATCGGCGCGATATAAAAAATTCCAACTGGACGTACTTCTGGAAGTTACTACACGTCATCTGATGTTGACCGGATGGGCGAGGGGGCGTTTATAATTCCGTGGGCAGCGTTATACCATTCATCTAATGTGGGTCGTATGTTCATCATAGCAGTTAGTATCGAACACGGTAATATTACACGCTAAAACTCACCCCAGTCTCCTCGGGCCGTTGGGCGATCAGCATGGAGTAGACAGTTTTCCATTATGGGATGTCGAAATACCCGGTCCATTTCCAGGTTGTATAATAGTATATACGTCCAAATCATGTTGTTTATCGAGTTATTGGCAACGGATCGCTATGTATTGTGTCGAGCTCGAGTCCCGGGACCTATAGCGAGTGCCCGGAAGAAATATGGGTGAGCACCACTTCATCCACATGACTTCCTGTTGGGCGATCTGCCGATCGGCCACCAGATGGCGCTCTTGAACCGCTAGAGGATTGAGAGGAGATCAGAACTGTGTGTGAAGGCTGCAGAGGGGAAATATGATTCCGATCACAGATTTTTGAAATATTGATATCAAAGACGAGTTACGGCGTCCTAGGCAACTTGAGCATGGCTAGGAAAGACGCCTAAACACGTTTACGGCACTTAAAGTGTTAACAATAATAATAATAATTATTATCATGAATATAATATACATTTAAAAAAAATTATAATAATAATAAATAAAAAAATTATATTAACACTTTGATTACCAGTGTACACTGTATCCTATATAATTGTATTTGAATTCACCTTGTTTCTCTGTTTATTTACATTGAGTACAGCTTGTGTTATATTACGTTTTATTGTATTTTCTTGTATTTTTTTATGGCCATCTTGGTCTATGTCATTTGTTAAGTAATTGGTAAAGTATATTATTATATACTTATTGTTATGTGTCTTGTAAGCCCATATGGGCTGGGCATACATCTGTATGTAAGACACGAAAATAAAAAATATCAAATCAAATCAAATCAACCAGCCATGCGGTGTGCCTTACCCCCGTTGAATGCCAGCACCCACTTCAATGATAGCGTTGTGAACGCATAAACTATGTCTTACATGTGTCTAATCTGCTCGTCGCTTATCAATGACTTGTTTGCAGTCAACATTGTCGAAACGGATTGTTTTTTAATCGGTTCGTTTCCGTTTTATAGCATTTTGAAAAGCCCTCGTTTTCTTGAAAGTTTCAGGAAGATATAACTTTTCCGTGATAAACGGCATTTACTGGAATATTCTGGAATACACAAAAAACGTTGTCATTTTTCGGCCTATTTAGGAATCGTTTTCAAATAAACGCTAGATTATCGATAGTATATGTGTACTTATGCACGCTAGAGAAGCGGGCTGAAAAATCTATTCTCTCTTCCTGATCAGCGCGCACACACACACACACACACACATGGAGCAAACGCTGATATGTTTGTGAAAACAGATCCGATTACCCCAAGACTGGTAAAATAGATTTCTTACCTCAGATCAGATGTTCTGCAAAAAGATTATTCCAATTCCTGATCGCCATTCCAAATATCGATCGCGTTTATTGATCCAACATTAGACCTCGAAACAGATAATCCACGCTGCTTTCGGTTGCCTCAATGAATGCAATAGTCTCAGTTACATGGCTCAGAAGTTAAATGTGGAATCCGGAGTTTTTTTTTATCATGCATTTCCATTGAGTCCATTCCAATGGGTGCAATACCATCCGGGAGACGATAGGAGGCGGTATTTGCCCTTTTCGAGCTCAGAGACAGTCCCAATGGTAACATGAGGCTGGATGGATGAAAATTAATGGATATCGCTAATAAAAGAAATAACGATTAAATAACGAGATTTCTCGTCATTGGCACAGATTGACGGCCACAGGGATTAGACGGGCCCACTATAAGGCCAGCTTATCATAACATGGTTTAACTATGCGTGAGGGTGTTTGTAGAGCTAAATTTATATTTTAAATTATTGCTATGTGTCCATTCTCATTGTCAATTGACACTATAAACCTTCCCTTCAATATGCCTTAAAGGAAAAAAAATGTCATCAATACGTTCCCATTTTATAGCGTCGTGAATATGAGTGTTATATGGGATTGGTCTGGTATAATTCCTGCAAGGCTAGTTATAAGGCGCTAAGCTAATAACGTTAAATCGATTGCCATTTCGGCCCTACACAAGCTAGAGATAAAAATCAAAATGCATATGATCGGTATCATGTTCCACCATGAATGCATGAAAGGGGGGGGGGACTTCGTTTCTGATTATTGATTACCAATAACGGCATTCGTTATTGTAGCCTCATTCACTGATCGGCTGGTTGGCTATGATAACAAGGCCTGATCAGCATGAAATCTACGTGAAATCATTCTTATCTGTGGCCGGTTGGATCCCAAAAAGGATTTCCCAGTTATTGATCGCCATCTGGTAGATCGATATGTCCATTGGCTGATGCTATATTCCTTTAATGCATACTGAATTCCGCGTCGCAAAAAGTATTCCAAGCTACATGCTACAGGCATAGCTTTAGGCTAACAAAAAAGTCCACCCATGATAAAAAAAAAGAAAAAACACCGGTCTGTAACAGTGAACACTGCATTATCGAGACAGTGCCACTACCAGGATCTGGCCGGTAATGCACTTTTCCGAATTTTCCGAATCTCAAGAGTAGGGTATAGCTGCAGTGCCGCTCTGTGACATTGAGTAGGTTATTAAAATGCAATAAAAGCAAAAACTGGCCCTTTAAGCATGGCACCTAATCACGTATATATACGTGGTTGGCCATGAATGTGTTAAGGGGATGCAGACCAGAGAAAGACTTTCGTCTTGTTTACATCAGGGTCCCGCATTTTTTATTCATAATGACACACACAACATACAGATATAATCTAATCTAATCATGACATACAGATATACAGTATTGTTACTTTTTTTTTTATTATTATTATCCACTTTTTCTCCCCATTTTTCTATTTTTCTCCCATCCCAATTTTCGTATTATTAAATTCTTCCCTCCCCTGTCTTGAACGTTGTTAGACCATGCCTCCCACAGGTCCTCACTGTAGTGAGGACAGAAGCCTTGCATCACGTGTCCCCTCCGGTACACGAGGAGGCAGCCTGTCGCATCTTTTCACCGCAGCAGCTCGAACTCTCAGTGGCGAGGAGTAACGCGTGGGAGGCTCACGCTGCCCCCGTCACTTCCTGCTTCCGTCGCACCGCCGTCACCAAACCGACCTGTAGGAGTCGCTGTCCACAACGTCCAATCCCCACCCACCGGCTTTCCCACCCTCTAACACTTGCCAATTGTGTTAGTATGAACGACCGGCCAAGCCCGTAGCAACGCCGAGAGCTGGGCTCGAACCCAGCGTCTCCTGCGTTAGTGGTGAGCGCCTTGCCCACTGTGCCAATCAGCCGCCCGTATTGTTACTTTTGTGACATATAACAAGATATGCAAATGTACAGTACTGTTAAACAGATCCTAACAGTAAATATATACATACGATCTCTATCTATCTCTATCTCTATCTCTATCTACCTATCTGAACCATTATTCCTCCCTTCCTTCCTTCCGTCCGTCTCTGTCCCTTGCTTCTCTCCTTCCATCCCATTGTGTTATCCGACTGTGTCTCTAAAGACGGTCTGTCCCAGATAATGACCGACGGGGCCGCGTCATGTGCTGTAACTTGCTTTTGTAAGGTATAAGATTACACGGTTAAACTCTGAGAGAGTCGAAGGCCTTTGATTATTCTCCTCTCTTTAAGTGGCGCGAAACACAATAGCCTAAAATGTACATTCATGGCGATTGTTTGGTGAAACTTTATATGCGGCTAATATAAGCCTGTGAGAGTCTGAGTGCGCTTTAAAGTGCGCGTGCGGTGGATGGTATGAGCTTGTGACTTTGCCTTCCCTTACGCTTTGTGTTCACTGCCAGCCTGGAGGCACTTAACACTTTGAGCGCCAGCTATTATCCTCATCCTGTAGTAAATATTCTCCAGCCACCCAAACAACTGCCTCTTTGAACTGCTGCGGTCAGGCAAGCGATACCGGAGTCTCATGGCGAGCACAGAAAGACTCAGAAGAAGCTTCTATCCCCATTCCCCAGGCCATCAGGCTGCTCAACGAACAATAAACACTATGCAACAACCATCAAATGCACACAGCACACACACCCACACGCACACACTCACTTTAAACAAACAACACACTGCAGCACCCACTCTCCACACTTTAGATCACCTAAACACACTTTATATTTATTGGTAAAGGATTTGCACTACAACTCGTACACCTTACTGTAAATTGTACCTAAATTGTACCTCATCCCATTTCTGCTTTGCACTATATAGTATTGTATATTAGTACATTGCATAGTATATTGTATATTGTATGGTAACTCAGTTACTTCTATTCTGCATCGAACATTGTACATATGTCTATACTGAACACTGTGACCTCTATTTTTACTTCTATTACATGCTATACTATTTTATTTCATACGTATCTTGTCTAGCACAGTCTCTGGAGCGTAACAGTAAGAAGCATTTTGTATAAAAGTATTCTGTACTTCTGTATGACAACTATTAAAGACACTTGAACTTGAAACTTGAAATGCGCCACGCTTTAAAGTATAGGGATTTTCACTGTGCGTCGCAGTGTTTGCAGGGCTATATCTATATTCTATATTATAGCTATGGAGACAATACTATGGCTCATATGACAGTAACTATCCCTCGTCCAACCTGTAAAAAAGAATACATTTTTTCATGTATACGTTCGCGTGTTATACCGTGGTGAATATTGTAAAGTTTCAGAGTGATCCTGGCTAATTCCTGGAAACTGCGTTATGAAGCGCTATGTGAATTTTGCTAAGGGCGTTCGCGTTGCTCGCCTGGACACGCTACTATTTCCAAAGGTATATAATAGGTATTATGTTTCATCATGAATGCATCAAAGGGGGGGGGGGGTCGTTTTTTGATGCTCTGATCGCCAGCAACGGAATTAGTTTTGAATACTACATACGTTGATTGGCTGGATCGATATGAAATTATTGTAGGATCAAGGTGGAATTGATGTCAGATAGTCCTTACCTTTGATCAGGGTTATTCCAAAAAGAATATTCCAATTGTCTGATCGCGATTTCCAGTATTGATGTCCATCGGGTCCCCGACATAATCTGGCACAACACATGCAGGCCAAAGACTCACCACATGCAGTCCAAAGACTCAACACATGCAGTCCAAAGCCTCAACACATGCAGTCCAAAGACTCACCACATGCAGTCCAAAGCCTCAACACATGCAGTCCAAAGCCTCAACACATGCAGTCCAAAGCCTCACCACAGACGGTCCAAAGCCTCAACACATGCAGTCCAAAGCCTCACCACATGCAGTCCAAAGCCTCACCACATGCAGTCCAAAGCCTCACCACATGCAGTCCAAAGCCTCACCACAGATGGTCCAAAGACTCAACACATGCAGTCCAAAGCCTCAACACATGCAGTCCAAAGCCTCAACACATGCAGTCCAAAGACTCAACACATGCAGTCCAAAGCCTCACCACAGACGGTCCAAAGCCTCAACACATGCAGTCCAAAGCCTCACCACATGCGGTCCAAAGCCTCACCACATGCAGGCCAAAGCCTCACCACATGCAGGCCAAAGCCTCACCACATGCAGTCCAAAGACTCAACACATGCAGGCCAAAGACTCAACACATGCAGGCCAAAGCCTCACCACATGCAGGCCAAAGACTCACCACATACAGTCCAAAGACTCAACACATGCAGGCCAAAGCCTCACCACATGCAGGCCAAAGCCTCACCACATGCAGTCCAAAGCCTCACCACATGCAGTCCAAAGACTCACCACATGCAGTCCAAAGCCTCACCACATGCAGTCCAAAGCCTCACCACATGCAGTCCAAAGACTCAACACATGCAGTCCAAAGCCTCACCACATGCAGTCCAAAGACTCAACACATGCAGCCTTCCTTTGATATAAAATGGCGAGGATATGTAGGCCTAATTGACCTAATCTCAAACCCTGCCCTCTTTTCTTGATCCTCCAATCACAACTGTTTGCTTCCCTCGGACAAACAAAGTTTGAAGAAGAAAAGAGGAGCTGGGTTTGAGATGGGTCAATTTAAATTGTCCACCAAAACGAGTCAATACAATTGCCATTGATGCAGTTGACTACTAAACAAATAAGACTATCGTAGCCGGCTATTCGTAGTATTCTCATGATGTGTCTTCCCAACCAATAATATTGGCGCAATATCGCAGCCGTGGGTTGTCATTTAATGATAATCACCTGGTAGATAATTACAATCGGCTGTTGTTTGCCGGTCAAGATGCCTGCCATGGAATCCTATGAATACACTACTGGACTCTGGATGTCTGTGTCTGTGCATCTCATATCTCTGCGTGCATGTACTGTATGATATGATACATTTATTTATATTGCGCCCCTCAACCAATAGTTACATCGGCCCGGGGGGCGTGGCCCGGGAGAGAAAGAGAAACAAAAAAGACAGGAACAATACGAAAACAGAAGAAAAAAAATACATGCAGGCCAACCAAGCAGATAGAGAACGGACAGACATAATACACCAGTCATACTACAATACAAAAACTAGCTCATGGATTGTTTAGGGTGAAAAGGTGGGTTTTGAGCGTGGCCTTAAAGGTCCGTAGGGTGCTTGCAGATTTCAGGTTGAGTGGCAGCTTGTTCCAGAGTGTCGGTGCTGCGACTGCGAAAGCCCGGTTTCCCTTCCTCACCAGTCTTGTGGGATTTTTAGGCAGATTTGGTTGTTTGAACGGAGGGATCTGGAGCTGGCTGATTGGACCAGGAGTTCCTTTATGTAGGCTGGGGGGCGAGACCGTTTAGGGCTTTGTGTGTGAACATGAGGATTTTGAAATGTATGCACTGTGCGTCGTGTATCTTCTCTCCCTCAGTGGCGGTGAATGTTGACGGGGAGTTCTACATCAGCGGTGGAGGTCTCCGGTCACGGTTCAAGGTGGGCCGCATCACCTTCCACTGGGGCCAGTGTAACGCCTCGTCAGACGGCTCCGAACACAGCCTCGATGGAGTCAAGTACCCCCTGGAGGTACGAGTACAAGTCTTTATTTGTCATGATCAGATTAACATGAAATGGTCCCCATGTGGGAATCGAACCCACAACATTCTAGCTGTGAGGCGACAGTGTTAACCACTACACCACCGTGCCCCGCCTCTGTACTGTTCATGGCACCAGCCTTTCATATTATAGAGAAGTGACCTAAATAAGTATCGACCAATCCGCAAACTATCCTGTCTAGCAGAAATCCTGGAATCATTGGTAAATAATCAACTCAAAGCATTTCTCTCAAATCACTCTGTATTAAACACCAATCTGGTTTAGAGCATGATCTCAAATCACACTTGCAATGTACAGTCACACTCAATACAATGCACACAGCAGCATCACACCTGGACAAGAGGCAGGGGAACTATGTGAGAATGCTGTTCATCGACTACAGCTCAGCATTCAATACCATAGTCCCCTCCAAACTCATAGCCAAGCTCAGGGACCTGGGCTTGAACTATGACCTCTGCCAGTGGGTCTTGGACTTCCTGACGGGTAGACCCCAGGTGGTGAGAGCAGGCAACTGCACCTCCTCATTCATCACGCTCAACATACGGGCCCCCCAGGGCTGTGTTCTGAGCCCCCTCCTCTACTCCCTGTACACACATGACTGCGTGGCACAGCGGAACAACAACACAATCATCAAATTTGCTGATGACACAGTGGTGGTGGGCCTGATCTCTGCCAACGACGAGAGGGCCTACCTGGAAGAGGTAGAGAATCTGTCACAGTGGTGTCAGGAGAACTGCCTCTCCCTGAACGTCAGCAAAACAAAAGAGATGATTGTGGACTTCAGGAGGTCGGGGGTCAAGGACTACAGCCCCCTCAGCATCGACGGGGCACCGGTTGAGAGAGTGAACAGTTTCAAGTACCTCGGAGCCCACATATCCGAGGACTTGACATGGACCACACACATTGACAGTGTTGTGAAGAAGGCACAACAACGCCTCTACTTCCTCAGGCGCCTAAGGAAGTTCCAAGTCAGTCAGAAGATCCTTAGGAACTTCTACTCATGTACAATAGAGAGCATCCTGACTGGTTTGGGAATAGCACTGCACAAGACCGTAGCAGACTACAAAGAGTGACACGTTCTGCCGAACGCACAATTGGAGGGGGGCTTCCCACCCTCCAGAACATTTACAACAAGCGGTGGAGGGGGAAGGCTAAGAGAATCATCAAGGACTCCAGCCACCCGAACAACTGCCTCTTTGAACTGCTGCGGTCAGGCAAGCGATACCGGAGTCTTAAGGTGAGCACAGAAAGACTCAGAAGAAGCTTCTATCCCCAGGCCATCAGGCTGCTAAACGAACAATAAACACTATGCAACAACCATCAAATCCACACAGCACACACACCCACACGCACACACTCACTTAAACAAACAACACACTGCAGCACCCACTCTCCACACTTTAGATCACACAAACACACTTTATATTTATTGATAAAAGGATTTGCACTACAACTCGTACACCTACTGTAAATTGTACCTAAATTGCACCTCATCCCATTTCTGCCTTGCACTATATAGTATTGTATATTAGTACACTGCATAGTATTGTATATTATATGGTAACTCAGTTACGTCTATTCTGCATCGAACATTGTACATATGTCTATACTGAACACTGTGACCTCATTTTTTTTACTTCTAATTTACATGCTATACTATGTTATTTTATTTCATACTTATCTTGTCTTGCACAGTCTCTGGAGCGTAACAGTAAGAAGCATTTTATATAAAAGTATTCTGTACTTCTGTATGACAACTATTAAAGAAACTTGAAACTTGAATACCTTAGTATCATTTGAACAGTTCATTGCCGAACCATTTCATCCCATTGTTTTATTGATTGACTTTTTTGTATTTTTTGTATTGTGTGCTGTATTTCTCAAAATCATTTGAAATGAGAGTTGCTCTCAATGATTTTTGAGACTAAATAAAGTGTGAATGAATGAATGAATATGCTCTGAATAGGAACATTTTGCTCCCTTATGTACAATAGTTCAAGAGTGAATATAGATCAGTGAAATGTTTAAATGTCTTCATCATGGGATGTAGTCGAGGGAATATACAGACGTGAAAGGAACCACATTGCCTCCCATGTTAGGACCGCTACACATCTCATTCATGAATGGCTATTCTAGTATCACAATTATGAAAGATGACAAGTGGAAATCGTTTTCATAACTGTTCCTGCAGCATGACTCATGCAGCTGACTTTGTTTTAGGCTGAATTGTATTTACTGTATATCCTTTATGAATGCATTTCAACAAGCAGATTCCATATTATGTTTAAATTTCACGAGTCTGGGCGGCTGGGTGGCGTAGCGGAGATTGCGCTCGTCCCCAATGCAAGAGACTCCGGTATCGAATCCCAGTCTCAGCATTGCCTTGCGGCTTGGGCCAGCCGTCATACTGGCTCATTTGGCTGAGTCAGTGGGTGGAAGTCGATGGGTGGGGATTGGACGTTGTGGACAGCGAGTCCTACAGGTCGGTTGGGAGACGCCTGCACAGCAGAGACAGGAAGTGGCGAGGGTAGACGTTGGTATCGGTAAAAAAGCCAATATCGAGCATCCCTAATTATTTCACATGTGTTCAGCTGGAGCTGATTGTACCATCCCTCTCTCCCCCACAGATGCAGATCTACTGTTACGACGCACAGCGTTTCCTGTCCTTGGACCAGGCCATCAAAGATGGAGGCAGGATCACCGCGCTCGCGGTGATGTATGAGGTGTGTGTGCGTGTGTTTCAGTTTCAGAGTTTATTTACTTTGTGACACGACAACAGCCAAACAAATGCACTAGCCATCAATATCTTATGCCAAATGATTAGGGGGCCTATTACAAAAAGACAAAATAAATAACTGTATTTATCCCCTTTCACTGCCACACGACAGAAGGTTAGCCCTTTACTATCACACAACCGACGGCGATGCTCCATCATTAGCATCATTAGCATCATAGAGCTAATGATGCTAATGATGGAGCATCGCCGTCGGTTGTGTGATAGTAAAGGGCTAACCTTCTGTATTGTCACAGTGAAAGGGTTAACCGGCGGCTGCCGTGTGGCAATGAAAGGGTTAAGTCCGAGTCCTCGTCTGCACCTTCCGAGTCCGAATGCAGTCAAGTCCAAGTCCAAGTCGAGTCACGAGACCTGAAGATCACTCCTGGACTCGAGTGCTACATCACTGCCACGAGGTTCATTTAGCCTCTTGGATGTGAGTCTCCGCGCCCCGCGGCGCAGCACGAGCGCTGGCTCCTCCTCCCCCAGAGAGACACTTCCACGGCCGATATCAACGACTGCGTAGCGTGAAATGCGGTTCTCTCCGTAGATGTTTGTTTACCTGCGCTTGGTTTATTCCGTGCCATCATCGCGCACAGCGTGGAGAATAACTTGGAACGAGCAAAGACGGTTCCGTTGCCGCCCCAAAGTCGGTCTCCGATGTACACCGATTAACTTCAAATAGCACAAGCTATATTTATAACACTTTGGCTTTATTTAAGTACATTGTCAGAGATGTTCCCATTCGATGTACAAGCCGATGCTAATTAAATATTGGAACCGTTACACATTTGATCTTTTATCTTTTATATGGGGGGGGGCGACAGTGGCTCGGGAGGTAGAGCAGTCGTCTGGTAATCCGGAGGTTCCTGGTTCGATTGCCGGGGCAACGTGTCGAAGTGTCCTTGAGCAAGA
>NC_140182.1:2240491-2262991 GCF_963971535.1 Notolepis coatsorum
AAAAAATATGATTTAGTTTTTGTCATTTATTTATTAACCTTTATTTTACCCAGCTCTCGCTCTCTCTCTATACTTTGAAAGGGTTCCTCCTAAAACAGCTTGTACTTTGGAAGGGGAGAAGTGGTGCACCAAAGTACTTGATTAAAAATACAAAACAATGAATTTAATTGAAAGAAACTTTACAGATGTGTTCCAGAGACTCACAGGAATTGTGTAACATTTCCCAAATAGTGAACAATAGGGGGACCTTTAACATTATTTTCTTTTAGTTTCTGACTGTCAAAAAACCTTCCATTTTGTTTTCAGATGTTCTTTCTCTCTCCCTGGTTGGATCGCTAACGTGTTGTTAAACTGGAGAACAAAGAACGCCAGCTAGTTGTTGGTGTGTATGTTGCAATAGCAACCACCTTGCAGTGCAGGCAACCAAGAGGGTCTATTCTCTTTTGAACATTAACTATTTATACTAATACAAACTATTTAAATTGAAGTGTGTCTTACTTTCATCTTGCCATAGCCTACTTGGTAACCATTTTATAAAAGCAATAGCTCACTTCAGGCCTCATGGTGTATGTTATTATATCACAGCTAGGGGGCGTAGTTCACGACAGGTCACATGGTATATGGTTATTATATCACAGCTAGGGGGCGTAGTTCACGACAGGTCACATGGTATATGTTTATTATATCACAGCTAGGGGGCGTAGTTCACGACAGGCCGTGGTATATGTTTATTATATCACAGCTAGGGGGCGTAGTTCACGACAGGTCACATGGTATATGTTTATTATATCACAGCTAGGGGGCGTAGTTCAGGACAGGCCGTGGTATATGTTTATTATATCACAGCTAGGGGGCGTAGTTCACGACAGGCCTCATGGTATGATGGTTATTATATCACAGCTGAGGAGCCGTCAGGTGATCCCTCACCCGTTCCGCTTGGCGTCGGACTGAACCGCGGCCTGTCGTGAGCCTATCGCTTCAATATATTTAGTTCTGCTCCGATGTATATTATCTGTTCCACTGGTCCTGGTGGCCAGACCTCCCTGTTAGCGTTAGAGCCGTGCCAGCGTTCCACTGGACTGGTAGGAGCAACCGTAGACCTATATAAGGGAACAACCGTAGACCTATATAAGGGAACAACAACCGTAGACCTATATAAGGGAACAACAACCGTAGACCTATATAAGGGAACAACCGTAGACCTATATAAGGGAACAACAACCGTAGACCTATATAAGGGAACAACCGTAGACCTATATAAGGGAACAACAACCGTAGACCTATATAAGAGAACAACCGTAGACCTATATAAGGGAACAACAACCGTAGACCTATATAAGGGAACAACCGTAGACCTATATAAGGGAACAACAACCGTAGACCTATATAAGAGAACAACCGTAGACCTATATAAGGGAACAACAACCGTAGACCTATATAAGGGAACAACCGTAGACCTATATAAGGGAACAACCGTAGACCTATATAAGGGAACAACAACCGTAGACCTATATAAGGGAACAACAACCGTAGACCTATATAAGGGAACAACAACCGCAGACCTATATAAGGGAACAACCGTAGACCTGTATAAGGGAACAACCGTAGACCTATATAAGGGAACAACAACCGTAGACCCATATAAGGGAACAACAACCGTAGACCTATATAAGGGAACAACAACCGCAGACCTATATAAGGGAACAACCGTAGACCTATATAAGGGAACAACAACCGTAGACCCATATAAGGGAACAACAACCGTAGACCTATATAAGGGAACAACAACCGCAGACCTATATAAGGGAACAACCGTAGACCTATATAAGAGAACAGTGTCTTTTTTCTCCCTCTATCCCATCTCCCTCTGCCCCCCCCCCCCCCCATTTGAGAACCACTGGGTTGGTTTAAGGTAGGGTTGGGCATGAGGTCGTTAACCCTTTCACTGCCGCACGACAGAAGGTTAACCCTTTACTATCACTTGTGTGTGATAGTAAAGGGTTAACCTTCTGTCGTGCGGCAGTGAAAGGGTTAACCGGCTGTCGTTGTGTGGCAGTGAAAGGGTTAACCGGCTGTTGTTGTGTGGCAGTGAAAGGGTTAACCGGCTGTCGTGTGGCAGTGAAAGGGTTAAAGGATAGGGATAGGGTAAGGAGTTAGGGAATTAATGTGACGTCTAAAATGCATGTATAGTGTGCATGTGTGTGTGTGCATGCGTGCGTGTGTGTGTGTGTGTGGAGGGGGTGATGGTGGGGTGAGGAGGTCATTGGGGGGGGGGGGGGGGGGGGCGGTTACATGTGAGTGCATGTCTCTTTATATAGGAAGACAGACGGAGGAGTAACAGAGTAAATGTGTGTGTTTACAAAGTGGATTGTTGCCAACTAGTGTTTTTTTTTGCTGCTCCTCATGTACTGGTGGTAGGTGTGTGGGGAGTAGAACGGAGTGTGTGTTGAATGGATGTGTTTCTAAAGGGAGTGTGTGAGTGAGTGAGTGTGTGAGTGTGTGAGTGAGTGAGTGAGTGAGTGGGTGGGAGGCCCTCTCTATTCATCTCTTGCCAGATGACAGCTGTCTTTTAAAAGAGTGAGTGAGCGAGCGAGCTGGGTGGGAACGCTAACGTACGCTAGAGCTGTCGTACGCATGGCAGAGGGGCGTGCGATCGCTTTGACGAGCCTGTGCAAGCCTGCGTGTACAAAAGACACGGACACACACACACACACACACACACACACACACACATACACATGTCGGGTGCAACTGTGTGAATATTTTTTCTTTTTTGTATCTACATATGAATTGCTTATGTTATGTGTGTTTGTGTGTTTTGACCATGTGTTTCAGCTTTCACACGACTAAAGGCTTCCGTGAGCCAATATTTGTTTGATTTAATGGCCGATTGTGTATACCTGTCAATCATGAGTGCCCTGAGGTCAAAGAGACACACACACACAGACACACACACACACACACACACACACACACACATACACACACAAAGAAGCATCTGGGCTTTTTGCTCGTTGACGACCTGTTGTCTGTCAGAGGGCGGTGGCTTATGTCTGTCTGTCTGTATGTCTGTCTGTCTGTCTGTCTGTCTGTCTGTCTGTCTGTCTGTCTGTCTCTGGGCTCGGTACAGTATGATAATATCCCCCTTTCAAGTCTCGACATTTTAAAAGGCCACTTGTTCTCGGGCACGTTTCGTTTGTAGTCATTGTGCATCTTCTCTTTCTCCTGAAACAACTGTACTTCAAAGTGTCGGCAATAACGTTATTAAAGGACCTGCTTTTATTCCCTGTCGCTGTTTCCTGAGAGAAAGACACGGGACACACTTATAGAATAGTTCCTGCCCAGCGTCAGTATATCAAGTTCAAGTTCAAGTTCTTTAATAGTTGTCATACAGAAGTACAGAATACTTTCATACAAAATGCTTCTTACTGTTACGCTCCAGAGACTGTGCTAGACAAGATAGTATCAAATAACATAATAACATAATATAGCATGAATTTAGAAGAAGAAAATGAGGTCACAGTTGTTCGGTATAGACATATGTACAATGTTCTGAGTTACCATATAATATACAATATAATATACAATACACAACTATGCAGTGTACTAGTGTACAGTACTATCTAGTGCAAAGCAGAAATGGGATGAGGTACAATTTTAGGTACAATTTACAGTAAGGTGTACGAGTTGTAGTGCAATCCTTCATCCATAAATATAAAGTGTGGGGAGTGGGTGCTACAGTGTGTTTGTTTAAAGTGGGTGTGTGCTATAAAGTGTGTGTAGTGGGTGCTACAGTGTGTTTGTTTAAAGTGAGTGTGTGCGTGTGGATGTGTGTGCTATGTGTGTTTGGTGGTTGTTGTTGTGTAGTGTTCATTCATTGTTCGTTTAGCAGCCTGATGGCCTGGGGATAGAAGCTACTTCTGAGTCTTTCTGTGCTCGCCTTGAGACTCCTGTATCGCTTGCCTGACGGCAGCAGTTCAAAGAGGCAGTTGTTCGGGTGGCTCGAGTCCTTAATAATTCTCTTAGCCTTCCCCTTGCAACGCTTGTAGTAAATGTTCTGGAGGGTGGGGAGCCCCCCTCCGGTTGTGCGTTCGGCTGAACGTGTCACTCTTTGTAGTCTGCTTTGGTCTTTTGCAGTGCTATTCCCAAACCAGGAGGTGATGTTGCCGGTCAAGATGCTCTCTATTGTACATGAGTAGAAGTTCTTAAGGATCTTCTGGCTGACTTGGAACTTCCTTAGGCGCCTGAGGAAGTAGAGGCGTTGTCGTGCCTTCTTCACCACACTGTTAATGTGTATGGTCCATTTCAAGTCCTCGGATATGTGGGCTCCGAGGTACTTGAAGCTGTTGACTCTCTCAACCGGTGCCCCGTCGATGCTGAGGGGGCTGTAGTCCTTGACCCCCGACCTCCTGAAGTCCACAATCATCTCCTTTGTTTTGCTGACGTTCAGGGAGAGGCTGTTTTCCTGGCACCATCCCGCCAGGACCTTGACCTCTTCCAGGTAGGCCCTCTCGTCGTTGGCAGAGATCAGGCCCACCACCACTGTGTCGTCAGCAAATTTGACGATTGTATTGCTACTCCGCTGAGCCACACAGTCGTGTGTGTACAGGGAGTAGAGGAGGGGACTCAGAACACAGCCCTGGGGGGCCCCTATGTTGAGGGTGATGGATGAGGAGGTGCAGTTGCCTGCTCTCACCACCTGGGGTCTGCCAGTCAGGAAGTCCAAGACCCACTGGCAGAGGTCATAGCCCAAGCCCAGGTCCCTGAGCTTGGCTATGAGTATGGAGGGGACTATGGTATTGAATGCCGAGCTGTAGTCGATGAATAGCATTCTCACATAGTTCCCCTGCCTCTTGTCCAGGTGTGATGCTGCTGTGTGCAGCACATGGGATATGGCGTCCTCCGTGGACCTGTTGGGGCGGTATGCAAATTGCAGGGGGTCCATGTTGATGGGGAGGGAGGAGCAGATGTAGCCCTTTACTAGCTTCTCAAAGCACTTCATGGCTATGGAGGTGAGAGCTACAGGGCGGTAGTCGTTGAGGCAAGCAGGCTTGGATTTTTTGGGTACAGGGATAATAGTGGACTTCTTCAGGCAGGTGGGGATGACAGCCTGTTCTAAGGACAGGTTAAATATGTCAGTGAATACTGGGGCCAGTTGGTCGGCACAGACTTTTAGGACGCGGCCGGGGATGCCGTCCGGACCTGCTGCCTTCCTGATATTCACTTTTTTAAAGGTCCGCCTCACCTCATGCTCTGTTACCCTGAACACTGCGCCTCCATCAGCAGCCGACCCCCCCCCCCCCATTGCCGAGGCTTGTGGGCTGGTGTTGTTATTACCAGCATCAAACCTCGCATAGAAGGTATTGAGGTCGTTTGCTAAGGAGATGTCACTGTTCAGTTTGAGGGAGGCGCCTTTGTAGTCTGTCATCGTTTTGAGCCCCTGCCACATAGCTCTAGAGTCAGCTTGTTCAAACTGGAGTTCAATTTTATCCCTGTAGCGTCGTTTGGCCTCTGTCACTGTCCTCCTTACGTTGTGTTGCGCCACCTTGTGGTCGTTCATGTTTCCTGCCACTAGGCCGTCATTGTATGCTTTGGTGCGCTCTCTCAGAGCTTCACGGACGGATTTGTCTACCCAGGGTTTTTGATTTGGGTAAACTTTCATTTTGGTAGTGGGGATTGTTTCTTTCACCCTAGTACAGACATAGTCCAGCACTGTCTCCGTGTAGGCATTAATGTTATCTGTGTCGCGGAATACAATCCAGTCTGTGTTGTGAAACACTGACACTAGTGTATCCTCTGACGTCACATCCCATTTCTGCACCTCTCGCGAGACTACGGGAGTACTTTTAATTCTTTGTCTGTACTTTGGTGTAAGGAAAATGGATGCGTGATCTGACTTGCCAAAGCCACTATCAGAATGAGCCTTGTAGCCACCTTTAAATTGCGTGTAACAGTGATCTAGGATGTTACCGCCTCTGGTGTTGCAAGTCACATGCTGGTAGAAATCAGGCAATACCTTTCTCAGATTGGCGCTATTGAAATCTCCCAGTACTAAAATGGCGGCGTTAACGTTCGTCGCTTGTATATTGTTTACCTCGTCGTGTAGTCTGGAGAGCGCGGCGTTGTTGTTGGCTTGCGGTGGAATATACACTCCGACCAGGATGATCGCCGTTAACTCCCTCGGGAGGAAGAAAGGACGACACTTGATGGTTATATATTCCAGTTCTGGGGAGCAGTGATTGGATAATTCCTTCACATTCGTTGGATCACTCCAATTTTTGTTAAACATGAAGGCAATACCTCCACCACGTTGTTTACCGGACTCTGATTGTGTCCGATCCTTCCTATGGATGAAGAAATGATCCGCTGGTTGAATCGCGTGATCTGGAACCTCCGGCGTGAGCCACGTTTCGGTGAAGCAGAGAACGTTGCAGTCCCTAACGTCTCTTTGGTATTGAGTCCTTGCTCGGATGTCATCCAGTTTATTGTCTATTGATTGTACATTGGCTAGCAATATACTGGGAAGTGGTGTACGGTGTCGTCTGGATCTCAGCCTGTTTCGGATCCCAGACCTTTTTCCTCGACGTCTTTTCCTGGGGTCTAGGGACAAAGGATCCGGTCCTAGTCTCCGGAGGATTTCTTCCGGCCATTGATGTGGTTCGGAAAGTTGATCCAGCGAGTAATCCAGTTGGTAAGTTTCCCGTAATCCAATGTCAATGATTGACTGACGGTCATACACATATAATGCACCAACAGTTGGTGCAAATAAAACTCCTAATACTATAAAAATTAACAAAATAAAGCACAGTCTCGTCGGAGCGATCAGAAAGGCAGCCATCACAGCAGCGCCAGGGGTTTTTTTTTTCGTACTGTACCGAGCCCAGAGACAGACAGACAGACAGACAGACAGACAGACAGACAGACAGACAGACAGACATACAGACAGACAGACATAAGCCACCGCCCTCTGACAGACAACAGGTCGTCAACGAGCAAAAAGCCCAGATGCTTCTTTGTGTGTGTATGTGTGTGTGTGTGTGTGTGTGTGTGTGTGTGTCTGTGTGTGTGTGTCTCTTTGACCTCAGGGCACTCATGATTGACAGGTATACACAATCCAGTCAAGACGTGTAAATCATCACGTCTTTATGATCGGATCTCAAAAATCACATTGAAATAACAAGCAGGCACGTGCACACATAGAGCCCAAGGGGTGCTTGAGCACCTGCCTTTTTGAGCCTCATAAAAAAAGTGCCATTTTTGAAAAAAATAATAATAATTTAAAAAAAAATCCGTTACGCATATAGACTGCCCTTCCAACTGAAAAATGTCAGGATAGAATCAAAATATTAGGTAAAGAGAGAGAGATGCCCCATATTCCATTGCAGTTTGCACGGCCTCCTCAGCGTGCCTCTCCGCGGACCTATATATTTTATGCATAGCGTGGGTGGTGATGATGATGATGATAGAAACCGCTGTGGCGCATACAGTTGAATGCTGGTATTACACTCACTGAGGGACACGAAGAAGTCAAGTCCGATGGGATTTGGGAATCTCAAATACAAATCGGGATTGGAATAAAAAATGCATTTATATTAAACAATACAGAATATACAGCACTTCTTGGGGTCTGTAGGGTAAGCACTTATTCCCTCCCCCCTGAACATTTATGGAGATGTATGGGCCTTTTAAGTCAGTGATGAAAGTGTCTTTCAAGGATAAGTGAGCTCCTGCACTGATTATTATAGTTCAATATTCAATATTTGATCACCAAAAACCCCCAAAAAGCATAAAAAGGGGGCCCCCCTGCCCAAAAAGGGCCCTTAAAAATCGGACTTGTGCGCTACGCGCGCTCGGTTAAAACACACACAGATATAGTGCCCTTTTCAGCCTTTGAGCACCTGCCCCTCTAAAGTCCTGTGCACGTCCCTGAGTGGGTGTGTGTCTGTTAGTGGCTTGATGTGATGGAAATTAGTCAGAAGGATTACGACAAACATCTGTATCTCCAGTATGCACCCTCCCAAGTGATGATGTTTGGAGGGCGTGGAGGAGATGTATTATAGGACACGAGTGTCAGCTTCCTCATGGTTGCATTGATCCATTGGTGGACTGTTTCCAACATGGTGGACTTGATCACCTGCAGTGATGTAGACATCCTTGTCATCTGGGAACTGTCCACCTGTTAACAACTTATTTGACAGGAATGAGAAAATGTCTTGTTACACCTGGCGCAACTAACTCCTCGTCAACAGAAATATCTCTACTTGACGTGTATTGTGTCTAGCACAATAAAAGCTTCCCCATAGAGCTCTGAATGATGTTTGAAGTGCTGCATTCTCAGCTTATTTGCTGTCTTCTTCTGTGTTTTCTTCTCATGGAACAACAGTAAGTTATTTCGCTTGATCGGTGCTGTCAGAAGTCTGTCATTTGATTCAAGCACTCTTCCTGAAATTGTTGTACTGCTCTTGTCCCGTAGACTTGAGTTGATGGACAGATACGGCAGCAGCCGCAGACTCACACACCTTATTGTCTAATGTAACCAGGTCTTTACTGCCCTCCTCAAAGGGATTCCCATTGCTCAGCAACACCTCCATCAGGTCTTTGGCATGGCGTTGACATTGGTGCTGAGATGCAGATCCTTTCTTGTGATGAGGACGTTCTTCACAATCATCGTTTGTTCTTCACAATCAACTGTTGTTTACAGTTCTCATATCTAACTCTAGTTCTCCACATATATATTGTCTCATTTGTGTGAAATATCATATAATATATGCTCCAATCATGTTTATTTTATTTTTATTCAATTACTCATTCATGAAAACCTAGGTGCAGGCACCAACATCACCATTCTAGGTTCAATAGAATAAAAGTTATGAAGCGTAATTCGAAATAAATACAGAAATTGCAGCCATCTTTGATTTTTGCCATACCAGAATATTCAAAACATCAATATTTGAACTCCAGTTGATTCCTCACACAGTATTAACTTAAAATAGCAATACAAAATTATATTACACAGCAATTGTGTGAACATTAAGACTTTTTTAAAGAATTCATGATTTCGATTGTGGCCATTTTGGATACATTTTTATTAAATTCAACTGGTTTCTTGACAATCAAGCCAAAATTGTTCTATAGATCCTTATCTTCAAATTAGAAGTGAAAACGAAACTTTCGCATATACATTTTAAATGACTGAGTGTCCAGGCACCCCACTATCAGAAAAGTGTGTGGTTTTCTGGTCAGCAGGAGATGTGCATCTCTGGCAGCTTATGGTCAGTGACATTGTTCGTCAAATAGTGTTGAACTTGAGTGTTTTTTTTTTTTTTAAACTTTATTTTTTAGCGTTTATCGCTTTCCTGGTCAAGCATGACCGACAGTTGCAGGGTGAAACGGGAGAGAGAGCAGGGGGAGACATTCGGCAAATGACGGCGGGTCCGGGAATCGAACTCGGAGTCAACCAGATCCGTGACGCAGCACGGAGTCCCGCGCGAGCGCGGTAACATGGTGTGCTACTGGAGCACCCTGAACTTGAGTGTTACACCCTGAGTGCATAGTATAATAGACATATTAGCATGGTAGGTAGCAAGCACGTGCACACATAGAGGCCAAGGGGTGCTTGAGCACCTGCCTTTTTGAGCCTCATCAAAAAAGTGCCCTTTTTGAATTTTTTTTTTTTTTTACCGTTACGCATATAGACTGCCCTTCCAACTGGATTTGGGAATCTCAAATACAAATCGGGATTGGAATAAAAAATGCATTTATATTAAACAATACAGAATATACAGCACTTCTTGGGGTCTGTAGGGTAAGCACTTATTCCCTCCCCCCTGAACATTTATGGAGATGTATGGGCCTTTTAAGTCAGTGATAAAGTGTCTTTCAAGGATAATGAGCTCCTGCACTGATTATTATAGTTCAATATTCAATATTTGATCACCAAAACACAAGTGTAGTGCCCTTTTCAGCCTTTGAGCACCTGCCCCTCTAAAGTCCTGTGCACGTCCCTGGTAGGTAGTAGTATACGGATAGTAACATAGTACATGGTAGTAAGGTACTAGTAAAATACAGTTATTTATATATATATTATATTGTAGAAATCATCGGAATAGAGAAACGCACAATTTCTATCAGTTTACAACACAAAGCTGTGTGTCGTTTATTTCGCAGTAGCACAAGTGACAGCTGTCAGAACTATGCCGTGCTAGCTTCTGACAGCTCGTAGTAATCAAACATTTATCAATGAAACCCCACACAGGGCGTCTCCTCTCAGCCCAACCCAAAACCAACCTCCTTAAAGTGACAGTGCCCCATCAACACATCAAAACAATACCATGGTGAATTATGCCTCTATAGAACCCACTACAATATAAATATTATATTTATTAAGAAGGTTATTTATTTATTTGCATCTCAGATATAGATTGAAGGGGTGTGTTTCTATATGGGTGACATGTCCCCATACACAGGGCATACGAGGGCATTCGCATGCAGTCACCAGCTCTCCACCCAATCCAATGCCTATATGGGAGATTTCCCACGACCTGTTAAGACGGCACTCTCTTACGTTAAGACAGCACTCTCTTACGCCACCATCGCCAAAACACCAAAAGAGCATCAAATCACTGACCTCTACAGCATAAGTACATTACAATGAAAATTAGGGTCGCATTTAACCCCAGTGCAAATGTTGTAATATATTTAAATGTTTCAAAAATGTTCTTATGTACCCCAGTTGCTATTGCATGCACATATTTGTGTTTTATTACACGTATAATGTACATACATACCAACTATTCGCCTGTTTTATTCTCCACCCATCCATAGCAACACTATTATCACTGACATCCAAGAAGGGAGATCCCCCCTTGAACGGCCCTTCTAAGGTTTCTCTCCTCCACATCGCCTGTGGTGCTTTTTTCCTATTGCTAGGTTTTTCCTTACCTTCGCTGGGGTATGTCTGGGAGTGTTGCATTTATTACTTTACATTTATTTTGGATTTCATGGTGGGTTTTGTGTTCTTGATTTATGGGGATGTTTCTTCTTGAATAGTTTAAAGAAGACTTGTCCGGCCCATGGGGACATTAACTTGTGATTTCGGGCTTTACAAATCAATTTGATTTGATTTAATATGCATTTATATGTCCAGTGATACAGGTATAAAGACACTATGGTCAGGCACTCTAGGGCTTGGCGGTATGGTCTAAAATTTATATCACGGTATAATTTGAAGCATAGATGGTAACGGTATATATTGCGGTATATTAATTTATCTTAAAATGGCTAACGTTAGCCCGTTGCTGCGCTAAAGCAAGTCTCCTCTCAGCCTCCTTAGCCAAATTGAAATGCCCAAACTATATGACAAGGTCTGTGAGCAAGTGGAGAAAAACACAGTACAATTAAACACTATGCAACGACCACTGCAAACGTTGAGTGTATCGTCAAGTAACGTTAACGTCATTGCTACTGCTGTGACTAGCTTGATTGATTGATTGATTGATTGATTGAAAATGTTATTAACAGATTGCAGAATGGGTACAATACAGTACAGCTCAATACACACAATTGTTAAGGGGATGCAGACCAGAGAAAGACTTTCATCTTGTTTAGGGATGTCCCGATCCGATCACGTGATCGGGATCGGGGGTCGATCACGTGATTTTCAGAAGATCGGGATCACAAAAAAAATTATAATCGGATTTTTGTTATAATTTTTTTGTATTCAACAAACATGACCATGTTCACGTCTTAAACTCATACTGAGGAATTAGTTTTGGGTTTAAATTGCATATCATCATTCATTTATTTATTGTCACACAGAGCAGAAGAATTTAGCCAAAACAAACGCATTTCCTTTGATTTAATTATACATCAAATGATTTATGTCAAGGATGAGGGACATCCACTAGTTGCAGAACTTGCAGTCACCTGATTTTTACAGACGATGGCGCCATTGCTCTCATGAAGCAGCAGGTTGGAGGCGGAGTTTTTAGATTACTCCGGTTGCAATGCCTCGCTTGAATGAAGGTAACTTTTCACCTGGATAACGTCAACATTCAGGGTGAATGTAATGTGAGAAATTGGGATGGAAACATTTTTTATTTATTATTATTATTATTTTTTTATCGGATCGGGAAAGATCGGTATCGGTAGATACTCAAAATCACATGATCGGGATCGGATCGGGAGCAAACAATGTGATCGGGACATCCCTAGTCTTGTTTACATCAGGGTCCCCCATTTTCAATTAATCATAATAAACTGATCTAATCTACCGGTCACAAGGTATGAAGGTATAATCAAAATCCATACCGTAGCGCAAATTCATACCATTTATACCGTATACCGTTTATACTGTCCACCCCTAAGGCACTCTACTACTGGCCCCTGAGCAGCTAACACTGGAGCGGTTAAAGCTGAGGTGCCTTGCTCAAGGGCACAGCTAGCAGGCACGTGCACACATAGAGCCCAACGGGTGCACAAGCACCTGCCCTTTTGTGCCTCATAAAAAAGTGCCCTTTTTGTGCCAATTATTTTTACCATATTCTCTTTTTTACCTCCATATAGAGAGAGTGATCTGCAATCTGCTTGGGTTGGGGGTGCAATTCCTAACAGGCTCAACCATATGGATAAAAGTTCCCATATTATGTGCATTACACAAACTAAAAACAGATATTACATTACATTACACAAACTAAAAACAGATATTACATTACATTAAACAAACTAAAAACAGATATTACATTACATTACACAAACTAAAAACAGATAGTACATTACATTACACAAAATAAAAACAGATATTACATTACATTACACAAACTAGAAACCGATATTGTCTGAATTACTAGAAGAAAGAAATGCACCACCTTTGGCTGATAGTACTTTATTAATTTCTTAGGATTTCTTTTGGTCTAATAAATGTTTAAGGTTCTTAGATGGATCCCCTGCTGCCTCCTCCTCCTCTTCCTCCTCCTCCTCCTCTTCCTCCTCTTCCTCCTCTTCCTCCTCCTCCTCCTCCTCCTCCTCCTCCTCCTCCTAATCCTCCTCCTCCTACTCTTCCTCATCTTCCTCCTCCTCATCTTCCTCCTCTTCCTCTTCCTCCTAATCCTCCTCTTCCTCCTCCTCCTGCTCCTAATCCTCCTCTTCCTCCTACTGCTCCTCCTCTTCCTCCTCCTCCTGCTCCTAATCCTCCTCTTCCTCCTCCTCCTCCTGCTCCTAATCCTCCTCTTCCTCCTCCTGCTCCTCATCTTCCTCCTCCTCCTGCTCCTAATCCTCCTCCTAATCCTCCTCCTCCTCTTCCTCCTCCTGCTCCTAATCCCCCTCTTCCTCCTCCTGCTCCTCCTCTTCCTCCTCCTCCTCCTGCTCCTAATCCTCCTCCTAATCCTCCTCCTCCTCTTCCTCCTCCTGCTCCTAATCCCCCTCTTCCTCCTCCTGCTCCTCCTCCTCCTCCTGCTCCTAATCCTCCTCCTGCTCCTCCTCCTCCTCCTCTTCCTCCTCCTCCTCCTGCTCCTCCTCCTGCTCCTCCTGCTCCTCTTGCTCCTAATCATCTTCCTCCTAATCCTCCTTTTCCTGCTCCTAATCCTCCTCCTCCTCCTGCTCCTCCTCCTCCTCCTCCTGCTCCTCCTCCTTTTCCTGCTCCTAATCCTCTTCCTCCTAATCCCCCTCCTCCTCCTAATCCTCCTCCTCTTCCTCCTAATCCTCCTCCTCCTCCTGCTCCTCCTCCTCCTAATCCTCCTGCTCCTCCTGCTGCTCCTCCTCCTCCTCTTCCTCCTAATCCTCCTCCTCCTCCTCCTCCACGGGGAGCAGCGTACTGGCTCATGTAAAATGGCAGGCCATGCATTATGCAGCAGCTTAGGCCTTTGCGCGGGATCTTCATGTCCTCGGCTACAGTCCACCTGTCGCTGCTCTGGTCGTAGCGATCCACGTTGGAGATGGGGAAGAAGTCATTGTAGCCTCCGACCACGAAGAGCAGGTCGTCCAGCACCGCAATGCCAAAGTAGCTGCGGGGGGTGAGCATGTCGGGCAGGGCCCGCCAGGAGCCAGTCAAGGGGCTGTAGGCCTCCGCGCTACGCAGGTAGTTTACACCGTCAAACCCTCCCACCTGAGGACAGGACACATGAGACGAATATTTTAGTGTGTGGCTCAGGCACACAGGCAGGCAGGCAGACACTGTATTAATCCACTTAGGGAAATGAGGGCATCACAGCAGCATTGCAAGTCAAATGATACATATATATCGAAATATCTAGTATAAAGCATTTGTCTCCGTGTGCACCTACCGCATAGACTTGTCCTGCGTATGCAGCGACTCCCAGTCCACTATGCCTGCTGCTCATGGGGGCGATCAGAGTCCACTGGTCGGTGTCTGGGCTGTAGCACTCAGCTGTGAGCAGACACTGCGCCCCGTTGAAGCCACCACAGATGTAAACCTGTAATAAGAAAGGATATTCTAATTTAGTTTATATATTCCATTTGATTTCATTCTACTTTAATTGTCTGTTAATGTTGATGCACCAAAGGACCCAGACACATCTTTTGTATGTGCAAGCTTACTTATATAAATAAATAAAGACATTTATGATTTATGATCTAACGTTCCTTGTGTTCATCTAGCACCCTGTGTCCCTCAGTTCCACCCACCTTGCCCTGGAGGGCTGCTGCCCCGGCGCCAAACCTGTGCTCCAGCATGGGTGAGATCAGTGTCCACTGGTTGGTTTCAGGCTTGTAGCGCTCGGCGGTGTTCAGTACCACGTCTCCGTCATACCCTCCCATGGCGTAGATACAGCCGTCCAACACGACCACGCTGAGCCCACTGCGGCGTGAGTGCATGGGAGCCGCCTGCAGCCAGCTGCGAGTGACGGGGTTGAACCTGCTCACACTGCTGAGACGTTCATAGCCGTCCCAGCCGCCGACGCAGTAGACCAGACCGTGGAGATAAGCGGTGCCGTGGTAGACCCGGCGACTCTCCGCCTCAACGCTCACGTCCATCCATCCACCGGCTCGGATATCGTAAGCCTCCATGGTCAGGATGCTGCCACCCAAGCCTCCGATGGCCAATAGGACCTCCTGGGGCAAGCGTGGACGCATCAGGGGGTTTGGGAGCCTGTCGGAGACAGGGGGGTTCAGGACGCTGAGGATTAGGGGCCTGCAGTCGTGGCTGTCCCTCACCACAGGGTTGTTCTGGACGTTGTTCAGCAAGTAGTCAGGCCTCATCAAGCCCATGCGAACCTGGGAAGAGACAAGCAGTTAGCGGGTACATCTTAGACAGCGGTTGTAGACGGTTTCTGTTGCTAGGGAACAGTTTGGACCCAAATGTTTGAGAACCACTGTACTAGGGAACCTAGTGTTGTTTTAATGTAATGCACAGTAATACAATTAGTTACCTTGGGCAGCAGCAAAGGGATGTGTGTTTTACGCTCCTCACGGGAGTGGTCGATCCAACAGAGGACGGCCTCGAACACCGTCTCCTCGCTCTTCACGTTCAGATCATCCCTCTCGATGATGTCCACCAGTTGCTGCAGGGACAGCTCCACAAACTCCTGTGAGACGCGCAACATCTCCTCAAAGTGGCACACGATGAAGAGATGGGCCTTGCGCCTCAGGTCAGGGAAGTAGTAGATGTCCACGAACCTCCAGATGCCGACACAGTTTTCCAGAGACTGCTGACCTTCTAGGAAGTCAGAGCACGCTCCTACTATGCCAGTGACGCGAAGCTGGTCTGCAGCCACCAGAAGCTCTTTCACATTCTCTGCTGTCACCAGCACAAAGCGTGTGTAGGAGTACTCTATGATGAGCTGCATCATACCCGGGGACACCCCAGGGATAGTGTAGACTGCTTTCTCTGAGTCGCTCCAGCGAGTGAAGAGGGCTCTGTGGGACGCAGAGTATAGAGATATCTGATGAGTAAACAGTAAGCAACATTCTGTCCTGTGTAGTAATATATTTTCACTGTAGAAGTATAGGGTATTAGCACAGTAGAAGTATAGTATATTTTTACAGTATAAGTACAGTATAGTATCTGTTTACAGTACAAGTACAGTATATTATCTGTTTACAGTAGAAGTACAGTATAGTATATTTTTTACAGAAGTACAGTATAGTATCGTTTTACAGTAGAAGTACAGTATAGTATCGTTTTACAGTAGAAGTACAGTATAGTATCTGTTTACAGTAGAAGTACAGTATAGTATCTGTTTACAGTAAAAGTACAGTAGCTATAGTATCTGTTTACCATTGATGGGAATAACGGCGTTATAAGTAACAGCGTTAGTTTCTTCAGTAACCAGTAATCTAACGGATTACTCTTCCAATCTTAATAACACTGTTACTGCCAAAAAAAATTTCTTTCATCAGACAGATCTCTGCTCTGAGAGACATACTGTCCTTCCTTGTTTAGTGGGCAGTGCGCCAGACAAGCACAAACATGCTGACGATTGGCTGAGGTTGAGTAAAATGTCATGGTAAGCCAATCAGAGGTAGAGGTGGGCGGGTGCCTCCAGAGTCTGACACACAGCCACAACACAAGTCAGCTGTCAGTGACAACACAACACAACACAAGCCACAACACAAGTCAACTCAGTCAGCGTGAGACCGCGGGTCCGTGTAGTGTACGTTTTGAGCCCAAATAATCCAAAACGAATCCAACGGAACAACACAAACGAGCAGTCAGCGTGAGACCGCGGGTCCATGAGCGTTTTTTGTTCACTCTTGTTGTGTTGCAGCGCAGGGCACTGCAGTAGTGGCTCTACGGCTGACAGCCTTATCAACAGTGCTGCACTTCCTGGTTTAATAGCACAGTCTGGTGCTCAGAGATATATATATATCTGTATGTCATGCATGTCTTAAATGTCATGATTAGATTAGTTTAGATGATTAGATTAGATTATTATATCTTATGTTGTGTCATAAATGTCATGAATTGAAAATGGGGGACCCTGATGTAAACAAGACGAAAGTCTTTCTCTGGTCTGCATCCCCTTAACAATTGTGTGTATTGAGCTGTACTGTACTGTACCCATTCTGCAATCTGTTCATTAAAATGTTCAATCAATCAGTATATTTGTTATTTATTTTTGGTATAGTGCTTAACAAGCATAATTTAATGTTGCCCAGTTGTGGCCTGTTGAGGGGCAATACATATCAAAAGTTCCAAAACATCTATTGTGTTTATATTTGTATGATCCACTATATAAACATAGTAATTATAATATCTACATACATGGCATTTGATTGGAGGCTAGTCTCACTTTGTCCCACAGCAACATTAAAATAGTTTAGATTTGAAAGTAACGCAAGTTACTTTTATCATTTGTAACTGAGTAAGTAATTTAGTTACTTTTTGGAAGAAGTAACTAACTAGTTACTTTTTAAAAGTAACTTGCCCAACACTGCTGTTTTCAGTAGAAGTACAGTATAGTATCTGTTTACAGTAAAGGTACAGTATGGTATCTGTTTACTAACCAAGCTAACCTGAACCAAGCTAACCTGAACCAAGCTAACCTGAACCAAGCTAACCTGAACCAAGCTAAACTTACCTGAAATAGTCACTGCAGTCACACAGGAGGGCCTTGTGAGCATTCAACTCAGTGCTGTTGACTTTAATAACCACATCACAGAGCCTTCCCTCCAGAGGCAGCTCATTAAGGATTGTACAGGACATTGTTTCCTTTTCCATGTGGGGATTTAAAATTGTATCTACAGAATATATTCAAGCTTACAAACAAGTAGCTGGAAACAACAAGTGATATCTTCTGAGAGAATTGTTGAATATATACTGTACACAAATGTTCTAGAATGTTCTATTATGACATCATACTGTGACATCACAAATGTTCTAGAATGGTCTATTATGACATCATACTGTGCCATCACAAATGTTCTAGAATGTTTGATTATGACATCATACTGTGACATCACAAATGTTCTAGAATGTTTGATTATGACATCATACTGTGACATCACAAATGTTCTAGAATGTTTGATTATGACATCATACTGTGACATCACAAATGTTCTAGAATGTTTGATTATGACATCATACTGCGACATCACAACGGAACATGTTTGAGAACCATTTGAATAATTTAAATAATATGTTGACATTAAAAAAGAACACATAAAATGATAAAAAAAAAACTACATAAAACAATGATACAAATTATAATAAAATGTATAGAAATAAAAAAAGATACGACAATGAAATAAAGATAATAATTAATTTAAAAGCTATTTTAAAAAGGTAAGTTTTGAGCAGTGCCAACCGAGTCTGCTGTCCTAACAGACTTGGGGTCTGTAGGGTAAGCACTTATTCCCTCCGCCCTGAACATTTATGGAGATGTATGGGCCTTTTAAGTCAGTGATAAAAGTGTCTTTCAAGGATAAGTGAGCTCCTGCACTGATTATTATAGTTCAATATTCAATATTTGATCACCAAAACCCCCCCAAAAGCATAAAAAGGCCCCTCCCCGCCCAAAAATGGCCCCCAAAAATAGCACAGGCCCAGTGCCCTTTTCAGCCTTTGAGCACCTGCCCCTCTAAAGTGCTGTGCACGTCCCTGATAACAAGTCTAACCATAACTGAAGTATGTATTTATCTATTTATTAATAAATTATTTATATATATATATATCATTCTTCTTTTTAATTTTTTTTTGTTACAAGTTATGTTTTTGTAGGTTGCTACTGGGCAGTCCGGTAGAGAGAGAGGAGGAATGGAGATAGACCGGGGAAGACATTCAAAGAATGATCACCGGGTCCGGGAGTCGAACCCGGGTCGGCCGCGTTGCCACCGTAGTGCTGTATGCCGTGCGCCACTCGGGCACCCCCATATCTTCATTTAATTTCAAACCTTTATTTATACTCGTGAAAGCACTGAGGTTTCCCTCATTTACAGTGATGACGAGTTAACAAAGGACACAAATATCATAACAGTTAATAATTACAATGAATTACAATTACTACAATGATGGATTAAAAACAATTACATGATTCAGTACATAGGTCAAGTGCAATGCCTTTAAACTCCATGAATGACGGGAATGTTCCAAGCTTTAGTAAAATATCATTATTCTTTAATATGAACTTGCACCGTCTTTCACCTTTTGACCTTTTGACCGTTGTTGTTGTTGTTGTTATTGTTGTTGTCGTCAACTGTATTTACTGGCCGATTCCAGGACCGAAAGAATGTGGAACAACAACACAGAACCTGCCTACTATGATGAAATGTGAACGCTGTACATTACTGATCAGAACCCCCTCTGCCCCCGGAGCCACCGCACGCCGACACACCTGTGCACTTTTGTGTGACTTGTTGTTACAGTACACAACCAGCGTCACGATTACCTGGTGCATTGTGTTCTTCAAACGACCTCTTCTTCACGTGTCCCGGCTGGTCTGCATTCCAGGTCGGCCTGGTTGCAGAGAAGTAATTGTTTAAAGTCACGATTCTTCTTCACGCCCCGGAGCGGAGCTCTGTCTGTTGTTGTGTTTGGATGAGTCAAACGATTAGTAGTATTGTGCAACGAGAGAGAGAGAGAGAGAGAGAGAGAGAGAGAGAGAGAGAGAGAGAGAGAGAGAGAGAGAGAGAGAGAGAGAGAGAGAGAGAGAGAGAGAGAGAGAGAGAGAGAGAGAGAGAGAGAGAGAGAGAGAGAGAGAGAGAGAGAGAGAGAGAGAGAGAGAGAGAGAGAGAGGGGATTGAACTTTCTGTGAGCGAGCGATTACACCTATATTAATTGGTATAGGTCTAGGCCAGATGCATTATGCTCGAGAAAATCTTTAAAACTAAATACATTTGTTGATTTAGAGGTTAATTGGTCTCCTACCTGATGCTGGATAATGAGGAGGCAGCAATGTTGAAAGACCTTAAGATTAAAGATTGAACAGGAACACAGTACACACCACGCCGCAGACATGGGCCGCGCCCGGGGACCAATCCAAGTGCTCCTGTCCGTCTTCGTCAGGGACGCGACAGCGTTAGCGATCTGTTGTTGTGCATGTTTTTCCATTGGGTTTATATTCTCGAGGGGAAACCCTTGCGAGCACAGAGGGGGAGAGAACATGCAAACTCCACACAGAAAGGCCCGGGAGATACCCCACCTGGGTACCTGGCATCGCGGAAACCTGGTCCCCAAGCGGGAATCGAACCCAGGACCTTCTAGCTGTGAGGCGACAGTGTTAACCACTACACCACCCAGGACCTTCTAGCTGTGAGGAGACAGTGTTAACCACTACAGCACCAGGACCTTCTAGCTGTGAGGCGAGGGCTGTCCCCGACTAAGGATTTGGATAGTCGACTTTGATTGGCCGAAATTTGCTTTAATTTAATGTCTGAAGGAGTCGACGGAAAGCTTCTTGTCCTCTGTGCAAAAGCATGCAATTGGTCCACTGATGGATACATCTTGATGTTTGTCTAGTCTAGTGTGTTCATCAGATGACTCTCTACTCTAGAAGACTCAGTGTATTTGGATGACTTTCTGTAAAAGACAGTGTGTTGTGTTGTGTCTGCAGCTGGAGCTGTTCTGCGAGGTGATGACGATGCAGCAGGCCGGCTACGTGATGCTGATGGACTACCTCCAGAACAACTTCAGGGAGCAGCGGGGGCACTTCATGGGCCTGGTGTTCTCCTCCTACACGGGCACCGAGGAGGTCCAGTCACCCAGTAAGTACCTGGTGTTCTCCTCCTACACCGAGGAGGTCCAGTCACCCAGTAAGTACCAGGTGTTCTCCTCCTACACCGAGGAGGTCCAGTCACCCAGTAAGTACCAGGTGTTCTCCTCCTACACCGAGGAGGTCCAGTCGCCCAGTAAGTATCACCACACTGGAGAACAAACCTTCCTTCCCTTGCGAAATTGTATCATGGTATTTACAAAAGAAGAATCGTGGTATTTACCAAAAGGTATCATGGTATTTCTTGATCACATTTTACATTTAGTAATTTAGCTGAACGCTTTTAGCCAAAGCGACTTAAAGTTCTGTACGACAAGTCATCAGGAAGGAAGGGCACAACTCTATCAGCTGAGCAACAATGTTCATCAAAGTGTTGAGTGCTACAGTGTAGGTTAGTTTATTAGGACAAGTGCATGACAGTAAGGTTAGTTAGCGTTATTATTACTTTATTTTTTATTTCTGACAATGGTTGAAGAAGTGGGTTTTTAGTCGACGGCGAAAGATTGGACGGGATTCGGCTGTCCTAACTGGGGTGGGTAGTTGGTTCCACCATTGTGGGGCAAGGACTGAGAAAAGGTGGCTTCTCCTTGATGACCCTCCCAGAGCTCGGATAGGAGTGGGTCTGAGGCGGCCAGAAGATGCAGAGCGTAGGGGTCTTGAGGGTGTGTAGTTAGAAGATGCAGAGCGTAGGGGTCTTGAGGGTGTGTAGTTAGAAGATGTAGAGTGTAGGGGTCTTGAGGGTGTGTAGTTAGAAGATGCAGAGCGTAGGGGTCTTGAGGGTGTGTAGTTAGAAGATGTAGAGCGGAGGGGTCTTGAGGGTGTGTAGTTAGAAGATGCAGAGCGTAGGGGTCTGGAGGGTGTGTAGTTAGAAGATGCAGAGCGGAGGGGTCTTGAGGGTGTGTAGTTAGAAGATGCAGAGCGTAGGGGTCTTGAGGGTGTGTGGTTAGAAGATGCAGAGTGTAGGGGTCTTGAGGGTGTGTGGTTAGAAGATGTAGAGCGTGGGGGTCTTGAGGGTGTGTAGTTAGAAGATGCAGAGCGTAGGGGTCTTGAGGGAGTGTAGTTAGAAGATGCAGAGTGTAGGGGTCTTGAGGGTGTGTAGTTAGAAGATGCAGAGCGTAGGGGTCTTGAGGGTGTGTAGTTAGAAGATGCAGAGTGTAGGGGTCTTGAGGGTGTGTAGTTAGAAGATGCAGAGCGTAGGAGTCTTGAGGGTGTGTAGTTAGAAGATGCAGAGCGTAGGAGTCTTGAGGGTGTGTAGTTAGAAGATGCAGAGCGTAGGAGTCTTGAGGGTGTGTAGTTAGAAGATGTAGAGCGTAGGGGTCTTGAGGGTGTGTAGTTAGAAGATGCAGAGTGTAGGGGTCTTGAGGGTGTGTAGTTAGAAGATGCAGAGCGTAGGGGTCTTGAGGGTGTGTAGTTAGAAGATGCAGAGCATAGGGGTCTTGAGGGTGTGTAGTTAGAAGATGCAGAGCGTAGGGGTCTTGAGGGTGTGTAGTTAGAAGATGCAGAGCGTAGGGGTCTTGAGGGTGTGTAGTTAGAAGATGCAGAGCGTAGGGGTCTTGAGGGTGTGTAGTTAGAGACCATTGACCGGAGGTAGGCGGAAGCCGTTCCCTTCGCCACACGATATGCCAGGTTGAGGGCCTTGAAGCGGATTCGTGCGGCAATGGGGAGCCAGTGCAGGTCTCTAAGAAGTGGGGTGACATGGGCCGACTTCGGTAGGTTTGAGATCAGGCGGGCCGCTGCGTTCTGAATGAGTTGAAGAGGCTTAGTGGCAGTGGCCAGGAGGCCAACAAGCAGTGTGTTGCAGTAGTCATGGCGGGAGATGACTGTTGATTGGACGAGG
>NC_140182.1:2267991-2325912 GCF_963971535.1 Notolepis coatsorum
GCCAGGTCGCGTCTATATTAATGCCAGCCCAAGAGTGCTTCGCGTTTCTCTGATTGGCCACGACGCCCATGTGACCGCGGCGCACGGCAGAGCGGAAATAGGCTGCTGCTCCGGCGAAAGAAAGACAGACGCTAGTTACGTTTATATAGAGAGGCGATAAATTAATAAAACGTTAAAAAAAAAAAAAAAAAAAATTGAAGTGATTCGAACTGACTGCAAACTGACCGCAGGCTCGACAGCAAGCTGAGGAACGAGTTGAGCTAACCGTCGATGTTAAAACAGGGGGGATTACGAATGCATAATGCCGTGGCAACCTATGCGCCTCTGCCGCTCCGCTCTGCCGCGGGGCGGTGCTAGGCGTTGTCACGTGGGCCGTCGCGGCCAATCAGAGAAACGCGGAAGCCACTCTTGGGCTGGCATTAATATATAGGCCGCCGGGTCCGGGAGTCGAACCTGCGACGTCCGCGTTGCACTGCAGTGCGTTACGTGGTGCGCCACCCTGGGGCCCCTGATTTAGCTTTTTTTTTTTTAAATCTTTTTCCGTTTTTCTCCCCTCCCAATGTTAGTCGTTATGCCAATTCCCAATCCCCTTCCTGGTCGTTGCGCACTCTACCCCCTACCGTCGGTCTGGGAGGGCGGAGACTATCGCATGCTTCCTCCAACACATGTGTAGCCAGCCCACCGCTTCTTTTCACCTGGCAGCGCGGACTCTCACTGGGGGAGTGTAACGTGTGGAAGGTCACACTACCTCTCCTAGATCCTTCCCTCATGCTGTGCAGGCGCCCCGACCGAACTGTAGGAGTCGCTGTTTTACAACGACCAGGACCCACCCTCGCCGGCTTCCCACCCGCTAACACTGCCAATTGTGTCAGTATGGACGGTCGGCCAAGCCGGAGGCACCGCAGCTGGATTCGATCCCACTGTCTCTGTGGTGGTAGACAGACGCTTAGTCCGCTGCGCTACCCGGCCGCCCAGATTTAGCTTTCTGTCGTCGTGGCGACACGTGGTCCTCGTAACGCTAGAAGTACAAGAGGACACGCACACACACACACACACACACACACACACACACACACACACACACACACACACACACACACACACACACACACACACACACACACACACGCACACACACGCACACACACGCACACACACACACACACACACACACACACACACACGCACACACACACGCACACACACACGCACACACACACACACACGCACGCACACACACACACGCACACACGCACACACACACACGCACGCACACACACGCACACACACACACACACACACACACACGCACACACACACACACACACACACACACACACACACACACGCACACACACACACACACACACACACACACACACACACTAAGAGGCTCTCTAGCACGAGGCGTTATCGCCGCCTCGCTGTATCTATATCTGGGTGCGCTCCTTTCATATATAGCCCTAGATATAAGTAGAGATGGCGGCGGTATGAGCATTAGTGTGTCGCAGCATAGGGGTCAGAGGTCGAGTCTTAATCACGATGTGACATAGATACAGCACTCTATTAGAGTGTGGATGCTACCAGGTGTTGTTCATTATGACACTCGGATACCAACGACGAGAGCGCGGGTCGAGTCGAGTCGATGGAGAGACGAGAGCGGAGGCGAATAGACGCAGCTCCTTTCTAGCGAAAGATTATCCAGGTGTTTGATGGAGCAAATATATATAGAGTATATAGATATGATATGATACATTTATTAAGCTCTACAGTACATAACACTGGAACATGGATACATCCCCCCCCCCCCCCCCCCCTTCTCAGCAATAAATACATAAACACAGCACATCCGGTCAGGAGCTTGGTTAGTGTAAGGGGGGGGGGGGGGGGAGGGGGGCCAAGGGAGTTCAGGGTCCGAATGGTGGTAGAAAACGACGAGCACTGCATCTGTCATTGCAATGATATTCACAGATGTGCTTTGTGTGAAACACAATTTTACACAGATTTTCTCCGTTCAATCAACTTCAACAAGAAATCAAACGACAAAAGTTAGTCGACTACGAGTCTCTCTGGTGGAGGATGGCGGCGTGTGTGTGTCCGTCCTCTCGTTGCCATAATGTGTCGCCGGCGTTAGTTCCGTTTGTCCTCATGAGTCGACCACACAGGACCGGCTGGAGGATTTGTCCCCCGCGTCCACAGTATTCCATTACATCATCATCATGGCAGACATCTTGGTAGGCAAAACGACAGGTAATCATGGAACAGGTGATAATTATTAAAGGACAACCGTGTGGCCAATGAGCTTATTGTATATTCATCATGGCACAATATTGGTATCGGACATGCATACTGTGTCATGAAAATACTCCCCCCCTCTCGCTGACCGTGGGGGGGGGGGTCGCAGTGGAACCTCCCTTCACTGCCACGCGACAGCCGGTTAACCCTTTCACTGTGACAATACAGAAGGTTAGCCCTTTACTCTGCGGATACAGAGCTAATGATGCTAATGATGGAGCATCGCCGTCGGTTGTGTGATAGTAAAGGGCTAACCTTCTGTCGTGTGGCAGTGGAAGGGTTAATGCAGCAGCTCATGAACACTCCTACCTTGTTTTCTTTTTTCGTTTTGATCTTTGAACCGTCTGGCCGGGCGTCGCTAGGTAACTCGCTCTTTTTGAGTGCACTCGCTCCCACAAAGACCTCCCTTTAAGACCCCTTATGAATATTCTTTTTCATTCTTTGTCAATTTGAGGCCTTCCCCTTTCACAATGTGTTATAGGTTACTGTATACAATGGTCGTCCAAGAACTGATGTGAATTATATTAATGAATAACAAACGGAAGTAGTTCTGGGCGGCAAAAATGTAGGCATGCTGCCCCATTCTCGTTCCCTGTCCCCAGCCAGTACTAAGCACTGGGACCTTCTGGTTCCCTGTCCCCAGCCAGTACTAAGCACTGGGACCTTCTCGTTCCCTGTCCCCAGCCAGTACTAAGCACTGGGACCTTCTGGTTCCCTGTCCCCAGCCAGTACTAAGCACTGGGACCTTCTCGTTCCCTGTCCCCAGCCAGTACTAAGCACTGGGACCTTCTCTCGTTCCCTGTCCCCAGCCAGTACTAAGCACTGGGACCTTCTCTCGTTCCCTGTCCCCAGCCAGTACTAAGCACTGGGACCTTCTCGTTCCCTGTCCCCAGCCAGTACTAAGCACTGGGACCTTCTCGTTCCCTGTCCCCAGCCAGTACTAAACACTGGGACCTTCTCGTTCCCTGTCCCCAGCCAGTACTAAGCACTGGGACCTTCTCGTTCCCTGTCCCCCCCAGCCAGTACTAAGCACTGGGACCATCTCGTTCCCTGTCCCCAGCCAGTACTAAGCACTGGGACCTTCTCTCGTTCCCTGTCCCCAGCCAGTACTAAGCACTGGGACCTTCTCTCGTTCCCTGTCCCCAGCCAGTACTAAGCACTGGGACCTTCTCTCGTTCCCTGTCCCCAGCCAGTACTAAGCACTGGGACCTTCTCTCGTTCCCTGTCCCCAGCCAGTACTAAGCACTGGGACCTTCTCTCGTTCCCTGTCTCCCCAGCCAGTACTAAGCTCTGGGACCTTCTCTCGTTCCCTGTCCCCAGCCAGTACTAAGCTCTGGGACCTTCTCGTTCCCTGTCCCCAGCCAGTACTAAGCACTGGGACCTTCTGGTTCCCTGTCTCCCCAGCCAGTACTAAGCACTGGGACCGAGTGAGGAAGTGATGGCTGACTGCTACACGCCAGGCGCTAAAAACGATCAAAGTAGCCGATAAGACTAAAGACGCACGGGAACAGCGTGTGTTAAGAACCCATTTGAGAACCACACATACAGTGGCGACAGTGGCTCAGGAGGTAGAGCAGTCGTCTGGCAATCCGGAGGTTCCCAGTTCGATTCCCGCTCCTCCCGGGCAGCGTGTCGATGTGTCCTTGAGCAAGACACTTAACCCCTAATTGCTCCCGATGAGCAGGTTGGCACCTTGCATGGTCGCCTCCGCCGTCGGTGTGTGAACGTGTGAGTGAATGGGTAAAATGTGAGGAACAAATTGTAAAGCGCTTTGGATAAAAGCTGCTATATAAAAAAAAGCAGCCATTTAACGTTTACATACGACATCGCTTGAGAGCAAGGGGTCTCGGGGAGCTCAATCTGAGGAAAGGGACTCAAAACCCCCCGGGATAACTGGAAATGTTTGATCCGCTTAGACGAGTCGACTTGAAACAACAAACCAATTCATGAGAAAGAGTGGCACCGCCTGCCCCGGCACTAAACTGATGCTTTTCGTGCCGCCGTTATCTTTTGTTGTGATTTTGTTCCCGTGTGTGTGAGAGAGCGGGAGGATGAGTGACAGCTGCACATTCATCCCACTGGCTCACGCTGCCCCCTTGTGTTTGTCACGAGTCAGTGTGTCAATCAAGCTTGACATTAGACTTGAACCCGACCGACCAGGAATAATAGGAATCCCTGTCGAGGAGGATGTGATGTGACCCACGTGAGCCGCTGGTGTTGTTGCCCGTGATCACTGGAGCGTGGCGTGTGCCGGTACCCGACCGGAGGCCCACCTCGGAGAGGATGAGTCGTCAATAAGCCTCCCTATAGTGGCGGGTTTAGCACAGATTGTAGAGATATATATATATGTGTCAGTGGATTAGATGTCTGTTGTCTACAGGTCTGAATTCCCTGTAATCTGTTTTATAATCCCAGACCCACAGTGAGTCTATGATCTGCATTATCTCTGCAACGCTACTCTCGCAGGGTTGACCTCTGACCCAGAATGAGGGTGTTTTAGGATGTTTTATTTAGGGGGTGCTCTTACACACAGATGGGAATACCTCATCAAGCGAAACCTCGGGACTATTATAGCATTGATGTTGCCGGCCCCCCGTTGAAGATTGATTCAATGTTTATAAAGATCGGAAATTAGAATCAGAATATTTGTCAAATACAGATAATCTTACAGTAACATTTTACAGTATAAACACACATGGTACACTAACAATAGAACATCTTACAGTATAAACACACATGCTACACTAACAATATAACATCTTACAGTATAAACACACATGCTACACTAACAATAGAACATCTTACAGTATATACACACACATGCTACACTAACAATAGAACATCTTACAGTATAAACACACATGGTACACTAACAATATAACATCTTACAGTATAAACACACATGCTACACTAACAATATAACATCTTACAGTATAAACACACATGGTACACTAACAATAGAACATCTTACAGTATAAACACACATGGTACACTAACAATATAACATCTTACAGTATAAACACACATGGTACACTAACAATAGAACATCTTACAGTATAAACACACACGCTACACTAACAATAGAACATCTTACAGTATAAACACACATGGTACACTAATATAACATCTTACAGTATAAACACACATGGTACACTAACAATATAACATCTTACAGTATAAACACACATGGTACACTAACAATATAACATCTTACAGTATAAACACACATGGTACACTAACAATATAACATCTTACAGTATAAACACACATGGTACATTAACAATATAACATCTTACAGTATAAACACACATGGTACACTAACAACATAACATCTTACAGTATAAACACACATGGTACACTAACAATATAACATCTTTACAGTATAAACACACATGGTACACTAACAATATAACATCTTACAGTATAAACACACATGGTACACTAACAATATAACATCTTACAGTATAAACACACATGGTACATTAACAATATAACATCTTTACAGTATAAACACACATGGTACACTAACAATATAACATCTTACAGTATAAACACACATGCTACACTAATAATATTACATTTTACAGTATAAACACACATGGTACACTAACAATATAACATCTTACAGTATAAACACACATGCTACACTAATAATATTACATTTTACAGTATAAACACACATGGTACACTAACAATAGAACATCTTACAGTATAAACACACATGGTACACTAACAATAGAACATATTACAGTATAAACACACATGCTACACTAACAATAGAACATCTTACAGTATAAACACACATGCTACACTAACAATAGAACATCTTACAGTATAAACACACATGGTACACTAACAATATAACATCTTACAGTATAAACACAGCAGATTATGAATATAACTTGTATCCATACATTCAGTTCTATGTACATGGGTTTTAGACCAAAATAGAGGGGCAGCATGAGCAAGTCGTAAGCGTTAAAGAAGTGGCGTACACTGCGGGCACTACGTGTGCACGTGCTGACGAGTCACGTAACGCCGTTTACCGTCCCGTATAACGGGGGGAGATTCCACCGACCGCACGTCTTTGAAACGGAGCGGAACATGGCGGCAAAACGGAGAAAGATTCACTGGTGATTTCTGATGGAGACACAGTAGCATCAAAACGTTAGTCTAAGTCAGGGGTTCCCAAACTTTTCAGGCCGGGACCCAGAAAATAAGGCGTCAGAGAGCCGCGGCCCAATGCACATCGTCAGGCTATTAAATTAATTTTTTTTTGCCAGGCGACCGATTTTTTAAGCCAAATATCACTTCAATCCTATTAAGTTAGTTCAAGTTAGTTATTCATTTATATGTGCTATTTATGAGAGGGCTAACTTGTTGCAAAATAATAATGATAATAATAATAGCCTCATTACTGTAAAATACTATTGTTGCTTTGGTTGTTTTCAGCGTTTTATGTGCATAATCTGTTATTTAGTTTGAAATGTTCGTTGAAATAAGTAGATTTTTCGTTTTTGTTTATTTATTAAGTTAATATAAAACCATATAGTCACATTTTAGAATACAATAGAATAGAATTTTAGAATACAACTAGAAACACTGTCCTGGCCTGCTTCTAAGTTCAGTGGCCTGACAAAAAAAATAAAAAAATTTTTTTTGACTTTTTTATTATTATTATTATTTTTTTAAATCATCTTGCGGCCCTCCCTTGGCTGCTCGCCCCCCTCCACTGGTCTAAGTGACCTTTGACCCGACCCCCCCCTCTCCCTCCCAGTCTGCAGCTCGGAGCCCGAGGACGTGCAGGCCGCGCCCCATAACTACACCAGCCTGCTGGTCATGTGGGAGCGGCCGCGCGCCGTGTACGACGGGGGCATCGAGAAGTACGCCGTGAGCTACAAGCTGGCCCGGGGGCGGGACGCGCCCACGCTGCAGTACCTGACGGACGGAGACCAGGACGTGGTGAGTAGTGGTGTGTGTGTAGAAAGGACTCTGATGGGTTGTTACCACCAAGCAGTGTTAATTTTGGCAGCTATTTAAATTTTAGTTTTAGTCTTAGTCATGTGTCAAATGCTCCTTTTTCGTTTTCATCATATTTAGTCACCTTCATTTATTTTTCTTTTAGTCTTAGTCAGTTTTAGTCTCGATTTTGTCTTTTTTGTTTTAGTCTAGATTTAGTCGCAGAAAACGGATGACATTTTGGTCTAGTTTTCGTGAATGAAAAAAAAAGCATTTTATTCTCTTGTAATGTAATTCTATGTACCGCTACAGTCAGTCAAATTCACATTCATTTCTATTGGGATCATAGATTCATGTAGACGCCCCTCTCCCCTCTCCCCCCATAACGTAATGAGTTAAAGATGTAAACAGTTAAAGACCCTCACCAGTCTTAAAATAACAAAAACAGTCAAGTGAACCAAACGTTTCCACAGCCCATGTGAAGCAATAATAATAAAATAAATAAATAATAAAAAATAATATATATATATATACATACATATAGAGCATAGAAGTGCTCCACATATATACACCATAAGACATAATCAAACCAATAGTTTTAGTCTTAGTCATGTGTCAAATGCTCCTTTTTCGTTTATCATATTTAGTCACCTTCATTTATTTTTCATTTTAGTCAACTACAGGTCTGAGCATTTTAGTCTTAGTCAGTTTTAGTCTCGATTTTGTCTTTTTTGTTTTAGTCTAGATTTAGTCAGGGGAAAAAGCTTCATTGACGACCATATTTAGTCATCATTTTTGTTGACAAAATTAACACTGCAACCGAGCCTACATGACTTCTGCGCTGAGGCCTCAACAGTCACAGGAATATGGCTAGTTTCCCCGGCAGGCCTTGGTTGCAACGTGGCGGACACATGGAAGTCGGACACATTTTTTGCAAAAACAATGATATTTATTTAACAACTATTTCTAGTAGATAGATAGATAGATAGCTAGATAGATAGATAGATAGATAGATAGATAGATAGATAGATAGATAGATAGATAGATAGATAGATAGATAGATAGATAGAAAGAATCCCCTTGGGGAAATTCGGTGACATACACACACAGCCTCATTATAGGAATATTCCACAATTGTTACATTTGACAGTAATAATGGCACACATATGACTGCACAATTGCAACTGAAAAAATACATGTTTATGCAGAGATGGTCACTTGTAACCTTGTACCTGGAGATACACTAGCATGAGTCTGACCCTCCTGACTCCCTCTCCTTTTTTTTTTCTTTTTTTGTTAAATTATTTTTGTTCCTTTTGCTAAATAAATTTTTCAATTTATTTTTTCGTTTCTTATCCTACTGTATGTCCTTAAAGAAATGTAAAAATCCCCCCCCCCCCCTGGGTTGTTTATGAGGCGTACTCGGATTATACAGCTTATTTTGATTATGCTGAATACTTTGAAAACAAATTGAATAAGATGGAAGAGCCTGAGTAACAAATGTCATTGACTATGTGAATCAAGTATATTATACTGTATGATTAATGCAATGTGATGTTCATTATGACACAAAATAAAGAAAGTAAAAAAAAAAAAAATGGCACACATAAATTCACACAGCGTGCACATTTGTTGATGACATGCAGGACTACAGTAGATCTTGAGACTACAGATGAATGCGTATATCTGCTGCCACTCTGCAAGGCCACGGAGGTCGAGCGTCGGCGGGAGTCGGAGGGAGGGAGGGGGGTAGGAGGGCTGGTCCACAGCCACGGTTGCAGCTAGCGGTGGGGGGGGGGGGGGGGGGGAGGAGATAGTATGTATAAAGGACTGAGGATGATGCACATTATCTTATATACCATCACTGGGACACCGGTTGATGTTTGTGTTTGTGTTGGGTTATCAATATTTCAATATTTCAGCACTCGTCAATATTTCAGCACTCGCTTTACGGCGGCACAGGCTTTTCTCGCCCGTTAATGTGAGTGAAGTTAGCCACACATTAATATAACGATCGGTTGTTCATGATGAACTTATCAAATAGTTTCTCTCTCTCTCCCCCTCTTCTCCCCTTAACGTGCATCTCCTCCCACCACCACCAACCACCAGGGGCGATCCTGCAGGACATGTCTCCGAACGCCAGCTACGTGGTCCAGGTGGTTGCTGTGTGCACCAACGGTCTGTACGGACGCACCAGCGACCAGCTGACCGTCGACATGCCCATCGACGACCCCGGTAAGAGCGACGACCCCCGCCCCTCCCGTCTCCACGGAGAACGCGCTTAGATTTTCTCACGTGTTACATGGAGACATTGCCTGTTGTCGCTGCCCCCTACTGGGCTGATCTAGTAGTTCCCTGGGTCTCGCTGCGTGAGAAGGAGTCGCTGCAGACTTATTCAATATTCAAGTCCTACTATTGTAGCTAATCCACCGGCTGAAGAGATGTTACTCTGAAAGAGAGGGTTAGGTCGATGTTTAGAAATACTCACCCGATGTGGTTGCTATATTTTTACCACCAACTTTTAACGACTGAATAGTCCCACCCCCCCACCACCACACCGTCCCTCTACAACCCCCTCCCCCCACCCCCACCTCGGCCCCTTATTTCTTTAAAGAAACGTGTCCATTGTCCCTGACATCCTTCATTTTGACCCCCCCCCCCTCCACGAATGCCATGAAGTTGTGAACTCAGTGTTTGTGTGTGTCCTCCTCTGTGTCTAGTTCTCCTCTCTCTCTCTCTTTCTCTCTCTCTCTCTCTCTCTCTCTCTCTCATCTCTCTCTCTCTCTCTCTCTCTCTCTCTCTCTCTCTCTCTCTCTCTCTCTCTCTCTCTCTTCTCTCTCTCTCTCTCATCGCACTCCTCTCGGGGGGGGGGATCTCACCAGCATGTTTATTACGCATAACGTTTGTACTCTCATGTCTACGGTTCTCACTTGTCTTCTATTACTATGCTTGTCGTGTGTGTATTCTCATTCAAATGTGCTTCCTCTATATTCCAAAGATGTTTGCTTTGGTTCAAGGGTCATATCCTGTGTTGTGTCCCACGTCGCAAAGAAAGACAAAGCCGCCATCTTTGTTTTTTTTGTTTTCTTTTTCAATGGCCGCCCTTGCCTCCTCCTAGCATCACAGTAAGAGAATGTTCGCATGCTGTGCAGCATTTATATATAACAACATGGATTGGAATGGCAATGCTGGTAACTTTGTATTTCATGACTGAAGTTGGATAATAAACAAAAAATGCCTTGCAAAGGGAAAAAAAAATCCTTTTGCATCATATTTCAGTGTCATCTTGCATGAATGAGTGGTGATTCTGCCACATTCAATAGATTAGTGGAAACTGAGCCGCATGTTGTGCCCCCTGCCCACCTGGTGAGCGTGTTGGCAGCAGTAATGTAACGACAGCAAGAGCAGCCGCTCGCCGTCAGAACCGACGTCCCTCTCATTCAGTCACCCGTCCAATTCATTAAACCTGTAAAAACCTCCCATGCCTCACAAACCAGTTTGATCTGGCCTCCATGATGTGTGACTTATTCAGGTAAGAGCCCATTTTGTGTGTGCGTGTGTGCGTGTGCGTGTGCGTGCGTGTGTGTGTGTGTGTGTGTGCAGTGTGCGAACCATAGCATGGTCTTCGGGGGAGCGGGGGGGAGGGGGGGCAAAAAAAAAAAAAAAGCTCAGAGCGTTTTCCTGAGTCTCGCGACTGCCGCGGCTCCGCCCACTTCCTCGATGTTGATTAGTCGGTCAAAAAGAGTTACCTTGATGAGCGCGCTCCTCTCCAAAAGTTTAACTAGTTTCAACTTTATGCCCCAAACGCTGCCGCCGAGGCGCGGCGCTGGGAAAAGGAGCGCGCCTGTCGCATAGAATGGAATAGAAAGGAGCTGACAACTCATAAAACGTCCCCGGTCAACACGGGCCATAGGCTATAGGTATGAGTATTACAGAACCACACATAGTCCACACCACACAGGTGTCTAAATACACATGCTCAGATTAACCCCTCTGATCCAACACTGTCTAAAATTCACACACAACAGTCCTATTTACACATAAACACACGGATGAACCAATACCGAACAACAAGTCCACGACCAAACACATCGAGTCTAACATTATTATAGTAGGCAAACAAATGCAACATTATCGCCACCTGATGGTGAAGATCTGCCCAATTCTCAAAATCTGCATGTCACAGAAGTAGTCCCCGCAGCAGGCTGCTTCGCCTTCTTTGTAAAATCAAAATAGGTTAGAAGGCTTACTTCTTTGATATTTCGTTTAACTTTCGACACTATCCTGGAATCATACCTGTATTTATTTATTTTAAACAGCGGGTGAAGTTTGATTTGTGCCTGCAGGCTGCAGTGCAGCGCCGCCACGCTCCGAATGGTAAACGCAAGAATAGCATGCATGTTGCATGCGTATTACGAGTAGGGTATATCTGCAGTGCCGCAACCCCATAGATTTATGCTATTGTCTATTACGGTGAATTAGTGCGCAAATCATTAATCATACATCAAAATAGCCTAATTGTATTATTATACACGATGAGGACGATACAGAAAATGACAGAAAAATGAGAAATGCATGGCAAAAATAGCATTTATTGTCAGTATTTTAGAGACCCCCCAAGTCATGTTTTCAGGGGAGCTGATGTTGATCTAAGGGAGCCATGGCTCACCGAGCTCCCCCATGGTTCGCACCCTGTGTGTGTGTTTAGGGGGGTGTCGCCAGATGCATGAAATAATCCCAACATCATAAGTGCATGGTGTGTGTGTGTTTGTTAACACTGTTTTTATTATTTTTTTTATGTTTTATATTTATTTTTATTTGTATTTTTAATAATCTGCTTCAGGTGGTGTGGGTGTGGTGGACAACCTTTCCTTTTTTCAATCTCTCGCCTGTCATTTCATCCCTCAAATGAAGAACGGAGAGTTTTTATTCAGGCTCGTGAAATGTTACAACATGGAATGCGGATAATAAACTCATTTGACCGGCGATTATGAAATGTTGAGAAATGCAGAACGTTTTTTTCCCCACACAATGATGTCTTGGTGTTTGTAATACCTCTCTCTCCCTTTTGTTGTTTTCAAGTTGTGTCTCCCCCGGTCCACAATGCCTTTTTATTTTTATTTTTATTTTTATTTTCGGTTTCAGTTTCATTTCAGTTGGAGTTGGATTTTCAGTAACATTGCTAACTTTCAACTGTAGCATAATCCTGAGGGAAAGTAACTAATTAAAACGTGGGTTCAGGGTTAACACAAACTGGATTAAGATCTTGACAACTTGAAATGTTAATACATTATTCGCCTCAGTGTTGTCCAGTTTGGCATGGACGCTGATATAACTACTGTACGTGTCTATATTATGTTCCAACATGTGTTCATTTATTTCATTTATTTTCAGGAAATGCGCTGGAGCCAGACTCAAATGAATTCGATGAGGAAGTAAGAACTATATTTATTTTATTCATGTCCCAGTGTTCATAATAACGATATAGTATAGTTATATGAGTACTGGCTGAGCGTCCTGCTCTTCGCCATCGAGATATACCTCATCTCCAGTACCTACTGTACTTCATCAACGAATAAAACAAATACACCCAGCACCTGCCAGGCCCCGCCCTAGTGACGTACTATATAAAGCACTAGGCGTGGTCACCACTCGCTCTTCCTCGGAAAACAGTTTCCAATAGAAAAGTTTCCCAAGGGACCTCAGGGCTCGCTAAGAGCAGGACGCTCAGCCAGTACTCATATAACTAGGTTATATACATAACCTATCGTTATATAGTCGTACTGGCGAATCGCGTCCTGCTCTTCGCCATCGAGATATGGGGACAGAGCAGACGCGAGGACCGACAAATGCACCCCCCGAGGACCCGAAAGCCCACATCAGGGAGGGGGGAGGGGAGTCCCGTCACCCCTCCTTCCTAGTGAAGAGGGGGCGGCAGTCAACTCCACCCAAGTGCGAAAAAGAGGGAACTAGAAACCTCCAAACGCACAACACAGGCGGGACCACGTGTGACACAACACCTTGTGGTCCACACCCACACATCCCTGCTAACCCACCGAAGGACGGGAAGCAGGAGAGGTTCCAGACCTCAGAACTGCCTGGGAGACAGAACCCCCGGTCATGTCCATGAGGTAAAACCTTACGAAGGGACCCGGTGAGGACCATGAAGCCGCAGCACAGATGTCCTCCACCGAGGCCCCACCTAGCAGGGCGGCAGAGGCCGCCACCCCACGAGTGGAGTGCGCCCTGGCGCCCCCAGGGGGAGCCAGCCCGGCCAACGTGTAGCAGAGGGCAATGCCCTCGCACAACCAATGGGACAGGCGCTGTTTCGACAGTGCCTTACCAGCACGAGAGCCACCGTAACAGATAAAGAGCTGATCAGTAGCCCTGAGGCCCTGAGTACGGCTGAGGTAAATCCCCAAAGCCCGGACCGGACATGACTGATGAAGGCCCGCCTCCAACTCACTAGCGTGAGGAGGCGGATGAAACGCCTGAACCATAATATCCCTGGAGCGGAAAGAACTCCGGATATTTTTTGGCACGAAGGCTGGATTAGGCCGCAGAGTGGCACCGCTATCGAAACGAATAGACAGACACTCGGGCCGCACCGAGAGAGCACAAAGCTCACCCACGCGCTTAGCGGAGGTGATGGCCAGCAAGAACGCAGTCTTGAACGACAGCTGTTCCAAAGGCGCTTGCTCAAGAGGCTCAAACGGGGCCTTGGACAACCGACGAGGACCAATTGAAGATCCCAGCTCGGAGCCAGAGAGCGTGTCACTAACTTAAGGCGCCGAGCGCCAAGCAGGAAACGCTTCACAAGAGGGTGGCTGAACAACACAACACCCTCAAACCCCTCATGATAAGAGGATATAGCTGCAGCATATACCCTCACCGTCGAAGCCGACAGTCTATCAAGGAGAGACTGAAGGAAAGTAAGGACAGCATCCAGGGGGCAGGACACCGGGTCCCGGCCCCCCACCTTACACCACTCTTGGAACATACGCCACCTACCCGCGTAAAGCGCGATAGTGGAGGGAGCACGCACATTCCGGATGGTGTCAACCACAGAAGGGTCCATCCTCTCCAGACTCACCCTCTCACCAGCCAAACCATCAGAGGCTGATCCAGCACCGGGGGCTGCCACAGCGACCCGCACGCTTGAGAGAGGGCCCTCGCCGACCAAGGAACAGGCCACGGCGGGGCTACCAATAGCTGGATCAGGACCGGGAACCACACAGCTGTGCCCCGGTCTGGCGCAACCAGGATCACGGTCCTGTGCTCCCACCGTACCCGCTCCAACAACTGACCTACCAGGTGTGTGGGGGGAAAGGCATACAGAAGCCCGGGCGGCCATGGATACACTGAGAAGGCATCCACCCCCAAGGGAGGATTGTCTCCCTGGCTGACCGAGAACCACAAGGGGCACTTGTGAGATTGTCTGCTCGCAAACAGATCCACTGAAGCTTCCCCGAAGCGATCCCAGATCTGCCTGACTATGTCTTGGTGCAGTTCCCACTCGTCGTGACGAGGACCGCCCTGTGACATCATATCCGCGCCCACATTCTCCTTGCCAGGGATGTGGAGCGCCCTCAGACTGCGCAGATTGCGTGACGCCCATAGCCAGAGCCCGACCGCCGCCCGGTGCAGACGGGTGGAGCGTACTCCACCCTGCCTGTTGATATACGCCGCTGCCGTCATACTGTCCGTCCTGACTAAAACGTGCTTGCCTACCACAAAGTGGGCGAGCCGTCTGAGGACCAGGAGGACCGCCTTCAATTCCAACACATTGATGTGCAGGGTAGACCGGGCAGCATGGATCATCCAGCTGCCCCCTACTGCGTCGGTCCGACACGTCCCTCCCCATCCCGTGAGGGAAGCGTCGGTGAAGACCGTGACGTGTGAACGCCTGCTGCCCATGGGGACCCCGTTGGTGAGGATACCAGTCCTCCTCCAATGGGCGAGATCCCCCTGTATCGACAAAGGAACCGTCAATCGTTTCCACTTGTCCCTGACCGGGTCTATTCTCATACTGGAGAACCACCTCTGTATCCTCCTCATGAAGAGGAGGCCAAGAGGGACCACAGCGTGAGCAGATGCCATCATACCGAGCAGGCGCATCACCTGCAGCGCCGTGACCGTCCCTCCAGGACGGAAACCCCCGAGCGCGTGGAGGATGGACACCCTCCGTCGCTCCGAGAGGGTTGCCCTCATGGGCCTTGAGCTTAGAATCAAGCCCAAATACTCCACCTGTTGACTGGGAAGAGGCGTACTCTTCTTCCAGTTCACAGCAAAACCCAGCCTGGTGAGGAATTCCACCACCAGCCTGGTATGAGACCTGGCGACCTCCTCCGACCGGCTGAGGAGCAATATGTCGTCGAGATAGAAAATAATTCGTATCCCCTGACGACGTAGAGGCTCCAGCGCTGTCTCTACACACTTGGTGAATGTGCGGGGAGCCAGAGAGTAGCCGAACGGCAACCTCTGGTATTCGTACACTACGCCCTGAAATAAGAACCGTAGGAACTTCCTGTGAGGAGGGAAAATCGGGATGTGAAAATACGCATCCTTCAGGTCTATGGAGGTGAACAAGTCTCCCACCCTGACAGCAAGTAGCAGGTGTTTGACGGTCAACATTCTGAATGGTCTCGCTACAATCAGACGATTGAACGCGGACAGATCCAGTATAGGTCTGACCCCTCCCGTTTTTTTGGGCACCAGAAAATAACGGGAGTAGATGCCTGACATCGCGTCCTCTCTCGGAACCACAACGACGGCCTGCTTCACCAACAGAGATTGGATCTCGTCGGCCAGAGCTGTCACTGCTGCTGACCCTGATAATATGGTCTGCACCAAACCTGAAAATGGAGGGTGGGGTTGTGCGAACTGCAAAACAAGCCCCCGCCTCAACGTTCTCTCTACCCATCTCGACATATGGCACTCTTGTAGCCATATGTGATAATAATCCCAGAGCGCACCCGCCGTCAACTGGCGCTGGGCCACAAGGAACAGTAGATAGGGGGCCCGGTCCCTCCCGCTGTGCGTAGCCTCTGAACCTGCCAAAGCGGACAGGGCGGTCGCACCCAAGGGGGGACCCTGACAGAAAGGGCCGGTTTGATACGGGAGAAGCTGACATCAAACTAGGTGACACACGCTCCCCCACTGAACACCCCTCCAGAACATGCTGAGGAGTTGTTCTGCAGCCAGACATGCAAGGCGTGAGGACCCCATGGGTTCCTACACACCGTAGCCCTGCAGTGATATTGCTACCACCCAAATCACGCGCGCCTCTTCTTTTCAGACCACTGCCAGGCATCAACGTGATACCCCGCCTGGCGAAGGCGAGGTCGGGGTAACCCGTGCTGAGCATTCTTTCGAAGAGGCCTCGAGTCCCCCTGCTGACCACCGTCAATAGTGGCAGCGTAACACCAGGCTCACCAATCGCACAACGTGTGGCGAGGGAGCCAGGTGACAGCACAACATTCTCACGGACAGACCCAGGCTCAGCCATCAACTGGGTGTCAGCCCCTGTCCCCATGAGAAGCGAAACGTGGGGCCACATGCGCTTCAATGAAGGCTTGCGGCCCGCAGCCAAAGGAAAACAATCAGAGCCCCTTTTCCGCTGGTGACGGGGGAAGGAGTGATCGGGGAGCGGGCTGCTCGTGGCAGAACGGCGACGGCTTGTATATTCCAAGCCGAGCACATCCAACATGGCCGATCCCTCGGCCGCCAAGGCTGTCGGCCTTGTGGACCCCTGTTGACTCGACGCCCAGGGTACCACTGGCGGGGGAAACATGGCCGCCTGTCGAGGGCCTCGCCACAGTCGCTGACGAGGCCGTGCTCCAACCTCTGGCTGCATAGCGTGAGGCGGTGTGGGACCTAGGTCAACAACCGCCCACGTCTCCACAGAACGACCAAAGAGTCCTTCCGCGGAAAGAGGAGCCGTGAGGAGAAGAAACCTTTCTTCCTCCCCAAGAGGAGACTGCTCCAACCAGAAATGCCTATTAACAAGCGTTGATAGCATCCTAATCCTCCCTGCAGTTATAGCTTGCGACTGAGTCAAGATCTCTATAACACCAAAAACATGCTAAATGTTTTCAGCGTCGGCTGGTCCTGTAGCCCCACTACCCGACGCTAATGTGGACAGAAAAACAGTCAGCTGAGCCACAACACTGGCCGCAGCTAAATTCCATCCTGTAGCAGTATAGCTCTCATCAGTCCATACTGCCACCTGCCGGGCCGACTCGCTCTCAAGCGTCGGCTTCCGGGTGGGACACCGTTCAACCCCGCCAGGGCACAGGATCGATGCTACCTGGCTCTCAATCCACGGCACACCCGCCCTGCGCCCTGTTGTCAACCCATTCACCCGTAAAAAGGGTAAATAAGACTCAGCAAAAACCCGCACATTAGCTACCGACTGACCTTCATCAATGAACCGGTTAAGAGGAGGGAAAAGCAGTGACATCCCACGGCGGGGAACATTAAAACAGTGACCCAGCATTATAGCAGTAGTGTTAGCAGCGCGCTCCAGGATAGCCTGGAAAACGTCCAACTCAGAGGGACGTTCACCAAAACATCCCGCCCCTGGCACCGACACACAACTCGGTTGTGTAACAAAACAACCAGCAGCATTACTAACACCAGCGTTAATGCCTGATGACACAGAGCCTACCTGTGTACGAGCCGGCTCGATAGCCAAACCTTGCACGCTGTCCCTCGATCTGCTGCCACAAGATGAGGAAACACCAGGATAGACCCGACGTGTCGTTGGAACATGCCGTGAATATTCCAGGGGTAGGCAAATCTCCGGTAAGCACTCAACACTGCGTAATTTCTCTAAACTTTTCATTACAACTAGTTTCACAGGGTGCAAGCATCCGCCATGATGGAAACGAAAATAGAGGAAGAGCGAGTGGTGACCACGCCTAGTGCTTTATAGTACGTCACTAGGGCGGGGCCTGGCAGGTGCTGGGTGTATTTGTTTTATTCGTTGATGAAGTACAGTAGGTACTGGAGATGAGGTATATCTCGATGGCGAAGAGCAGGACGCGATTTGCCAGTACGACTATATAACGACATTGACGCTGCATGGATTCCATTTGTATTCCGTTGCCTTCTGTAATTCTTTATGCTACCACCAGGGGGACTATGACGTCGGTCAGTCCTGGAATGAACCGGTTCAAACCGAGGATTACAACGTGGACTGGACTTCTACAAAACCCAAAACTAGGACCACGACCCGACTGCCGAGTCTCCCCTTGCCAGGCGTCAGAACCACGCCCGAGTCCACCCACAGCAGAACCACGCCCGAGTCCGCCCACAGCAGAACCACGCCCCCCGAGTCCGCCCACAGCAGAACCACGCCCGAGTCCACCCACAGCAGAACCACGCCCGAGTCCGCCCACAGCAGAACCACGCCCCCCGAGTCCGCCCACAGCAGAACCACGCCCGAGTCCGCCCACCGCAGAACCACGGCGCCTCATCGAGTTATAACCACCTCCAGAGCGAGTACTAAACAGCACAGTACCACCAGAGTGCCAGCAGGGGCCCCCGTCTCACCGGGAAACGGAGCCAGCGGCACGACGCCCACTCGCACCACGACTCCCACTCGCACCACCACCACCAGCGCCGCCACAGTGGCGTCTCGCGCCCGGGACACCAGCAGCACAACAACAACACGCCTCACCCCCGGGAGGACTAGCCACGGCGTGGCGCGTCCCGTAACCCAAACCAACCAGGGAGGAAGGAGTGAGTCCACTGCCGCCGGGGGGGGGAGACCTCTGCCCGAGAGCCGGACCTCCGCCCCCTCCTCCTCCTTCTCCGGAGCGGAAGTCCCCCTCCGGCCCACGAGCCCCAGCCTGCCCTTCGCGTCGTCCACCACGACCTCCACCCCGTTCGGTGCCGGCGTTCTCTCTCGGACCACGCAGCCGGTGTTCAACGGTGAGCGACCCTCCGTCGTCCCGCCCCCCCCCTCCTCCTCCTCCTCCTCCCCTGTGTGTGACGCCTCGGAACCCCCCGGCACCGCTCCCCCCGCCCGCCTGCATGCCCCTCCCTCCTCGCCTCCGGCCCCCCCGCATGCCCCTAGCGCTCTGCCCTTCTCCTCTCCCGACGAGCCGGCCCTGGCTGCCCCCGCCCCCGCCTCCGTCACCCCCACCCTCCCCGCCTCCGTCACCCCCACCCTGCCTCACCGCCACCCTCCCAGCGCCTCCATCACCCCCACCCTGCCTCGCCTCCACCCTCCCCGCCCCCCGCACCGCTCCCTGTCTGGTGGGGAGACTGCCCTTGTCTCCCCTGGTGGTGGAGTGGGTGATGATGAGTATGATGATGGTGATGATAATGATGATGAAGGTGATGTGTTGTCTGGTTCCTCCACCGTGGGATCTTTGGGTGACCCCTCCCCCTTTAGCGACACCCCCCCTCTCCGGGCCTCGTCCCCCCCCTGGGACCCGTCGTCTAGCTTCCCCGCCGCGCCCTCCTCCGTCTCTCCCGACCGCGCTCTGCAGCCCTCGGTCGTCCTGTTGCTTCACAACCTCTCTCTCTCCGGCGCCACGCCGGGCCTGACCCGCTCTGTGGGGTTCGAGGACTCGTCGGGTTACGCCACCGGGAGCGCGGTAGACTCTTTCCTCTCAGAACTCAGCGGTGACGGGTTTCCGTTCGCTAGCGGCATGGACAGCCTGTGCCCCTGCGATCTGGAACCCTCCGTGTCCTCGTCGTCGTCGTCGTCGTCCTCGCTGCATGCCTCTCACGTCGTCCGCCCCTCGGCCCGGGGCTCCGCCTCTCACGTCCGCCCCGCCCCCTCGGCCCGGGGCTCCGCCTCTGGTCGTCCTCCTCCGGTTTCAGCTAGTGGTGTAGACTCTCTCTCTCTGGTGGGTTCCCTCGGCCTCTCTGTAGACCAGCCTCTGACCTCCTCCGCTGGTAGCTCTCCCTCCTCCTCACCCTCTCCCTCCTCCTCACCCTCTCCCTCCTCACCCTCTCCCTCCTCCTCACCCTCTCCCTCCTCCTCACCCTCTCCCTCCTCCTCACCCTCTCCCTCCTCACCCTCTCCCTCCTCACCCTCTCCCTCCTCACCCTCTCCCCGTGCCCCTCTTCTCCCAGGTGACCTGCCCCTCTCTGTTACAGCCACGGTGTCTGGCTCCAAGGACCTCTGGTTCTCTGCGTCGTCGGACAGGGACTCTGTCCTCCAACCCTCAGCCCCTCTCTCGCCCTCCTCCTCCTCTCCCTCCTCCTCTCCCTCCCCCAGCGCCCCAGAGGGACAGACCCCAGACGCTAGCAGTAGCACCTCCGGCTCCGACGGTGTAGATCAGGAGTCGGACCGGGTTCAGAGCTCGGCCTCCGGAGAGGTCGGTCCCACCGTCGCCCTCTCCCTGACCCCCGGCCTGACCCCCACCCTGACCCCCGGCCTGACCCCCTCCCTGACCCCCGGCCTGACCCCCGGCCTGACCCCGGACGACTCGGAGGAGCGCTCCTCTGCGTTCTATTTCGAGAACGAGAGCGGCGGCGGCAGCGCCGTCAGCGCCGAGGCGGAGGGCACTCCTCCTCCGGTGCCGGTGTCCGCGGTGACCCCCGTGGCGACACCGCCCCCCGCACCCCCCCGGTCGCTGGGCGGCGAGGAGGAGAGCGGCTCGGGCCTTTACGACAACGAGACGTCCTCCGACTTCAGTATCTCCGAGCGCACGGAGCGAGAGTCGGAATCGGAGGAGGAGGAGGAGAAGGAGGAAGAGCAGCCCGTTGCAGGTAAAGAAAAACTACATCTGTCCCGTAGTCGGAGTGGGGGACGCTGCAGTACCACTCCGTGTCAGTGGGGGACACTGCAGTCCGTGTCATTCCAGTGGATCAGGGGGAATGTTTTGGACGTTCAAAAGACTACTAATCCACCATCTGTCTGCACATTTAATTTCATCTGTGAGAGAGTGATAGAGAGAAAGGTGACGTTACATATACAGGTGGTCACCATGTCCTTTTTTTATAGATGTATTTATTTATTTTTGCATCCGCAATCATTATCATTATCCATCATCATTGTTTGTGGTCTCTTTACTTTGCCGCCATGTTCCTGTACATTAATCTGCATCGTTTTAAAAGGATATTCAGTGGATCTTCCACTTATAATGTAAATTAGCCCTGGGTTCTTTTAATTGACTGTCGGCGAGGTGAGCAGCAGAGATGAGACAGATGTGGCAGTCTCCAGTTTACTGAACTCTCACAGCACGAATAGATCACAATCTGGACTCCAGGCATGTAACTCCACGCAGGGAGAGCACAGTTGCACAGAAGCCCAGATAATACAGAAGTCAGCTCATTTATACATTTGTCGTTGGACACACCTCTTTCTGGTTTGATGATTGATAGCCGTCACCGTCATTGCTGAGGACAAAGGGAATATGAGCGGGAATATTAGATGGGAATATTAGATACGAGGGAGGGGGATTTCGGGGGATTCCAATACGTGCTTCTTCGTAGGGGTGGGGGCCTGAACTAATGAGCCATCCGGAGTCCCCCGGTCGTGGGGGCCTGCATGTCTGTGTGTATATGAGTGTGCTCATTGTCCTACCCTAGTCATTACTCTTTTAATTCCGTGCTCATCGTGACACTTGAGGCAGTTCATTGAGAGTTCGAAGAGTTCCATGACAGTTGGTGTGTATCTGTGTGTATGTGTTTGTAAGTGCGCGCGAGCTATGTGTGTGTGTGTGTGAGACTATCCGTGTGTATGTGTTTGCAAGTGTGTGCGAACTATGTGTGTGTGTGTACGTGAGTTTGTGTGCGTGTGAGGGAGGCCTAGAGCCATGTGTGTGTGTGTGCGAGACGGACCGTGCCCGTGTCGCCTGCACCAAGGGTCAGCAGGTCACATGCAGGGAAGAGGAAGACACACAGACACACAGACGCCAGGCCCCATTAGGCATATTATACATTATGGCCTTTAGATATAAGACATTACCAGACATTATGAACTGATGAACCTATCAACTTAAGATATTCGACATCAATGAACTGAAAAACCTATCATCAAATATATCACCCTACAAACGGGTATGACAGTAGTTTTGATGGTTTATCCCTTTCAGTCCCCCTTTGTCATAATCAATAATTATGACACAACCATCAACCATCAAACACACATCAAAACATGCATTAAGTATTGACCTGTCAAAAGGCCAAAACTCAACCAAAATCGAAGGTCAGGAACAAATGCAGTACATTTCTGGAGTGTGCGTGAGCTATGTGTGTGTGTGTGTGTGTACGTATCTACGTATGGGACGACCATCAATACTACACCAGACTTGCACTTAATCTAAGAGGGCGTGTATATTATATAAGCGTGAAGCTTGACTATACGGGGGGCCCAGAGGAGAGAGAGAGAGAGTTGGGTGCGGTCAAGGAGGGACAGAGAGAGATAATAGAGAGAATTTAGAGTAGGAGACAGTCAGGTGGGAGTCAAAATAGAACGAAGCGTATGGTACAGCAGAGGTTCTAGCAAAACCTCCTCGCATGCTGGAGATCTCAGTCCGTTACATGTGACAAATAGATGGCCCAGAGGTCACCCAGTCCCTGATCCCCTGATTGATTGATTGATTGATTGATTTTTATTGTGGAGTAAAAGAGACGGCATCCAAGGGATAAAAACATGAGAAAGTGCAAGCACTTATTTCCATCATGGTCCCTGATTTTGGACATGGACAGACATCATAAAACATAGAGCATCATAATAAAACATACTAAAACAGAGCATCATAATAAAAACATAGAGCATCATAATAAAACATAGAGCATCATAATAAAACATCGAGCATCATAATAAAACAAAGATCATCATAATAAAAAAACAGAATAAAACATAATAGCAACCCCATACAAAAAAAGCACTTCCTACCCTCTCCTTCCTATGGCTATTATATACTTCACTGGCTAGCCATTTCTTTGTGGCACGTCTAAAACTTCCCCCCTCTTCGATGTTTTTCAGGGCCACTGGAAGCTTGTTCCACTCCAGTGCTGCAGAATATAAAAATGTATTTGTGCCCATTAGGGAGTTAAATCTTGGCAGAATAAAATCCGTACTGCTCCTTCTAGTGGAGTATGAATGATTGTCACGGAATCGATTAAAATAATTAGATAGATATTTCGGACCTGTATTTTGAACTATCTTGTGTGTGAGACCTAATTTGATGTGAATTACCCTTTTATTGACCGGAAGCCAGTTTAGTTGCCTAAAGAAAGTTGGCCCTAGGTGAGTGCGTGGAGGTAGTTTAAGGACTACTCTAATTAATTTGTTTTGAGCTGTCTGAAGTTTATTTTTCAGGACCTGTGGAGCGCCACTGAACCAGGAGGTGGCAGCATAGTCAAAGTGACTCTGTACTAATGCGCCCGCTAGCATTTTAAGTGTTGCCTGGTCCAGTAGTTTCCCTTGTCTAGCTAGGAATTTCGTTTTCTGGCAGATTTTAGTGTGGGCTTTTTTAGCCATGGCCTCTCCTGTAAGGTGTTTGTCCAGTATGCAGCCTAGATATACAACAGAATCCTTGTTTGTTATTTGCTTCTCACCTACTCTTACCTTCATTTCAATATCTTTACCAAGCCGTTTCTTTGATCCAAACAGGATGGCCTCTGTTTTTCCTAGATGAAGAGATAGTTTGTTATCTGACAGCCATGTCTGCACATTTGATAGCTCCTCACTAAGGGTCCTCTCCACTACTGCCAAGTCCTTATGGGAGACCAGAATAGCTGAGTCATCCGCATAAAGAAAAAGGTCTGATGAACAGGCATTCTTCATATCATTTATGTAAATGAGAAAGAAGAGCGGCCCCAGGACACTCCCTTGAGGCACCCCGCAGGTGATCGCCTGCACAGTCAGTGGGGAGAGGGAGACGGGGGAGGAGGAGGATGTCCTTCGAGACGACTGCCTCCATCTCGCCAGTAGAGTCTAGTGTCTTTAGACAGGAGGGACCGTAGATGGGCATGGGATGGAACGGACCAGAAGGGGAGAGAGTGGAGGGCCGTACCGGGTGAACCGTCTTCTTTTTTCTTTTTCACTTCAATCGTCCATCTTTTAACACACATCATCAACTCTGCCACCATGCAATTACCGGGCTCTGCTCCTCCGGGCTAATTGCCAGAGGCCACACATTAGATCAAAACCGTGAAATGCCAAACAATTATACAATATAAACCAGGAAACAAATATGAGGGTATCAATTCGAACAGTCATCAAAATTCATTGCCGTAACTTTATAAATAATAAACAAAAAAATAAATTGACATCAAATTGACATTAACCTCATTTCACCAGGATTTTTTAAAATATGGAAACAATGCTTGACACTCTCGATTTTAAAATATGGAAAAGATGCTTACTATTTATTCCAACTAGAATTTAGGATAGTTCAGTTACACACTATTTATTCCAACCAGATTATACTCTAAAACAGTTCACTCACATTTTATTTATTTCAATCAGATTATACTTTAAAACAGTTCAGTCACATTTAGCACAATTTCAATAAAATTAGGCCTCCTCATTTTATTTATTCTATTATTCTAATATTCTTATTTCAATTCATTATTTCAATTCATTATTTCAATTCATTATTTCAATTCATTATTTCAATTCATTATTTCAATTCATTCAGTTCATTCAGTTCAATTCATTCAGTTGTTGATTCCACTCACACCCACCCTTGAGACTGTGAATCCAACAGTCTCAACCCCAATCTTCAGCAGGCCACCAGGTAGAGAGCGCCGAACGACACTTACAAATGACACTCCATCACCTAACCATGAGTATATGCCAGTCGCTCAGCCATCCCCCACTACCAACACAATTTAGTCACACCAATACCTCAACCCCCAGAGGACACTGCATCATACTAGTTTCCAGTCCGATGTTCTTCAGACTCCCGTTGTCGGCCCCTCCTCCTCAATTTGGTACCAATCAGCCCTACATTTTCAGGCACCATCGAGCCTCAGCTCGTGGCATATCTTCCAGGCTCACGCGAACGTAACCGTGGTTATCTGAACTCACCTCAAGGCATTTTTCGACCCCAAGATCAGTCAGTCATCACAGTTACTGGTTCCCGACTCTCGTCCTTTTTGAGGACCGCATAGGAGTAGGGCCTAGCCTTGGTATGGCCTTCAGCACGACCACAGTGTCCCCCAGGAGTCTGGCTATGAAATAGACGACAGCTGAACGTTCTCTGTACATATACTCATCGTCTACTCGCTCAGCTTGCCGTGTTCGTTCAGTCACCCCCACCCCCGACAGCCTGTTGAAGAAACAAATCACAACAGAACACCACAGCTTACTCAACAACCACAAGCAGATTTCAATTCATCTAGACACTTTTTACGAGAAAACCCATTGATTGAAACATATACAAAATGCGTAAAGAACCACTCAACTTTCAGACTTCCAGTCCTGGCTCATTGGCGTCACTCTCCACGCTCATTATCACCCATTTCACGAATGAAAAAATAAAAAAAACTAGGACCAAATCAAAAGACAAAATTAAAAGACAAAACATATACTTCAACAAAACATGCAGTAATTGAATCCTCGACAAACACCCACTCAGTCAAAAAATTTAAGGAAATAGAAACCAAATTAAAACCAAATATCACCTACACACGTACAAACACCACACATCAGACATATACCCATGCATCTACCAACAAAACTATGACAAACAACATCTATCACTCAAACACAACAAAACAAACATGCTGGTTCCAAACGTATTAGTCAACACTGCCTTCCACACCGGTATCAATACAATAAATGTTCCACACACATGTATTTGAAACATAAATGCAGAATCACGCATTCATACAACAGATAGACATGCATTTTAGTATCGCATAGGCAAACAAACATATTAGTGGCTTCCCTCCCTGTCTACTCCAACCTCAGCCATTCAGTCTGAGAGAGACAAGAGAGAGAGAGAGAGTGTGAATGGGAGAGAGAGAGAATAGTTAGGGCGAGGGCGAATGTGATAGGGAGAGGGGGCAATGTCAAAAAACTGTTCAGACAAAGGCCACAGGTAAGTGAATGTTAAGTGCCTCACTCAAAGGGGCTGTGGTGCTTTTGCGCCCCTCCCCCTTTGGCCTGAGTTGTCATACCTGTTACCCTGCACCGGTTCTCTCTGTCGGGCAGGTAGGTACGGAGCCCTGTAGGGACATTCGCGGGACCAATGACCAGGCATAGAAAACAAAAAACAGTCTCCTGACCCTGGTACATCAGGTGGGTAGGGGGTATATGGGTAGGGGCCATCCCTGGACCACTGACCACACAAGAAACAGTCTCCTGATCCTGATGGGGGGTAACCCCGCGGTTCATTACCCCGCCCCCTTAGTACGCTCTCTGCCCATTTAACAAATCGTTTACTCGCTTTAATCCTCTCTCTCTCGACTACCATGTCTACCCATCTTGAATGTGTGGCCAATAACACCTGTCCCACGCTACCTGGATCACAGGCTTCCCACCTCTGGAACACCCGTTCAGTCAGGGGCCTGCATGTCTGTGTGTATATGAGTGTGCTCATTGTCCTACCCTAGTCATTACTCATTTAATTCCGTGCTCATCGTGACACTTGAGGCAGTTCATTGAGAGTTCGAAGAGTTCCATGACAGTTGGTGTGTATCTGTGTGTATGTGTTTGCAAGTGTGTGCGAACTATGTGTGTGTGTGTACGTGAGTTTGTGTGCGTGTGAGGGAGGCCTAGAGCCATGTGTGTGTGTGTGCGAGACGGACCGTGCCCGTGTGGCCTGCACCAAGGGTCAGCAGGTCACATGCAGGGAAGAGGAAGACACACAGACACACAGACGCCAGGCCCCATTAGGCATATTATACATTATGGCATTTAGATATAAGACATTACCAGACATTATGAACTGATGAACCTATCAACTTAAGATATTCGACATCAATGGACTGAAAAACCTATCATCAAATCTATCACCCTACAAAAGGGTATGACAGTGGTTTTGATGGTTTATCCCTTTCAGTCTGCCGTGTCACTAAAACCCAGAAGCGCACTCCGCGTCGAGCATCCCAACTCTGCGTTATACTGAACCTTAACGTTGAGGTCAATTAGCCACCAGACATTTACTACTATAAATTCGTCTGAATTATGACTATTGATGAATACTAAAGATTGTGCAGGGATGAGTGTATTTGTATTTTGATTTATACACGGAAGTTGACAATAATACTTCACACAACCTCTTCCACCCGACGGGACCGGCACCGATCCCGAAATGACATCTGGTCATAAATCAATATTTTTTAGACTGTTGTATAAAAGTAGCGATTTTTTTTCCAAACGTATTCAAGTATTAACATCACTAACATGTCACAACAGCATGTAGAATGTATATTATCATCAATACGTTAGTTTAGCAATAGGTTAAAAGTGTCGTTAGATAGATTTAACTTTTCGATTTGGTGAAGTCTATTCCGAGAGGGCGACCATTTTGGAAATTTTTAACCATGGGAATTGTAGTCTTTTTGCTGCCATTTTGTAGCAGAGTTCCACAGATATCGTTCTGCGTTGAACGTACACTTCCTGGAAGATTTTATGGGGTTCAGAGTTCTGTATGAATTATTTCAATAACTGTTAATATTCGGGATAATAAGCCACAAAAGGTAACGTTTTTGACAAATATTGAAAGGCTTTCAAGTTTCTCTTCCCTATTGTTAACATGTAGGAACAATTAGATCTGAAATTAGTTTCAAAACGGTTGCACTGTGGGGAAAATAAAAAAGTACAGTAGATTACAGTAGATTTCATTATCTGTTCTTATGCACGCCTGGTGATACTAAATCCAAATTGAACTCCGGCATTTGAAAGATAATATAATTATGTATATATATATTAAGGCTGTCAAATATATCGCGTTAATATCGCGTTAACTCCCGATTCTATTAATGCCACTAATTTTTTTAACTCAAGATTAACAAATCTTTTTTTCTTTTTTTTTTTTTTTTAGACTTCACTCAGGTGTATTATTGATGCTCTCATTGATACTATGTTTGTTTCTGAAGTGTGTGTGTGTGTGTGTGTGTGTGTGTGTGTGTGTGTGTGTGTGTGTGTGTGTGTGTGTGTGTGTGTGTGTGTGTGTGTGTGTGTGTGTGTGTGTGTGTGTGTGTGTGTGAGATATAGAGAGAGAGGGGGGTGAGAGAGATGAGGAAGGGGCAAAAGAGAAAAAGAGCTGGGAGAGTGTGTGTGTGAGGGAGAGAGGGGGGTGTGTGATTAATCAGCCCTTGTGTGTGTGAATGTAACAAGTTCCTAACGTTTTCTTTCCCCTATTATTTCATGCACACTTTATTCATTGTTTTAAATTATTATTTTCTTTTAAGTTATTTTGTGCATCACTCTGTTTTGAATTTGATGCAAATTTGCAATGCATGAGGGTCATCCTTTTGTGTTAAATGGCTGCACAAAGCAAGCATTTGTTGACTCGCATGTTGATAAGAGTATTAAAACTTGGAAATTGAAAAAGATCTGTTTAAGGTAAAAAAAAAAAAAAAAAAAATGCGATTAATTTGCGATTAATCGCGAGTTAACTATGGACAATCATGCGATTAATCGAGTTAAATATTTTAATCGTTTGACAGCACTAATATATATATATATATATATATAAATGTGCAAATTGGCTATAATAAGGTAATTTATAAGCCTCCTATTCTATATTCTATAATAATATTTCAAATTGCATTGGTCCGGATGGGAGAATTCAGTACTGTATCTACAGAACCTTCTGTTTTATCATCTTCCAATTATTAATTTCCTTCGATTTTTTGTACACATGATCTCAAGAAGGTACTGAACGAGATCAGTGGCAGTTTTTAATGTTTGGTCATTATTAGCATGGTGTTATTCACTGTCAAAGATGCAAAGAAAAATCATAATTCATATTCTCCTTTGTTTCATCACAATTTAAGCAAGCCTAGTAATAGACACAATAGACACTGGGAATACATTCATTCAGGTCCATAGATGTCCCTAGATACCAAGAATATGCAAATGGTCTTTTTTAACCCTATATCCCTACAGTATTTACGTACCGATGCCGTTGCCGATCGGTAGAGTCCTTTCTGTGCATGATCCAATGGTGTTCTTCATGGATGCCTGTCGGGCTGACCTCGATTAGTCGAATAGTCGACTACTAATCGATCGAAAGGAGCCGTAGTCGACTGCCAACCTCTTAGTCGAGTGCAAAAAAATAAAGTATATCTTTTTTTGTAATCATCCTTTCCAAAAGCAAAGAGACCTAGAAGCGTGGCTAACGCTAATGGCACGCATACCAGAGGCTAACTGCCTACGAAAACAGGCACAGAGGCACTGAAAGAGGATTTCACCATCTAATGAACACACTAGACTAGACAAATATCAACATGTATCCATCAGTGGACCAATTGCATGCTTTTGCAGAGGACAACAAGCCTTCAGTCGACTCCTTCAGACATTAAGCACCCCCCACAGCCCAAATGGCATGATTCCAAAAATAATATATATTATATATATAAAAATAATTTCATTCGGGCGGGTAGTAGAGTACATTTTGGCCAATCAAAGTCAACTATATAAATCCTTAGTCGGGGACAGACCTAGATACCTGCCACGTCAAGGACTCTACCGATCAACATATTGGTAAGTAGGAAATAGGGGTCAAAAAATCTGAAGTTACTTTTTAAACATTCATTTCATCATCATCATCAAACCTTTATTTTAATAGGCAGGTTAATTAAGAACAAGTTCTTATTTTCAATAACGGCCTATTTGGGGGTAAAAAGCCCCCTAGGGGAAAGGGGATGGGGGATAAAATAAAATAAATAAAAATAAAACATAAAGGAACATTATTAAAAAGGCAGGACATGCATACAGAGCAACAACTGAACTGAACAACAGCTGGCGGACAACAGAACCATAGTGGCAGCATGGTGTTAGCACACAGAGAAACATCTACATGAGTGCTCTAGGGAGTTTGTTAAAGTTTCCTTAAACAATCTAATTGAAATAAACATTTCCATATTTAAGGTTTTTTGTAGTGTGTTCCAGCATTTAAAGCAGTATAATTTAGGCCTAGTTTCCACTTGGGGTGGAAGCAGCTCTTGGTTGAGGAAAGTAAAATATGATTTATGCTACATCTACTGTTAAAATACATTGTTTAACAAACTAATTGTTACATAGCTCTTACCTGCAGGAATGTACGTATTATGGTAGTTTGATAATAACTTGGTTTTATATAGCGCCTTTCATAAAACCCAAGGTCGCTTTACATAGGGGGGGGGGGGGGGGGACAATAACAAACATGATGGACAGACACAACATTCAATGTAGGAGGTTAAAGGCCATGTAGGGGTCAAATGCCATGTTGAAGAGTTTTGAGGAGTTATTTTGAAGGAGTCCAATTCAAGTTGTACCATAGTACTGGCCATTGTATAATTATTGCCATTGTACTGACATGGTAAAAGTTATGTATCGCCATAGTACCACTTTCATATTCAAATAATCACTACCATTATTAAAAAAAAAGAAAAAAATTTAAATGTAAGTTACTGGTACTGTTTTGTAAATCCCATGAAAGGCTATGGCTATGTTAGTAGTTCCCTAAATTCCCTTGCTCTAGTCTAGATTACCCTAATAAATTGTAATATACATGCAGGACTAGTGTATGGCCAGCAGAGAGCAGCAAAACACCAATCCAGCACCCACTCGTGCCTTATTTTGTGCACACCTTGCCAACAGTAGCCTGTGGGCCTAAACAATCTAAACAATCTTCTGTACAACATTCACTATCCCTTACAAAGGTGTACATCAGATATTACATATTAACAGAACGTTTAGTTTTAAATGCTGTCAAAAGGAAAATCATCAGCTAAAATCAATAATAATAATAATAATAATAATAATAATAATAATAATAATAATAATAATAATAATAATAATAATAATAATAATAATAATAATTTATAATAATAATAATAATAATAATAATAATAATAATAATAATAATAATAATAATAATAATAATAATAATAAATGTTATTTGGTGGCGCCTTTCAGGACACCCAAGGTCACCTTACAGATCATAGGGGAAAAAAGAGTCATCATTAACTCGTCAATAGGGTATTTTTCTATTCCCATCGTAGCCACCTCGATCTTTGTACCGAACGCAAGTAATTGATTGATTGATTGAAAACTTTATTAACAGATTGCAGAATGGGTACAATACAGTACGGCTCAATACACACAATTGTTAAGGGGATGCAGACCAGAGAAAGACTTTCGTCTTGTTTACATCAGGGTCCCCCATTTTCAATTCATAGTGACATTTGACATACATGACATACAGATAGACAGTACTGCTACATCCAGACATTTATGACATACATGACATACAGATAGACAGTACTGTTACATCCAGACATTTATGACATACCAGATATACAAATATACAGTACTGTTTATTGACAGACAGAGTTTCTAAAAGAGAATATATACATTTGAGGGGGAGGAAACTGTACCTTGACTGTAACTGTAGCCGTCTGTGTGTCTCGAGTCCAGACACATTATCTGTCCACTCTCTCTGTTGTCACTGCTGACGTGTCAGAGGTTTGTTTGAGAGGCAGACTAGATATCTGTGGGATGAATGGGCACATGGCATGGAATAAGCACAACAACAACAATGGGCACATTTTCGACGCTCGGTGAACGAGGCCGAAGCAACCGTTCAGAGTGAAACTCTTAAGTTTTGCTCTGAGGTACGTTTTGACGGATAATTCATGCTTATTGACGGTAGCTGTTTGTGTGTCTGTTGTACACGTCATGTATTCATCATGTCTGTCTGTATCCCAAATGCACTGTGAAATGATTGAGCCGGTCTGACTTTTTGCCCGCGGTTGCTTGCGTGCCGGTGGGGGGGGGGGGGGGTGTTTGGTGAATGCGTTTGTTTGTTTGTTTGTTTGTTTGTTTGTTTGTTTGTTTGTTTGTTTGTTTGTCTGAACGGCACTGGTATTACGAGCACGATGGTGAGGTGACTCACTGTGTTCACACTCGAAAGGTTAGATGTGTGTTTGTTTGTGTGTCACAGCAGGTGGGTGAATCTGTCATGAGTCTATGATTCATATATTTATGAATTATGGTGCGAGTTTATGAATTAGAGAATGAGTGTGTGTATGGTATGTACCCTCATGTGTGTGTGTGGGGGGGGTGGGGGGGTGGGGGTGGGGGTGTGTGGGTGGGTGGTATAACCCTAACCCGAAAAAGAGATCTTTGATCTCAAGTGACTACCTGGTAAAATAAAGGTTAAATAAAAAAATAAAAATACTAGGGCTGTCCCTGACTAAGGATTTGGATAGTCGACTTTGATTGGCCGAAATTTGCAGATAGTCGACTCGTAGTCGACTACCCCCCCGAATGCAAAGAAATATATATATATAATGTTTTTTTTGTATCATTCCATTTGGGCTGTGATTTGATTTGATTTGATTTTTATTTAGTACATACAATTTATACAATAGTATAAAAACAAGGGGTACAAGGATAACATGTGAAAGTCTGTCGACTTGTTTCCAACATGGTCCCAAGAAAAATACAATAAATCACAAAGAAAGAGTTAAGATAAAATAGATACAACAAGTAGATAAAATAGACAACACAATTTTCTGAAAGAGCCTCATTACAGCATGTCATGTTCCTGTTCTTCAAGAGTGGTGGCCAAGCACCCTCTACAACCTATTGTTGCAGATGTGGCTTCACACCCCTCTTGAAGACAGCAGTAGTGGGGGAGGTTTGGATGGCCCTGGGCAGAGAGTTCCACAGCCGGCAGGCTGTAGACAGAAAGCCATTCTGTGAATAGGAACCCTTTCTAGGCTCATAAACTGAGAGCTGTCCAGACCGTAACTGTCGTCCGTGGACCTGGCCACGCAGGACAATACGAGAGCATAAATATCTGGGGGCAGATCCATTTAACATTTTATACATATGTCCCAGTTTCAGAAAGGAGACCCTCTGCTCCACAGGGAGCCATCCCACCTCTTTGAAGTGACATGGCTCAATTATGGGTTCGAGGTGGGGGGTGCTTAATGTCTGAAGGAGTCGACTGAAGGCTTCTTGTCCTCTGTGAAAGCATGCAATTGGTCCACTGATGGATACATCTTGATATTTGTCTAGTATAGTGTGTTCATTAGATGGGTGGAATCCTCTGGTATGCGCGCCATTAGCGTTAGCCACGCTTCTAGGCCTCTTTTCTTTTGGAAAGAATGATTTAAAAATATATATATATATATTTGCATTCGACTAAGAGGTTGGCAGTCGACTGCGGCTCCTTTCGATCGATTAGTCGACTAATCAGGGTCAGCCCTAGTGTGTACCCTCATGTGTGTGTAGATATGTATGTGTGTGTAGTATGTACCCGCATGTATGTCTGTGTGTAGATATGTATGTGTGTGTAGTATGTACCCGCATGTATGTCTGTGTGTAGATATGTGTGTGTGTGTAGTATGTACCCGCATGTATGTCTGTGTGTAGATATGTATGTGTGTGTAGTATGTACCCGCATGTATGTCTGTGTGTAGATATGTATGTGTGTGTAGTATGTACCCGCATGTATGTCTGTGTGTAGATATGTATGTGTGTGTAGTATGTACCCGCATGTATGTCTGTGTGTAGATATGTATGTGTGTGTAGTATGTACCCGCATGTATGTCTGTGTGTAGATATGTGTGTGTGTGTGTGTGTGTGTGTGTGTGTGTGTGTGTGTGTGTAGTATGTACCTGCATGTATGTCTGTGTGTAGATATGTATGTGTGTGTGTGTGTGTGTGTAGTATGTACCTGCATGTATGTCTGTGTGTAGATATGTATGTGTGTGTGTGTGTGTGTGTGTGTGTGTGTAGTATGTACCCGCATGTATGTCTGTGTGTAGATATGTGTGTGTGTGTGTGTGTGTGTGTGTAGTATGTACCTGCATGTATGTCTGTGTGTAGATATGTGTGTGTGTGTGTGTGTGTGTGTGTGTAGTATGTACCTGCATGTATGTCTGTGTGTAGATATGTATGTATGTGTGTGTGTGTGTGTGTAGTATGTACCCGCATGTATGTCTGTGTGTAGATATGTATGTGTGTGTGTGTGTGTGTGTAGTATGTACCCGCATGTATGTCTGTGTGTAGATATGTATGTGTGTGTGTGTGTGTGTAGTATGTACCCGCATGTATGTCTGTGTGTAGATATGTATGTGTGTGTGTGTGTGTAGTATGTACCCGCATGTATGTCTGTGTGTAGATATGTATGTGTGTGTGTGTGTGTAGTATGTACCCGCATGTATGTCTGTGTGTAGATATGTATGTGTGTGTGTGTGTGTGTGTGTGTAGTATGTACCCGCATGTATGTCTGTGTGTAGATATGTATGTGTGTGTGTGTGTGTGTGTGTGTGTAGTATGTACCCGCATGTATGTCTGTGTGTAGATATGTATGTGTGTGTGTGTGTAGTATGTACCCGCATGTATGTCTGTGTGTAGATATGTATGTGTGTGTGTGTGTGTAGTATGTACCCGCATGTATGTCTGTGTGTAGATATGTATGTGTGTGTGTGTGTAGTATGTACCCGCATGTATGTCTGTGTGTAGATATGTATGTGTGTGTGTGTGTGTGTGTAGTATGTACCCGCATGTATGTCTGTGTTTAGATATGTGTGTGTGTGTGTGTCGTCAGCTGTTCAGTACCAGCAGACCCTCTGACCCGCCCCCCCCCCCCCTCCCCCTCTCTGACCCCCCCCCCCCCCCCCCCCCCCCCCCAGAGGCCAGTAACAGCAGCCACGAGTCCCGGGTTGGCGCGGTCCGGGAGCGGGAGAGGAGAGCCGTGGTCCCGCTGGCTGTGGTGTCCAGCCTCACCGTGCTGGGCCTGGGGGTGCTGCTGGCCATCTTCATCTACTGGAGGTAGGGCTGGGCGATCAATCCATATGATCGATTAATTGGAAAGAATGATTTAGGACCATTTTGGAAAAATCTAAATCGATTAAAAAAAGTAGAAAAAAATTCAGGATTCACCTTTTTTTTATTTTTTTTACAAAAAGTTCTGTTTGGTGAAAGTTAGATTTGCACTTTATTAATCCCAATAGGGAAATTCATTCTTGTTTGATGATCAAGAGGCACCTTTTATTTGTTTTAAGTGAAGTTTGGTGAAAAAGCTTGAGCTAAAAATAAAAATCACAATGGTTTTGTACGTATAGTGTGTGTGTGTGTGTGTGATCATTTGTGTATTTAACATAATACCATACCACAAACGACTTCTTTAAACACGTCAAGAAGAAACATCACAATAAATCAAGAACAAAACAAAAACACCATGAAGTCCAAACATTTTAAATAAATGAATAAAATAAATGAATGCAACACTCCCAGACAGACCCCACGCGAAGGTAAAAGGAAAAACGCACTAAAACCTAGCAATAGGAAAAAATGCACCACAGGCAATGTGGAGGAGAGAACCCTTAGAAGGGCCGTTCAAGGAGGGATCTCCCTTCTTAGATGTCGGTGATAATAGTGTTGCAGTGAAACAGGCGAGACAGTTGGTAAAGCATGCACTCATACATTTGACATTTACATTTAGTCATTTAGCAGCTGACTCTGTACAGCAGGTCAGCAGGACGGGGTACAACTCTGGTAACGATTAACGATGTTCATCAAACAAACACTGTTGAGCCTTGGGTGCTACAGTCTTGAGTGCATCATAGTAAAGACATAGAAGGTACCAATATAGGCGAGGTTATTTAGTAGCAAAGTGCGTGATAGTAAAAGATTTTTAAAAGGTTTTTAGTCGACGGCTAAAGATTGTGGTGGGAAGTTAAATGGACTGCGTTCATATGAGCTGCTTTTATCCAAAGAGCTCGACAACAACAACGCCTCACACTCGCACACCGACGGAGGAGGAGAGGTGCCAAGGTGCAGTTAGGGGTTAAGCGTCTCGCTCAAGGACACACTTCGACTACGCTGCCCGGGTGGAGCCGAACCAGCCAGTAGTGGTGCTGTTGGGTTTTCAAGTTACAGTTTGACAGAAAGAATCACTTTTTGTGGTATTTTTTTTCCCACCACACACACAATGGCAGCCATGGCGGTCGTCTCGGTGTGGCTCTGCACATCAACAGAGAGGCGGTGTTCTTTTGTGTCGCTCTTCTCCTTGACATTCTGTCCGCGCCGTGCACTCACTCGGTAGGAGGAAGGTTTCTCCCCGTCGGTCCTTGAAAGCAGAACGGTAAAAAGTGGAACTGAATCTTTTTTCCCCCTCTATTGATTAACCCTTTCACTGCCACACGACAGAAGGTTAACCCTTTACTATTACACAACTAATGATGGAGCGTCGCCGTCGGTTGTGTGATAGTAAAGGGCTAACCTTCTGTATTGTCACAGTGAAAGGGTTAACCGGCTGTCGTGTGGCAGTGAAAGGGTTAATCAAGTTGTGGAGCGCGTGCGGAGAAAGGCGGGACCACTGGTGGGAGCGGGGCGAGTGCCGCAGCAAAGCGCATATTGATTGATTGATTGATTGGTTGAAAACTTTATTACCAGATTGCAGAATGGTACAACAATACAGTACGGCTCAATACACACAATTGTTAAGGGGATGCAGACCAGAGAAAGACTTTCGTCTTGTTTACATCAGGGTCCCCCATTTTCAATTCATCATAATTCATCAGATGGTCTCAAGTTGCTCTGCACGCGCTCTAGGACTCGATTAATAAAACATCTTTTAAATCTAAAAGACACATTAGGGCAACACCAAGCACGTTCATACTGCTACTGACGGCTCAGTGCAGATACAGTAGAGGCATGAGGCAGTGTTGTAGTACTCTAGTCCAATTCCTGGACCTTTTGTAATCATTTGGCATACGATATCGACGGCTGGTGCATTTTTTCCGGCTATTGTGTCACAAAGTAAATAAAGTCCCCTTGAAACGGTGACCGCTGTGTCATTTATGTTTAATGTGGACCTTGTTTTATTTGCACGTCGGCTCTTTGACTGTGGAGTGGAGGTGACTCAACCTGGAGGACTGGGATTTAGTGACTCGACTACGACACTGACCGTAGGGATCAGACGGGGTCTCCCTGCGCTGCCGGTCATGTTGTCTGTTGACTTTGTCCCTGGAGGGGGCCCCACCACAGAGACACTAGGGGCCACTGAGGAGTGTGTGTGTTTCTGTGTGTGTGTGTGTGTGTGTGTGTGTGTGTGTGTGTGTGTGTGTGTGTGTGTGTGTGTGTGTGTGTGTGTGTGTGTGTGTGTGTGTGTGTGTGTGTGTGTGTGTGTGTGTGTGTGTGTGTGTGTGTGTGTGTGTGTGTGTGACTCTGTGTGTGTGTGTGTGTGTGACTCTGTGTGTGTGTGTGTGTGTGTGTGTGTGTGACTCTGTGTGTGTGTGTGTGTGTGTGTGTGTGTGTGTGTGTGTGTGTGTGTGTGTGTGTGACTCTGTGTGTGTGTGTGTGTCTGTGGGCCTCACCACAGAGACACTAGGGGCCACTGCCTCTACCCCCCCCCCCCCCCCCCCCCCACCGGCATTGAGGTGTGTGTGTGTGTGTGTGTGTGTGTGTGTGGGGGGGGGGGGGGGGGGGGGGGGGTGTAAGACCCTCATATTTGTCTGGAAAGCCTAATCTCCTAAAACACAAACCCCATCTCGTGTGTGTGTGTGCGTGTGTGTGTGTGTGTGTGTGTGTGTGTGTGTGTGTGTGTGTGTGTGTCCATGACAAACAATGTCTCTTGTCTCTGTTGTGTTGACATGAGCCTAGATTTTCCGACGTGTTTTCTGTGACATCAGTGTTAGCCCCTTCCATTTGGACTTTTTCAGTTGCCCCTTAACACTTTCTCTGCCACGCTTATATTATATCCATCAATGTAGGCTCACTGCCAGCACTCTAAGCCTATGGAGATGTTCACCTTCTTTGCAGGGCTATAACCTTTTAAATTGTATTGCTAAATTGACATTACTATGGCCCATTCAACATCGATTATCTATCGTTCAGGATGTAGGAACGTTTAACTTTTTCATTCACACATTCATACAAAAATAGAATATAAATATGTTTTTATGGTTTTCTGCAGTAAATCCTAGAACGTGAGATATAGGCATAAATGCATATATTAGATTATCAAATGCCATTTGTTGCCGATAGACGCTATATTAAAAATTTCAACTGTACATGGTCCTAAACGTTATGACTGATCATCTGTGGGTGAACGGAGGGGGGGGGGGTCGTTTATAATTCCATGATCGTTTGCATCGATAATAATAAACAAAAACGCTGAAGGTCACGTCAGTCTCCTCGTACCGTTGGGCGATGATACTGGAGCAAACAGATACCAGTTATGTGATGGAGATCGAGGCGATCCATTTCCGGTTTGTATAATACTAATACACGCCCAAATCATGTCGATTATTGAGTTATGGCAGCGATCCATATCCACGGTGTGTGGCTAGAGTCCTGGGATGATATGCGAGTGGCCGGACGGAATTAGGAGACGCACCGATATCCAACGGGCATATCCGGTTTGGCAACTCGCCGATCATCCACCAGGTGGCAGTATTGAAGGGTTGCAGAGTTGTGCCGGCTCACACAGCATCAGACAAGGCTCCGTGAGTGAAATATGAATACCATGGCGAAAATATGAAATATGATCAGAATAACGTTGTACGCCGTGATCTGGCAGAATTCGCATGAACTTGAAACCCGTTGTATGACGTTATTGGCGGAGAAAGTGTTAAAAATAAAAAATAAAGTTTTTTAGAACAAACCAAAGTCTCTGTGAGAATCCGTAAAGTTTGTAGGTCTTTTCACGAGTTAGCCAGAACAAGGACTGCGATTGGAAATAAGCCATCCGGCTTTATTGTGGGTTCATCCTCTGTGATCTCTACTGTACGGTGCCGTGCCGTGTTGTATGTGGGTTCAGAGGCTCCGCTCAGGCCGTGAAATAAGCCACGCCAGCGTCTGCGATCCCATCCAGGACTAGAAATGTAAACACTTTCTAGGCATAATATTCTCAAAGACCAAAATACATTCCTCGCCCACTCACTGAGAGACGTCCGGAGGAGACGTGACACATTATTGTCCCGACCGTTGTTTGTATTGTATAAGATTGAGCCACGCTAACGATGCTAAACCCCGTAATAATCTGAGGGATTAATAATCCTCGGCAAGCCATGTACCTTGGTTTTGGGGGTCATGGACTTTGGGCGCACGCCCGGGGGAGGGGAGGGGGGGTGGGGGGGGGGGGGACATCCACTTGATTATGTCCGACATGAGGGGACTCGTGTCAGCGTCTTGTAAGACGAGCAGCGCGAGGCCGACCTGCGCCGCTAATCCCCCGTGTGTGTGTTGTGGTCGTTCTGGACGCGGTGCTCACTTGGCCGCTACGCCTCCCAGCTGTGGTGCATTCTGGGGTCAGCTGTGGTGCATTCTGGGGTCAGCTGTGGTGCATTCTGGGGTCAGCTGTGGTGCGTCTGGTGACGCGCGCTTCAGCGGAGTACGATACGTAGTGGATCGTCTTTTGAGTTCAGAGGAAACCTGAGTAATATATCGGCTACAGTAACAACAAAGACCTACACGTTTATGTAGTATGTAGACGGTTTGACGATTTGTAGATTTCTATTGTTTTTATTTAAAGCATGTCCTATTATCGAGATGGTGTGATGTCTCGGGCGCGCCGTTTTGTAAATGCTTTCACACCTGGAGTAAGTTGAAGTGTTTTCTTTTGTCATTTCCGGTTTTGACACTGAGCATTAATACTAAATAATACATTTTATTTATATAGCGCTTTTCAAGAACCCAAAGACAATAAGCAACACAAATGAACAGAGAAACAAAGAACCTCTGGAATAAGCAACAGTATGAAGACGCAGGACATAAAACCAACGGGTAACAAGTAACAGATACAGAGTCCAGTGCGGAACAGTCAGGGGAGTAAGGAGGGAGGGGGGGGGGGACAGGAGAGGGTGAGGAAGGGGAGGGGGGGGGCAGGAGAGAGTGAGGAGGGGGAGGGGAGGTGGCAGGTTGCAGGAAGGTGGTTATGGTTAACATCATTATAGGTCTGAGCGACTTCAGAAGATGAGATCCAGCATTGATCTCATCATATGACCATACTTGTGAAAACTCGTAGATGAAAAACGGGTGTTTTTTCAGACGTTGACCGGGCTAGGGTACGTGTTATACAATAGAATAGAATAGAAATACTTTAATCATCCCGAGGGAAATCTTGGCACTACAAATCGTTCACGTTAAACATTTAGGTAGACAAAACAAATCACGAATAAGAATAGCAAAAAATTGCCTAAGATAAGGAATCAAATAAGCCTAAGAATAACATAATAATAATAATAATAATAATAATATAATAATAATAATAATAATAATAATAATAAATAATAATAATAATAATAATAATAATAATAATAATAATAATAATAATAATAATAATAATAATATAATAAAACTACGGTCCGGGATTCACATTTCACATTCACATTTCCTCTGTTATGTATGTACAATCTAATATAAAATATACAGTGAAAAAATACGGAGATCTACATTAAGTGTACAGTGAGTGTAATATTGACAATGTTTTCTTTTTAAATGTAAAAGTCCAGGAAGATGGTGACTGTCACCCTGTGAGGCAGTGAGGGCAGTGAGGCACAGAGATGCATCGTAACGTCTCATGTTGGACATGAGCCTTATTTCAAACACGTGTGTTTAATCTTGGCGGATGCTTTTTCTGAAGCCTCTTTACTGTACTGTCCATTTTCGGTCGAGAAGACAACACAGGGTTTTTTTTTTTTATCAGCAGCGGGGTTTATCCATTTAAAACCATGTCAAGGATTAGACGAAACATATTTTTTCCTGTGTTATAGCGAGATTACCGTGTATTCTCCCAAATCTGGGCTCTGCATGCCTTTCCCGAATAACATCAAAACAAAAGCATTTGTCCGCCTTTCATTTTTATTATTTCTTCCAGTCGTCGTGGTGTATCTTTCCACAGCAACGCCTTGTGGTTTGTTCCATTCATCAGAATTTCAAAACCGCATAACAAGACAATTATCAACATTGATATTTATTTTGATCATGCTATTAACCTTGAATACCAGTCTTATCGTTCAGCCATAATAAAAACACACCACTGGCTTCAGAGATTGTGTTTTTTCTTTTCAATCTATAAGACATTCAAAAGAGTACCATTTATTTCATCGGTGAACTATAGGCTAAATGTACGATGTGCCACTTGGCAGGTCTTTCCGAGTGAAACCCGTGGTGTGTTTGTTGTGTGTCTCCGCACAGGAACTGCTTCCAGACGGCCAGCTTCTACATCGAGGACGGCGCCTCGCCCCGCGTGATCCCTGTGCCCACGCGCCCATGACCACATCTGGTAACTCATCTCGTCTTCATTTATAGAAACACCTTTTATTACTAAAGAGAGATGTGGAGACTGATGCTGCACACACACATGCATGCAACTACACTAATACATACTGTACTTTATATATATATATGTAATTTGGCATATCCCCTGCTATGCAGAATACTTGGTTATGTAAAATACTCTCAAAATTCAAAAGTATTTATCCCTCGAGTTAAATGCAAAATACACATCTAGTGAGTTTCTCCTGTTTTTAACCCTTTCACTGCCACACGACAGCCGGTTAACCCTTTCACTGTGACAATACAGAAGGTTAGCCCTTTACTATCACACAATCGACGGCGATGCTCCATCATCATAGCATCCGCGGAGCTAATGATGCTAATGATGGAGCATCGCTGTCGGTTGTGTGATAGTAAAGGGTTAACCTTCTGTCGTGTGGCAGTGAAAGGGTTAACGTCGCCGAGCGGGAAAGCGCTCTGCCTTGTAACGGTAACCATTCACTGACCTCTGCGACCAAATGAATCAGGAAGACCTCTGTGTAATCACAGATAACCAAGCAGTATTCCTGTCCCAACATTTACAAGCGACATACTATATTCAGTGATATATGGGTAGTCATGAGAAAATTAAACTTGACTTTTCTGACCTCTTCTGCTGAAGGAAGCCGTACCTTTTTATGACCGCAAAGCACAAAGTATAATTCTCTTCCTGCATCTTGTTCATCGATGATTCTCTCCTAGATGAGCACCCAGCGGTCCCTGTGAAGCAGTTCGTCGACCACGTGGCAGAGCTTCACGGCAGCGATAGGTTCTCGCGGGAGTTTGAGGTGCCCATGTGTGAATATTCATTATATATATTAGTATATATATATATATATTCTTATTGCCTGGTACTGTAGATCTCACTGAACTCATTCGATTATTGATTCCAGCGACACCATGCTGTCCTTCGGATGAGACGCTAAACCGAGGTCCTGACTGAATCTCGGTCGTTAAAGAACACAGGGTTCCCCGACGTTCCTGGTCAAATTCCCAATCAGGTCTCTGACATCAAGGCCACCTAATCATCCCTTCCCCTTAATTGGCTGATATCAATCCCTGTCTCCTGAGCCGTTCAGCCATTGTGTGTAGTGTGATGTGTGCCTGGTGCCAGTGTGTAGTGTGATGTGTGCCTGGTGCCAGTGTATGGTAGTCAGTGTGTAGTGTGATGTGTGCCTGGTGCCAGTGTATGGTAGTCAGTGTGTAGTGTGATGTGTGCCTGGTGCCAGTGTATGGTAGTCATTGTGTAGTGTGACGTGTGCCTGGTGCCAGTGTATGGTAGTCAGTGTGTAGTGTGATGTGTGCCAGGTGCCAGTGTATGGTAGTCAGTGTGTAGTGTGATGTGTGTCTGGTGCCAGTGTATGGTAGTCAGTGTGTAGTGTGATGTGTGCCTGGTGCCAGTGTATGGTAGTCAGTGTGTAGTGTGATGTGTGCCTGGTGCCAGTGTATGGTAGTCAGTGTGTAGTGTGATGTGTGTCTGGTGCCAGTGTATGGTAGTCAGTGTGTAGTGTGATGTGTGCCTGGTGCCAGTGTATGGTAGTCAGTGTAGTGTGATGGTGTCTGGTGCCAGTGTATGGTAGTCAGTGTGTAGTGTGATGTGTGCCTGGTGCCAGTGTATGGTAGTCAGTGTGTAGTGTGATGTGTGCCTGGTGCCAGTGTATGGTAGTCAGTGTGTAGTGTGATGTGTGCCTGGTGCCAGTGTATGGTAGTCAGTGTGTAGTGTGATGTGTGTCTGGTGCCAGTGTATGGTAGTCAGTGTGTAGTGTGATGTGTGCCTGGTGCCAGTGTATGGTAGTCAGTGTGTAGTGTGATGTGTGCCTGGTGCCAGTGTATGGTAGTCAGTGTGTAGTGTGATGTGTGCCTGGTGCCAGTGTATGGTAGTCAGTGTGTAGTGTGATGTGTGCCTGGTGCCAGTGTAATTGAGCCTGCGTAGCCCAAGGTTGGGTGCTACCAGTGGTGGTGAAGGAGGCAATCTCCACCCTACATTGTGGGGAGCGCTTTGAGTGTCTAGAAAAGAGTTATATAAATGTAATGAATTATTATTATCAAGGTTTGGATCTGAACGTTCCCCATAACCCTTGCAACAGACCTTTCACGACATTAGATTCTGCAGTGGTTCTGTGTGATGACTTCCAGGCAATGGGACTGACTGCCTCAACAGAATAATAATAATAATAAAATAATAATACTTACATCCTAGTCACCCATTCTAAGAGGATTAAAACACAATAAAACCTTACAGTTTATTTCCATTCTGGTCCTCAAAGGGGGGGGGGGGGGGCAAGATGAGGAGTATGCACTAATAAGACCACTGCACCTCCGCGTTACATTGAGCTCATGGGAGAGAGAGTGGGGGGAGAAAATGAATGAATGTGGATGAGAGCCTCTACATTAAGTGGGTGTAGCTGCGGCTGTGGGGGTGCGGGAGACATGATCCAATAGACCTTTATACGCCTGAGTCTCCTGAACACGGAGAGACCAAAAAAGAGACGAAACACGGAGAGACGAAAAAGCTTATAGTCACTTTTTCACACCTACTCCCCGAACTACGCATGCGCAGATTGATGAACCTAGATCTCTGGACAATGCGGAGAGACTCCGTGGGGAGTAGGTGCAGAAAAGTGACTATAGCTCGCTGGAGAAAGTGCAGATCGACTTGGGACCGGTCTCTCCATGTTCAGGAGACTCGGGCGTATAAAAAAGAGTATCGTCTCATGTCTCCAGCGCCCCCACAGCCGTAGATGCAACCACTTACGTAATTATGTAACTCTGTAATACTGTGTTTTTACTGTGTGTCATTGTATTTTAGGGATGTTCGATATTGGCTTTTTTACCGATATCCGATATACCGATATTGTCCAACTCTTAATTTCCGATACCGATATCAACCGATACCGATATATGCTGGGTTCCCCCTCCCCAAAAACACAACATTATGCATACTTTTCACAATAAATAAAATTTGAATTTGTTCTTACTTGCTTGCCTGGGTAAATAAAGGTTAAATAAATGTAAAAAAAAATATATATATATATATATATATATTATCTTTTTTTTTTAAACCAATACCGATAATTTCCGATATTACATTTTAATGCCAATATCGGCCGATAATATCGGACATCCCTAGTTTTTAACCCTGCACGTGCTCAGAAAGGCGCCTTAAATAAAATGCATTTATTATTATTACTTACGCCTAGGCTCTAATCAACATTCATAAATTTACCCCCCGCACCCCCCCCCCCCCCCCCCCCCCGCTCCTGTGAGCTCCATGTAGCGCGGAAGTGCAGTGGTCCGTTACCACAATGAATCTATTAGCCGTTCTTCTTGTTTCTTTACTGGATCATAGTAAAGCAAAGCACATATTTGCCCATAATGTGGGTTATTTTTTCTTTACCATATAATATGAACTTAGAATGAACATCTGTGGAAATCGTAGCAGCGATAAACATTGTTGTGACATGTAATTGTTTGTGAACAGCCGTTTCACGGTCTGCATGCTCGGGTCACTATGTTGCACGGTGTGTGTGATGGTTATACAAACTTACATTCCATTGTTGGCACAGTGACGGGCCTGGATTAACCCTTTCACTGCCACACTACAGACGGTTAACCCTTTCACTACCACACTAGAAGAAGAAGTCTTTATTTGTCATGCAGATTTTAACACACACACATGCGATGGGCGACCCACAGGAACACACACACACACACACATGCACTGAGTCGCTGATGGAATGTTCTCTGCACCTCCCATCCCATCGTCCTCCCCCCCCCCCCCAAGGGCAGCCGGGAGCAGACAGGGGACCAATCCAAGTGCTCCTGTCCGTCTTCGTCAGGGAGGCGACAGCGTTAGCGATCTGTTGTGCATGTTTTTCCATTGGGTTTCTCTTATCGGGGGGAAACCCTGGCGAGCACAGAGGGGGAGAACATGCAAACTCCACACAGAAAGGCCCGGGAGATACCCCACCTGGGTACCTGGCAACAAGGCAACCTGGTCCCCAAGCGGGAATCGAACCCACAACCTTCTAGCTGTGAGGCGACAGTGTTAACCACTACACCACCGTGCTGTGAGGCGACAGTGTTAACCACTACACCACCGTGCTGTGAGGCGACAGTGTTAACCACTACACCACCGTGCTGTGAGGAGACAGTGTTAACCACTACACCACCGTGCTGTGAGTCGACAGTGTTAACCACTACACCACCGTGCTGTGAGGAGACAGTGTTAACCACTACACCACCGTGCTGTGAGGCGACAGTGTTAACCACTACACCACCGTGCTGTGAGGCGACAGTGTTAACCACTACACCACCGTGCTGTGAGGAGACAGTGTTAACCACTACACCACCGTGCTGTGAGGAGACAGTGTTAACCACTACACCACCGTGCTGTGAGTCGACAGTGTTAACCACTACACCACCGTGCTGTGAGGAGACAGTGTTAACCACTACACCACCGTGCTGTGAGTCGACAGTGTTAACCACTACACCACCGTGCTGTGAGGAGACAGTGTTAACCACTACACCACCGTGCTGTGAGGCGACAGTGTTAACCACTACACCACCGTGCTGTGAGGCGACAGTGTTAACCACTACACCACCGTGCTGTGAGGCGACAGTGTTAACCACTACACCACCGTGCTGTGAGGCGACAGTGTTAACCACTACACCACCGTGCTGTGAGGCGACAGTGTTAACCACTACACCACCGTGCTGTGAGGAGACAGTGTTAACCACTACACCACCGTGCTGTGAGGCGACAGTGTTAACCACTACACCACCGTGCTGTGAGGCGACAGTGTTAACCACTACACCACCGTGCCGCCTTATAACACCACAGGCGGTTAACCATCTGTAGTGTGGTAGTGAAAGTGTTAACCCTTTGTAGTGTGGTTGTGAAAGGGTTAAACATGAAGTAGCTGGGTGAAAGACGTGGTTCACTCAGTGAATCAAAACCCCGTCGGTCTGTACTTGAATCTATCGTTAAAATCAACGCAGACGACCGAATATCTTTCCTGGATTCGTTCTGACATGAGATTCAACTTTGCAATATTACAGTACAAAGCCTATTCATTATTCAGCTTGATTTTTCCTTTAACCCTTAGTAATGGCATGAGCTGTGTCCTTAATTGACTCATCTCAAGTTCCGCCCTCTTATCTTGATCCTCCAATCACAACTGTCGCTTTCCTCGGACAAGAGGGGGGCGGAGCTTGAGATGGGTCAATTGAAATGTGCCTTTTTGTGTGTGTCTTGTACATTTTTTTTATAATTTTCTTTTTGCACCTGTCTTTGTTCACTGTTTGTCACGGAACGTCATCGATGCTTTCTACATTCTCACTGCCACCATTAGATATTGAAAGAGAGTTATGCGGTAAGACACACATCCCCCTATTGCCTTTATATTATATTATATAAGTTAATTAAGTATCAGTATGTCTCGTCCCCGGGGAGATGTCTAACAGCCAGGTGACATCTGATTGCATGGTTTGGTCTTCAGTAACCCCTAAATAAACGCCAGCGACGTGCAGCCACCACTAATGCAAACCAATGGGAGTCAGTGGGGCGATCATGATATTGTGCATAAATGTCCCGATCGCCCCGATAGGGAGGTGTAGTCTGACGTCACTTTAGTTTCCTATAGGGAGGTGTAGTCTGACGTCACTATAGTTTCCCGCGCAGTAGTTCACCCGTATGGGGATTTATCGTTGGGAAAATGGATTATCGGCTGTTGTTGTTGTTGGCTGTTGCTCTGCCTCGTGAACATTGGAACGCTTTCCATTTTTGCACAAACATTATTGTTTGAGCATTTTTGGTTGAAATTAAGGTAGTTATAAGGTTTTAATTTGTCGTTAAAAATGAACTACACTTACCAGTGTCAGCGCCGTCGCCGTCAGCAGCGGCAGAGAGACGTGTACATTGTGTTCACATCGAATCAAAGATTGTTAAATGATTGTGAATATTGTATTGTGTGATGACTGAATAAAATGACTACTACTACTAATAAAACATAAACATAAAGAAAACATAAACGTTGTTATTTTGCTACCTTTACGATTACCGTACTTTTAGCACTATAAGCCGCACTGGACTATAAGCCGCAGGTGTTTTAATGTTTAATTACCATATGTAATTAGCATTGGGACACAATACTGTCGGACAAATAACAAGAATTAACTAATTTACAAGTTGTATTAAGTTTAGCAAATAAGGGAACAGATAATAACATTTCAATGCAGTCAAAAAAAAGCAATATTTAGATTTTTACATTTTTGGGTTTGGTCACGTCGAGTCACATATAAGCCGCACCGTTATATAAGCCGCAGGGTCGAAAAATGGGGGGGGGGGGGGGGGGGTCAGAAAATTACGGTAATTGCGATTAATTGATAAATATCTTTCTTAATTTTTCATGTTGAGCTATAGATTGTGGATGAATACACACAGAAAGGTACACCGTGCTTTATTTGTTTTGAACGAGACGATTTAGAAACGGGTCCATTGGAAACACATTTCAAGATGGTGGACCGCGCGGGAAACAGCGATGACGTGTTCATGTCGCTCTGATGTGTTCATGTAGCGTTAGCGGTGGCTACACCTCGCCCGGTGGTACTGGTGTTACCAGAGAGCCCAACCATGCCGTCCAAGTGCACCTGGTGCCAGGACTCCTCGGGGCCAAAGAACAATCTGGAAAAAACAGGAATCACCCTTTAATGTGTTAGTTTCGTTGTTTTTTGCTCCACCCCTTAAACACCAACATTGGCTGCACAACCAAACTGACACATTTAAAGGGTGATTCCTGTTTTTTTTTTATTTAAACATTATTTAATCATAAACATGAAACATGATTTAATCATAAACATGAGACATGATAAGGGCGGCTAAGTGGCGCAGTGGGCAAGGCGCTCGCCACTAACGCAGGAGATGCTGGGTTCGAGCCCAGCTCTCGGCGTTGCTACCAGCTTGGCTGGTCGTTCATACTAACACAATTGGCAAGTGTTAGGGGGTGGGAAGCTGGTAGGTGGGGATCGGACGTTGTGGAGAGCGACTCCTACAGGTCGGTTGGTGCGCCTGTACAGCAGAATTAGGAAGCGACGGGGGCGGCGTGTCCCTCCCACACAGACCCTCGCCGCTGAGAGATCACGCTGTACAGGTGAAAAGATGCGACGGCTGCCTCCTCGAGTACCGGAGGGGACACGTGATGCAAGGCTTGGTCCTCACTGCAGCCGACCTGTGGGAGGCATGGTCTAACAACGTTCGAGACAGGGGAGGGGAGAATTGGACGATACGAAATTGGGGACGGGAGAAAAAATAGAAAAATGGGAGAAAAAGTAGATAAAAAAACAAACATGAGCCATATGATGTAACCGTGTTAGTCTGTGGTCCTGGTCTCTTCCGCTGCAGGAGGTCCAGGCGTGCGTGGTGGAGATGGGCGTCACCACCGACGGCTCCAACCATCCGGACAACAAGTATAAAAACCGATACATCAACATCCTGGCCTGTGAGTGGTGGTCAAACACGAGGGGACCCACTGCGCTTAAAATCATCCATCTCTTCTTATGCATATTTTATGCAATAATACGGTCAAAATTATCATCTCACAATATCTTTCTTAGTTTTGACAGTTATAGCGGTATTTCGTTTTTTTTTCCAGTACAAATTACAATGTGATATGTCATTATTTTGTACTACAGTTGTCATGGTGCTATTTAATTCCAAATGATCTATTTTCTATTTGAAAAATAATGCTGCTAAATGTTTTTATTAACACACTTTAAAAATAAATTACAATGTGTAAAAATTCATTAATATTCGGTGTACCTCCCAGTCCGACCCACAGCCAGGACTCTTCTCAATACACCTGCCACATTGACCTTTGTGCCACGTTGACCTTTGTGCCCCCCCCCCCCCCAGATGACCACAGCAGGGTCCGCCTCTCGCCCCAGGCCGACAGAGACGGGAAGATGACAGACTACATCAACGCCAACTATGTCGACGTGAGCGACCATGTTTTTCACTCTTTATTTTCCCATGAATTTTTTGAACTTCTCATGTCTCATTATGGTCATTCATTATATTTACATCCCTCTCTCAAAATCTTTCCCTCCAATGCTAGTTCTAGTTTTGGTTTTAGTTGTTTTTCTCATGTGTTCTCCTACTGTCCCGCTAAATCAAATCAAATGTATTTGTAAAAGCCCCGAAATCACACGTTAATGTCCCCCATGGGGCCGGACAAGTCTTCTTTAAACACGTCAAGAAGAAACATAACAAATCAAGCACAAAAAACCCACCATGAAATCCAAAATAAATGTAAAATAAATAAAGGCAACACTCCCAGACCCCAGACCATACCCCAGCGAAGGTAAGGTAAAACTCACTAAAACCTAGCAATAGGAAAAAAGCACCACAGGCAGTGTGGAGGAGAGAAACCTTAGAAGGGCCGTTCAGGGGGGGGATGTCGGTGGATATGGGTGATAGTAGTGTGGCTATGGATGATCGATGGGTGGAGAATAAAACCGGCGAATAGTTGGTATTATATATGTACACATATACACTGTTCCCAAGATATCAACGCCTGCATCGCCAACCTCATCGAAGACCGTCCACAGATCTCCTCCGTCATCGTACACATTGGGGCCAATGACATATCCGGCACAAACAGTCAGAGGTGCTCAAAGAAAGTTATAATAACACACCCATCACCACCGCGGCTGCAACTGGTAAAACACTCGTCGTCTCCGGCCCCTTTCCATCTCCGAGATACACAGACATGATCTTCAGTCACGTGAGGAGCCTCCACACCTGGCTTAAGGCATACTGCATCTCCAAACACATCACCTACATTGACAACTTCCTGGCCTTCTGGACCAATAGAAATATCTTTTTTGCGAAAGACGGTCTCCACCTGAACTGGGCTGGTGCTCGTCTGCTCTCCCTCTCCATGGAGCTCACCCTGACGTCTCTGCCCTGGTGCCCACGTCCTTGTGCCCACTGGTGCCTGGACCTGGTGCCCACGTCCTTGGATCAGAAGGAGAAAGCAGCAGGTGTGAGTGCAGCGGGGGAAGCTGCTAATAGCAGTATCTATCTACAGCGACACGGGTCGGAGGAAATCCCCACATTCATGAGAAGTGGTCTCTGCAGATTACACAGGAGATTACACACACACACACACACACACACACACACACACACACACACACACACGCACACACACACGCACACACACACACACACACACACACGCACGCACGCACGCACGCAAACACACACACACACACACACACACACACACACACACACACAAACACACACACATCTGTTTTTTTATATTTCTTGTTGTTGTTTATATTTCATACGTTTACATTGTTTGTCTTGTTTTTAACTCCACTGACACTTTTGCCAAGATCATTGTTTTAATCTTGACTGTTCTGTTGTTATGCCCTGTAAGGTGACCTTGGGTGTTTTGAAAGGCGCCTCCAAATACAATTTATTATTATTATATAAATGTAATAAAACACTTGATTTTTATCCTGAAGTCATTGCTAGGTAAGCTGCCCTTATATATCTCCAGACTTCTGTCCTTTTATACAGTACATGCTTTTTTAATACCAGACGAGCAGCAAATGGGATGCTTTTAAATGTTCCTTTGATGCAGTCAGAGCTTGGTAAAGCTGCATTCTCCCACTATGCTCCCTTTTTATGGAATACGCTGCAAGTGAAACTGTGTCTAGAGGCACTTCCTACTGTGAACGCTTTTAAAGGGATGCTACGACTAGCCCTTCATGAAACATGTAACTGTTTTACCTGATGCTATTGCTGATCTGATTATGCTCCTTGCCACTGCACAAATGGCCTTCTGTGTTTGTATTTGTTTAATGTACTGTATATTCTATTATGCCCTGTTTTTATGTTGAAACTTGTTGTGTGCCGTGTTGGTCAGGACTCCCTGGAAGAAGAGATCTTGTATCTCAATAGGGAGGTGTAGTCTGACGTCACTGTGGACTGCCCGCGAGGTCCACCCGTATAGGGATTTATCATTGGGTTATCGGTAGGGATGCTCGATATTGGCTTTTTTACCGATACCGATATTGTCCAACTCTTAATTTCCGATACCGATATCAACCGATACCGATATATGCAGGGTTTCCCCCCCCAAAAAACTGAATAATTTCAGGTAATTAACATTACATATCTCTTGTTGTGTAATTAACACAACATTATGCATACTTTGACAATAAATAAAATAATAATTTGTTCTTACTTGCTTGCCTATGGGTAAATAAAGGTTAAATAAATTTTTTTTTTTTATTTTTTTTGAAAACCGATACCGATATTTTCCGATATCAAATTTGTATGCCAATATCGTCCAATAATATCGGACATCCCTAATTATCGGCTATTGTAACAATTCTGCCGCATGAACATTGAAAAGCTTTCCATTTTTGCACAAAATGAGTTCCCTTCTATCACTAACATTACATTTTTGGTTGAAATAAAATTTGGTGATTTTCTTTTATGATTAATTGCGAATATTTTCATGTTGAGCTATAGATTGAGGATGAATACACACAGAAAGGTACACCGTGCAAATGTTAACGCTTTATTTGTTTTAAACGAGACGATTTAGAAATGGGCAATGGGGAAATACGTTGCGTTGGACAGAGGGTGGAACACGGAAAAACGGCAATGACGTCACCACTACACCTCCCTGTAGACCAGGAAGTAACCACTACACCTCCCTATAGACCAGGAAGTAACCACTACACCTCCCTATAGACCAGGAAGTAACCACTACACCTCCCTATAGACCAGGAAGTAACCACTACACCTCCCTATAGACCAGGAAGTAACCACTACACCTCCCTATGGGACCAGGAAGTAACCACTACACCTCCCTATAGACCAGGAAGTAACCACTACACCTCCCTATAGACCAGGAAGTAACCACTACACCTCCCTATAGACCAGGAAGTAACCACTACACCTCCCTATAGACCAGGAAGTAACCACTACACCTCCCTATGGGACCAGGAAGTAACCACTACACCTCCCTATAGACCAGGAAGTAACCACTACACCTCCCTATAGACCAGGAAGTAACCACTACACCTCCCTATAGACCAGGAAGTAACCACTACACCTCCCTATAGACCAGGAAGTAACCACTACACCTCCCTATAGACCAGGAAGTAACCACTACACCTCCCTATAGACCAGGAAGTAACCACTACACCTCCCTATAGACCAGGAAGTAACCACTACACCTCCCTATGGGACCAGGAAGTAACCACTACACCTCCCTATAGACCAGGAAGTAACCACTACACCTCCCTATAGACCAGGAAGTAACCACTACACCTCCCTATAGACCAGGAAGTAACCACTACACCTCCCTATAGACCAGGAAGTAACCACTACACCTCCCTATAGACCAGGAAGTAACCACTACACCTCCCTATAGACCAGGAAGTAACCACTACACCTCCCTATAGACCAGGAAGTAACCACTACACCTCCCTATAGACCAGGAAGTAACCACTACACCTCCCTGTAGACCAGGAAGTAACCACTACGCCTCCCTATAGACCAGGAAGTAACCACTACACCTCCCTATAGACCAGGAAGTAACCACTACACCTCCCTGTAGACCAGGAAGTAACCACTACACCTCCCTATAGACCAGGAAGTAACCACTACAGCTCCCTATAGACCAGGAAGTAACCACTACACCTCCCTGTAGACCAGGAAGTAACCACTACACCTCCCTATAGACCAGGAAGTAACCACTACACCTCCCTATAGACCAGGAAGTAACCACTACACCTCCCTGTAGACCAGGAAGTAACCACTACACCTCCCTATAGACCAGGAAGTAACCACTACACCTCCCTATAGACCAGGAAGTAACCACTACACCTCCCTATAGACCAGGAAGTAACCACTACACCTCCCTATAGACCAGGAAGTAACCACTACACCTCCCTGTAGACCAGGAAGTAACCACTACACCTCCCTATAGACCAGGAAGTAACCACTACAGCTCCCTATAGACCAGGAAGTAACCACTACACCTCCCTGTAGACCAGGAAGTAACCACTACACCTCCCTATGGGACATTGCTGGATAAATAAAGGATAAATAAAAACGTAACGTCCCGCCGCTCCCCCCGCAGGGCTACAACGTGCCCAGGGCCTACATCGCGGCGCAGGGGCCCCTGAAGTCCAGCACGGAGGACTTCTGGAGGATGGTGTGGGAGCAGAACGTGGGGGTCGTCGTCATGATCACCAACCTGGTGGAGAAGGGCAGGGTGAGCGAGACACACCCCCCCCCCTGACAAACGAAGCAACCGTTGTGATTGGAGGATCAAGCGAAAGAGGGCGGGGCTTGAGATGGGTCAATTGTGTACAACATGGTACACGGATCCTCAATCCAGGAACACGCCAACATCGTGGGGATGTGCTTACCGTCTAAAAGATAAAAAGGCCTACCAATTTCCTCTAGCTAGCTTAGCACAAACGAATGTAAGCGGTTGGGTTGCCACCCGTCCCGTAAAATACCAATTGAATTGGATGATACGAAATTGGGATGGGAGAAAATATAGAAGAAAAGTGTTCAGACAACAATATAAAAGTCATACTGTTCAATTTCATTTCATTTAAATGTTATCCTCCCACTCCTCCCCTCTAGGAGTCTAGGTTACTGCAGCTGAGGTGACACAGGTTAAACACAACCTCATACAACAGTGCTGACTGTTTGTTTTCTATGCATTTCAGGAGTTGGGGGGCTGGCTCCCCAAAATAATTAAATAACATAACCCTAACCCTAAAACCGAAATAAAGTAAAAAAAAATATATATATAGTTACAAAATCTGCCCATTTTCGCCCAAAAAGTTTTATCGTGCGCGCTTCGCTCACGTTTGATGACGGGTGTCCCTTATTTCTATTAGTGAAAGGTGGCAACCCTAGTAAGCGGATACAGACCAGCTAGCCTAGCTGTTAGCCAAAAATATCTCTGAGTTTTAAGCTAGGCTAGTGGTCCGTATCCACTTTTCCATTCATTTGTGCTAAGCTAATGTAGGCTAGCTTGCAGCAGGATAGCTTTCTGCTGAGCGCACAGAGAGGACATTGGTATCTACAGTATCTTGTTGTCTGACTCTGCAGAAGACTTTAAGCACATGTCCCACGATGTTGTCGTGTTCCTTTAAGCCTGTGATGATTTTATTCAAATGGGTACTTTTATAAAAAAAAATTATAAATGCTGTAATACTCGAATGATGAGTCTCAAAGTGTAGCTCGTCTCAACTGAGCTCTGGATTCATTGGGAGTACAGTAAGTAAACGCCAAGGCTATGAGGTGTTTATGGTACGACAACGTGGTCTATGATCACGATTCTTTGGGAAAATGTACATTTGGCACGGACTCCCCCATGTGACTGTTTGGTGATGATGATGGGTGTTATTAAATGCTCCGCCCCCTTTAGAGGAAGTGTGACCAGTACTGGCCAATGGAGAGCCAGGAGGAGTATGGCAGCTTCCTGGTGACCGTGAGGAGCAGCAGAGTGCTGGCGTACTACACCCAGAGGGTCTTCAGTGTGAGGAACACACAGATCAAGAAGGTACTGTGGTAGTAGTAGTAGTAGTAGTAGTAGTAGTAGTAGTAGTAGTAGTAGTAGTAGTAGTAGTAGTAGTAGTAGTAGTAATAATAATAATTCATATAATTTGTATAGCGCTTCTCAGTAACCCGAAGTCGCTGACAGTGGTCGGGAGCACGAGTACAAACAAAGAAACGAAAGCAAAGAAACAAAAACAAAGAAACAACAAAGAAACAAAAACAAAAGGGGCATGACTTTTTTAGTAGTAGTAGTAGTAGTAGTAGTAGTAGTAGTAGTAGTAGTAGTAGTAGTAATAGTAATAGTAGTAGTAGTAGTAGTAATAGTAATAGTAGTAGTAGTAGTAATAGTAGTAGTAGTAGTAGTAATAGTAGTAGTAGTAGTAGTAGTAGTAGTAGTAGTAGTTAGTAGTAGTAGTTTATTCAGTCATCACACAATACAATAATACACAATCATTTAACAATCTTTGATTCGGGTAGTGACTGAAAAGGTACAGACTGAAGCATAATGCTTATACATGCCTGTCCTATATTCTTAACAAAATTAAGAAAATAACAAAAAGCAATTATTCACATTTGTAATCTTCAAAAATAGCTATACAAACCATTTTCTTAACAACTAAAAGCGAATTATTATTATTTTTTTTTTATTGATCTTTTTCCCCCTCCATTTTCCTCCGATTTTCTCCCATCCCAATGTTAGTCGTTATGCCAATTCCCAATCCCCTTCCTGGTCGCTGCGCACTTACCCCCCACAGTCGGTCTGGGAGAGTGGAGGCTACCACGTGCTTCCTCCGACACACGTCCAGCCAATCAACCGCTTCTTTTCACCTGGCAGCACGGATATTCTCTGAGAGGGTGTAACGTGTGGAAGGATCACACTACCCCACTCAAGTCCTATCCGCGCTTAGCAGGCGCCCCGACCGAACTGTAGGAGTTGCTGTTTACAACGACCCGGACCCACCCCGCCAGCTTCTCCCACCCTCTAATACAGCCAATTGTATTAGTGTGAACGGCCAGCCAAGCTGGTGACAACGCCGGAGCTGTGAGCTGGATTCGAACAGGCGAATCTAGCCGCACCGGGGTTTGGTGACGAACGCAATCTCCGTTACGCCACCTGACCGCCCGCGAATTACTCATTCTTAACTGTGTATCAGCATTGTTCCACAAGTTAACCCCAACAATAGAAATAGACCTCCTTTTAATCCCTTTCTTAGCTTTTTGAACAGTACATTTACAAATGTCTCTCAAATCATGTTTTCTTTCATGTATTGAAAAAAAGGGCTCAGTGTTCATCATCACATCACATCATGAGTAGGGTTGGGCACCAAGAACCGGTTCTAATAGGAACCGGTTCCTAAATCTTTTTTTTTTTTTTTACTTTGTTAATTAATACCCTAGTTACAGTACAGCAACCAAATTAAACTATATCAAGTCAACTGACGATGTGAATAGTATGATCTTTTTTTAAAGATTTTTCAAAAAAAATAAATAAAAAAATTCTCCTGCGAAATAAGCTGTGCCCAGTTTTGACCTGCACCTCAAAGAATCGGAATCGAGAATCGTTTAGAACAGGAATCGAAATGGAGAATCGGAACCGGAACCGGAATCGTTCAAATCCAAACGATGCCCAACCCTAATCATGAATGAGTTTATTTCAAACATAAATGGAAAAACATTCAAATAAAACAAAGTAATAAACAGATTAGAAAACAAACAAGCAAACAGAAATGTTCGAAAAGTAGTAGGATGAAGTGTAAACTTGTGTATTCCTACTCCCTTCACACTATATTATCTTATGCAACTCATATTAGCTCATTTTCATACAACCCAAACATCCTTAGATTAGATGATTAGATGGTCATTTATGATATTGACATTTTGTCCCCCATTCTGGATTATCCGAGCCTTTTGAGGAAGTATTTTCTGGGAGCATCGTTGAGGAGGTAGCCTCAATTTTTACTTTGGACGTGGCCAATAAATAGGGATGTTAGATATCGGCTTTTTTACCGATATCCGATATACCGATATTGTCCAACTCTTCATTTCCGATACCGATATCAACCGATACCGATATATGCGGGGTTCCCCCCCCCCCAAAAAACTGAATAATTTCAGGTAATTAACATTACATATCTCTTGTGGTGGAATTAACACAACATTATGCATACTTTTCACAATAAATTAAATAAGAATTTGTTCTTACTTGCTTGCCTGGGTAAATAAAAAAACATTTATTTAATGATATTACATTTTAATGCCAATATCGGCTGATCCCTACCAATAAGTGAGGACCAAGAGCTTCACTTTCTGCGTTATTTCTAAACCTAGCCGCATTTCTGGCAAGACGCTCTCTGATTGGCCGACGCCTGTTTCTACACTGGTTAAGCTTAGGCACTCTTTCGAAGTTGGTTAAGGTTAGAGTTTGTCTTAGAGCAGGGCGATAGAACGCCAGGTAGTTTGCAGGCTGTTTGACGTGGAAATGGGCAAAGACACAGCTCGTCACGCTATTGGGCAAACGCGTCAGTGGCCAATCAGAGAGCGTCAGTCAGTGCCAATCAGAGAGCGTCAGTCAGTGCCAATCAGAGAGCGTCAGTCAGTGCCAATCAGAGAGCGTCAGTCAGTGCCAATCAGAGAGCGTCAGTCA
>NC_140182.1:2326112-2492506 GCF_963971535.1 Notolepis coatsorum
CTCCCACTATGCTCCCTTTTTATGGAATATGTTGCAAGTGAAACTTTGTCTAGAGGCACTTCCTACTGTGAATGCTTTTAAAGGGATGCTACGACTAGCCATTCATGAAACATGTAACTGTTTTACCTGATGCTATTGCTGATCTGATTATGCTCCTGGCCACTGCACAAATGGCCTTCTGTGTTTGTATTTGATTTGTATGTTTTTTGTTTAATGTACTGTATATTCTATTATGCCCTGTTTTTATGTTGAAACTTGTTGTGTGCCGTGTTGGTCAGGACTCCCTGGAAGAAGAGATCTTGTATCTCAATAGGGAGGTGTAGTCTGACGTCGCTGTGGACCGCCCGCGAGGTCCACCCGTATAGGGATTTATCATTGGGTTATCGGTAGGGATGCTCGATATTGGCTTTTTTACCGATACCGATATACCAATATTGTCCAACTCTTAATTTCCGATACCGATATCAACCGATACCGATATATGCAGGGTCCCCCCCCCCCCCCCCCCCCCCAAAAACTGAATAATTTCAGGTAATTAACATTACATATCTCTTGTCGTGTAATTAACACAACATTATGCATGTTTGGCAATAAATAAAATAATAATTTGTTCTTACTTGCTTGCCTGGGTAAATAAAGGTTAAATAAATTTAAAAAAATATATATATATTTTTTTAAAAGATACCGATATTTTCCGATATCAAATGCCAATTTCGTCCAATAATATCGGACATCCCTAATTATCGGCTATTGTAACAATTCTGCCGCATGAACATTGGAAAGCTTTCCATTTTTGCACAAAACGAGTTCCCTTCTATCACTAACATGATTGTTTAAGCATTTTTGGTTCGATGATTTGCTTTTATGATTAATTGCGAATATTTTCATGTTGAGCTATAGATTGAGGATGAATACTCACAGAAAGGTACACCATGCAAATGTTCATGCTTTATTTGTTTTAAACAAGACGATTTAGAAATGGGAAATGGGGAAATACATTGCGTTCCACAGAGGGTGGAACACGAAAAACGGCAATGACGTAACCACTACACCTCCCTATAGACCAGGAAGTAACCACTACACCTCCCTATAGGCCAGGAAGTAACCACTACACCTCCCTATAGACCAGGAAGTAACCACTACACCTCCCTGTAGACCAGGAAGTAACCACTACACCTCCCTATAGACCAGGAAGTAACCACTACACCTCCCTGTAGACCAGGAAGTAACCACTACACCTCCCTATAGACCAGGAAGTAACCACTACACCTCCCTATAGACCAGGAAGTAACCACTACACCTCCCTATAGACCAGGAAGTAACCACTACACCTCCCTATAGACCAGGAAGTAACCACTACACCTCCCTATAGTCCAGGAAGTCACCACTACACCTCCCTGTAGACCAGGAAGTAACCACTACACCTCCCTATAGACCAGGAAGTAACCACTACACCTCCCTGTAGACCAGGAAGTAACCACTACACCTCCCTATAGACCAGGAAGTAACCACTACACCTCCCTGTAGACCAGGAAGTAACCACTACACCTCCCTATAGACCAGGAAGTCACCACTACACCTCCCTATAGACCAGGAAGTAACCACTACACCTCCCTATAGACCAGGAAGTAACCACTACACCTCCCTATAGACCAGGAAGTAACCACTACACCTCCCTATAGACCAGGAAGTCACCACTACACCTCCCTATAGACCAGGAAGTAACCACTACACCTCCCTATAGACCAGGAAGTAACCACTACACCTCCCTATAGACCAGGAAGTAACCACTACACCTCCCTATAGACCAGGAAGTAACCACTACACCTCCCTATAGACCAGGAAGTAACCACTACACCTCCCTATAGACCAGGAAGTAACCACTACACCTCCCTATAGACCAGGACGTAACCACTACACCTCCCTATAGACCAGGAAGTAACCACTACACCTCCCTATAGACCAGGAAGTAACCACTACACCTCCCTATAGACCAGGACGTAACCACTACACCTCCCTATAGACCAGGAAGTAACCACTACACCTCCCTATAGACCAGGAAGTAACCACTACACCTCCCTATGGGACATTGCTGGATAAATAAAGGATAAATAAAAACGTAACACCCCGCCGCTCCTCCCACAGGGCTACAACGTGCCCAGGGCCTACATCGCGGCGCAGGGGCCCCTGAAGTCCAGCACGGAGGACTTCTGGAGGATGGTGTGGGAGCAGAACGTGGGGGTCGTCGTCATGATCACCAACCTGGTGGAGAAGGGCAGGGTGAGCGAGACACACCCCCCCCCCCCCCCTGACAAACGAAGCAACCGTTGTGATTGGAGGATCAAGCGAAAGAGGGCGGGGCTTGAGATGGGTCAATTGTGTACAACATGGTACACGGATCCTCGTTCCAATCCAGGAACACGCCAACATCGTGGGGATGTGCTTACCGTCTAAAAGATAAAAAGGCCTACCAATTTCCTCTAGCTAGCCTAGCTTAGCACAAACGAATGTAAGCGGTTGGGTTGCCACCCGTCCCGTAAAATACCAATTGAATTGGATGATACGAAATTGGGATGGGAGAAAATATAGAAGAAAATGGGAGAAAAAGTGGATAAAAAAAAAAAAAAAAGGGTTCAGACAACAATATAAAAGTCATACTGTTCAATTTCATTTCATTTAAATGTTATCCTCCCACTCCTCCCCTCTAGGAGTCTAGGTTACTGCAGCTGAGGTGACACAGGTTAAACACAACCTCATACAACAGTGCTGACTGTTTGTTTTCTATGCATTTCAGGAGTTTGGGGGGCTGGCTCCCCAAAATAATTAAATAACATAACCCTAAAACCGAAATAAAGTAAAAAAATATATATATATAGTTACAAAATCTGCCCATTTTCGCCCAAAAAGTTTTATCGTGCGCGCTTCGCTCACGTTCGATGACGGGTGTCCCTTATTTCTATTAGTGAAAGGTGGCAACCCTAGTAAGCGGATACAGACCAGCTAGCCTAGCTGTTAGCCAAAAATATCTCTGAGTTTTAAGCTAGGCTAGTGGTCCGTATCCACTTTTCCATTCATTTGTGCTAAGCTAATGTAGGCTAGCTTGCAGCAGGATAGCTTTCTGCTGAGCGCACAGAGAGGACATTGGTATCTACAGTATCTTGTTGTCTGACTCTGCAGAAGACTTTAAGCACATGTCCCACGATGTTGTCGTGTTCCTTTAAGCCTGTGATGATTTTATTCAAATGGGTACTTTTATAAAAAAAATATATAAATGCTGTAATACTCGAATGATGAGTCTCAAAGTGTAGCTCGTCTCAACTGAGCTCTGGATTCATTGGGAGTACAGTAAGTAAACGCCAAGGCTATGAGGTGTTTATGGTACGACAACGTGGTCTATGATCACGATTCTTTGGGAAAATGTACATTTGGCACGGACTCCCCCATGTGACTGTTTGGTGATGATGATGGGTGTTATTAAATGCTCCGCCCCCTTTAGAGGAAGTGTGACCAGTACTGGCCAATGGAGAGCCAGGAGGAGTATGGCAGCTTCCTGGTGACCGTGAGGAGCAGCAGAGTGCTGGCGTACTACACCCAGAGGGTCTTCAGTGTGAGGAACACACAGATCAAGAAGGTACTGTGGTAGTAGTAGTAGTAGTAGTAGTAGTAGTAGTAGTAGTAGTAGTAGTAGTAGTAGTAGTAGTAGTAGTAATAATAATAATTCATATAATTTGTATAGCGCTTCTCAGTAACCCGAAGTCGCTGACAGTGGTCGGGAGCACGAGTACAAACAAAGAAACGAAAGCAAAGAAACAAAAACAAAGAAACAACAAAGAAACAAAAACAAAAGGGGCATGACTTTTTTAGTAGTAGTAGTAGTAGTAGTAGTAGTAGTAGTAGTAGTAGTAGTAATAGTAGTAGTAGTAGTAGTAGTAGTAGTAGTAGTAGTAGTAGTAGTAGTAGTAGTAGTAGTAATAGTAGTAGTAGTAGTAGTAATAGTAGTAGTAGTAGTAGTAGTAGTAGTAGTAATAGTAATAGTAGTAGTAGTAGTAGTAGTAGTAGTAGTAGTAGTAGTAGTAGTAGTAGTAGTAATAGTAGTAGTAGTAATAGTAATAGTAGTAGTAGTAGTAGTAATAGTAGTAGTAGTAGTAGTAGTAGTAGTAGTAATAGTAGTAGTAGTAGTAGTAGTAATAGTAATAGTAGTAGTAGTAGTAGTAGTAGTAGTAGTAGTAGTAGTAGTAGTAGTAGTAGTTAGTAGTAGTAGTTTATTCAGTCATCACACAATACAATAATACACAATCATTTAACAATCTTTGATTCGGGTAGTGACTGAAAAGGTACAGACTGAAGCATAATGCTTATACATGCCTGTCCTATATTCTTAACAAAATTAAGAAAATAACAAAAAGCAATTATTCACATTTGTAATCTTCAAAAATAGCTATACAAACCATTTTCTTAACAACTAAAAGCGAATTATTATTATTTTTTTTTTATTGATCTTTTTCCCCCTCCATTTTCCTCCGATTTTCTCCCATCCCAATGTTAGTCGTTATGCCAATTCCCAATCCCCTTCCTGGTCGCTGCGCACTTACCCCCCACAGTCGGTCTGGGAGAGTGGAGGCTACCACGTGCTTCCTCCGACACACGTCCAGCCAATCAACCGCTTCTTTTCACCTGGCAGCACGGATATTCTCTGAGAGGGTGTAACGTGTGGAAGGATCACACTATCCCACTCAAGTCCTATCCGCGCTTAGCAGGCGCCCCGACCGAACTGTAGGAGTCGCTGTTTACAGCGACCCGGACCCACCCCGCCAGCTTCTCCCACCCTCTAATACAGCCAATTGTATTAGTGTGAACGGCCAGCCAAGCTGGTGACAACGCCGGAGCTGTGAGCTGGATTCGAACAGGCGAATCTAGCCGCACCGGGGTTTGGTGACGAACGCAATCTCCGTTACGCCACCTGACCGCCCGCGAATTACTCATTCTTAACTGTGTATCAGCATTGTTCCACAAGTTAACCCCAACAATAGAAATAGACCTCCTTTTAATCCCTTTCTTAGCTTTTTGAACAGTACATTTACAAATGTCTCTCAAATCATGTTTTCTTTCATGTATTGAAAAAAAGGGTTCAGTGTTCATCATCACATCACATCATGAGTAGGGTTGGGCACCAAGAACCGGTTCTAATAGGAACCGGTTCCTAAATCTTTTTTTTTTTTTTTTTTACTTTGTTAATTAATACCCTAGTTACAGTACAGCAACCAAATTAAACTATATCAAGTCAACTGACGATGTGAATAGTATGATCTTTTTTTAAAGATTTTTCAAAAAAAATAAATAAAAAAATTCTCCTGCGAAATAAGCTGTGCCCAGTTTTGACCTGCACCTCAAAGAATCGGAATCGAGAATCGTTTAGAACAGGAATCGAAATGGAGAATCGGAACCGGAACCGGAATCGTTCAAATCCAAACGATGCCCAACCCTAATCATGAATGAGTTTATTTCAAACATAAATGGAAAAACATTCAAATAAAACAAAGTAATAAACAGATTAGAAAACAAACAAGCAAACAGAAATGTTCGAAAAGTAGTAGGATGAAGTGTAAACTTGTGTATTCCTACTCCCTTCACACTATATTATCTTATGCAACTCATATTAGCTCATTTTCATACAACCCAAACATCCTTAGATTAGATGATTAGATGGTCATTTATGATATTGACATTTTGTCCCCCATTCTGGATTATCCGAGCCTTTTGAGGAAGTATTTTCTGGGAGCATCGTTGAGGAGGTAGCCTCAATTTTTACTTTGGACGTGGCCAATAAATAGGGATGTTAGATATTGGCTTTTTTACCGATATCCGATATACCGATATTGTCCAACTCTTCATTTCCGATACCGATATCAACCGATACCGATATATGCGGGGTTCCCCCCCCCCCAAAAAACTGAATAATTTCAGGTAATTAACATTACATATCTCTTGTGGTGGAATTAACACAACATTATGCATACTTTTCACAATAAATTAAATAAGAATTTGTTCTTACTTGCTTGCCTGGGTAAATAAAAAAACATTTATTTAATGATATTACATTTTAATGCCAATATCGGCTGATCCCTACCAATAAGTGAGGACCAAGAGCTTCACTTTCTGCGTTATTTCTAAACCTAGCCGCATTTCTGGCAAGACGCTCTCTGATTGGCCGACGCCTGTTTCTACACTGGTTAAGCTTAGGCACTCTTTCGAAGTTGGTTAAGGTTAGAGTTTGTCTTAGAGCAGGGCGATAGAACGCCAGGTAGTTTGCAGGCTGTTTGACGTGGAAATGGGCAAAGACACAGCTCGTCACGCTATTGGGCAAACGCGTCAGTGGCCAATCAGAGAGCGTCAGTCAGTGCCAATCAGAGAGCGTCAGTCAGTGCCAATCAGAGAGCGTCAGTCAGTGCCAATCAGAGAGCGTCAGTCAGTGCCAATCAGAGAGCGTCAGTCAGTGCCAATCAGAGAGCGTCTGCCAGAAATGCGGCTAGGTTTAGAAATAACGCTCACTTTCTACATCATCATAGCGACTTCCTGTTTCCTCCCACCGACACTCAGGGCTCCTCCCACAAGGGGCGGAGTAACGAGCGGACAGTGACACAGTACCACTACACCCAGTGGCCAGACATGGGAGTGCCAGAGTACACCCTCCCAGTGCTGACCTTCGTCCGCAAGTCGTCCGCAGCCCGAACGGAAGACATGGGACCGGTGGTGGTGCACTGCAGGTGAGTGTGGTGTACTGCAGGTGTGTGTGGTGCACTGCAGGTGAGTGTGGTGTACTGCAGGTGTGTGTGGTGCACTGCAGGTGTGTGTGGTGTACTGCAGGTGTGTTGTACTGCAGGTGTGTTGTACTGCAGGTGTGTGTGGTGTACTGCAGGTGTGTTGTACTGCAGGTGTGTTGTACTGCAGGTGTGTGTGGTGTACTGCAGGTGTGTTGTACTGCAGGTGTGTGTGGTGTACTGCAGGTGTGTTGTACTGCAGGTGTGTGTGGTGTACTGCAGGTGTGTTGTACTGCAGGTGTGTGTGTTGTACTGCAGGTGTGTTGTACTGCAGGTGTGTGTGGTGTACTGCAGGTGTGTTGTACTGCAGGTGTGTTGTACTGCAGGTGTGTGTGGTGTACTGCAGGTGTGTGTGGTGTACTGCAGGTGTGTGTGGTGTACTGCAGGTGTGTGTGGTGTACTGCAGGTGTGTTGTACTGCAGGTGTGTGTGTTGTACTGCAGGTGTGTGTGGTGTACTGCAGGTGTGTTGTACTGCAGGTGTGTGTGGTGTACTGCAGGTGTGTTGTACTGCAGGTGTGTGTGGTGTACTGCAGGTGTGTTGTACTGCAGGTGTGTGTGGTGTACTGCAGGTGTGTGTGGTGTACTGCAGGTGTGTTGTACTGCAGGTGTGTTGTACTGCAGGTGTGTTGTACTGCAGGTGTGTTGTACTGCAGGTGTGTTGTACTGCAGGTGTGTGTGTGTGTGTGTGTGTTGTGTTGTACTGCAGGTGTGTGTGTTGTCTGTTGTGGGGCTGGGGGCGATTCTTGCTCAAATGTGAATCATGATTTTTCTCTCTAAGAATTGAGATCACGATTCTCTCACACGATTCTTATTTTTTCAATAAAATAATTTATTGCACTCTTTCTTAAACAGACAACATAACATATCAAAGTGCTTGACTTAAACTTAAACATAACATATATGAAAGTGCTTGACTTAAACGTAAGTCTCTTGTAACATACAAAATAACTCAAGTCAGAATCGTCATAATTTAAAAGTTAAGTAAAAAGTTAAAAAAAGAAAAAAATATTTATTTGGTTTATATAAAAAAAATCGTTATAATTTAGAAATTAGATTGCATAGGTCTATGAATCGAGATCGCGATATTTTTTCTATTAATCGCCCAGCCCTAGTGTGTTGTCTGTTGTGTTGCACTGAACGCGGAACTGGAAATGGTTGGTAAAAAACTAGCCGCGTCTGGACCAGGTATTTAACTTTTTTCTTTTTTACTAAATATCCTCAAATATCCTTTATGTTCTCTTCACGCTCCTCTCTCCCCAGCGCTGGCGTGGGCAGGACGGGCACGTACATCGTGTTGGACAGCATGCTGAGGCAGATCAGGGAGGAGGGCAGCGTCAACATCATGGGCTTCCTGAAGCACATCAGGACCCAGAGGAACTACCTGGTGCAGACAGAGGTGAGGGGGGAGGGAGGGGGGAGGGAGGGAGGGAGGGGAGGAGGGAGGGAGGGAGGGAGGGAGGGAGGGAGGGAGGGAGGGAGGGAGGGAGGGAGGGAGAGGGGAGGAGGGAGGCAGGGAGGGAGGGAGGGAGGGAGGGAGGGAGGGAGGGAGGGAGGGAGGGAGGGAGGGAGAGGGGAGGAGGGAGGCAGGGAGGGAGGGTCTGAGGACTGGCCACATTGGCTCCAGAACATCCCAGCCTTCTTTTAGAACTGATTTGAAAGGTGCATCATGACAGTAGAGTACAGTAAGAAGACACGTGCACTGTATATACACCATGTATCACTGTGTCAGAATAAAACATAAATAAAACCGTATGTATTTGTCCCGTCCAGGAGCAGTATGTGTTTATCCACGACGTCTTGGCGGAGGCCGTCCTGGGCATGGAGACGGAGGTGGGCTCCGCTCAGCTCCACAGGTACGTGGACGACCTCCTGACCCCGGGCCCCTCGGGGGGGGGACGCCTCTCGAGACACAGTTCAGGGTAAGTGTCGCTCACGTGTGGCTAAATCTAACCACGCAATTGAAAAAGGTTAAAGGAACACGCCAACATTTTGGTTAATTATCTCACCGTCTTCTCCAGAGAGAGACGAGGAGATAGATACCAGTCTCCTCTCTGTGTGTTCAGTAGAAAGCTATCTGGCTGCACGTTAGCCTAGCTTAGCACAATGAATGGAAGCGGACAGTGGCGGTTAGCCTTCGGGAGAGAGGTGTTAGTTGGACAATGCCTAGGCTAACCGGCACTGTCTGCTTCCATTCATTGTGCTAAGCTAGGCTAACGTGCAGCCAGATAGCTTTCTATACTGAACGCACAGAGAGGAGACTGGTATCTATCTTCTCGTCTCTCTCTGGAGAAGACGGTAAGCTAATTTCCCAAAATGTTGGCGTGTTCCTTTAAAGCTGGCACATGGTATTCACTTTCTCTCTACACAATATGTTTTGTGAAATTACTTCATTCCTTCACGGTCGCTGGAACATTGTTGCGTTCAGTTCCCGCCGTCGTAAAAAAACACTAACGGGTTAATAATTATCGATGTTCCAACAGTTGATCTCGCAGTCCGACACCAAGCAGTGCGACTATTCTGCGGCCCTGAAAGAGTGCAACAGGAACAAGAACAGAAAGTCCTCTTTGATACCCGGTGAGTTCCAGACACAGCTTGTTCCTCTCGGTGATGAATAGAGCCGTAGCGTTCGGAGACGGAGAGGAAGAGGAAAATAAAGTGAAAAGAAAGTGAAAAGAAAGAGTAACCTTGAGACGACACCACTAACCGGTCGAACGAGCGCTCTCTCTCCGCGGCTCGTCTTCTCACTTCGGCCGAGCCGTTTGCCACACGGTGTTTACACCTGGGAGCGCTCTCTCTCCATGCAGAGGTTACATTAAAAAAGTTTATTCGGAGAGAGAGGTTTCCCCTGTGTGCGCGCTGCTAGATGTCATGTATGTCATATATGTTAAGATGAATTGAAAATGGGGGACCCTGATGTAAACAAGACGAAAGTCTTTCTCTGGTCTGCATCCCCTTAACAATTGTGTGTATTGAGCCGTACTGTACTGTACCCATTCTGCAATCTGTTAATAAACTTTTCAATCAATTCAATCAATAGATACAACCAGGGGTGTAAAAAGTACCCAGAAATGATACTTAAGTGAAAGTATGGGGTACCGTCTCAAAATCGTATTCAAGTAAAAGTCAGAGTATCTGGCTAAAAACACACTTGAGTAAAAATAAAAAACGTTTCTACTAAAAAGTTTAAGTAAAAAAGTTTTTTCTGACTGTCTATTCTTCTGATAGCAGGTGTTTAATCAAAGATCCCCGCTTTCTAGTGTTGCACAAGGACCAATCAGCATGGGTATGGGCGGGTTCATTTTCCATTGATGGGGATTTGATTGGCTGTTTTTAAATAAAGTGCGGCCGCAGGATTAATAACGTTAACGTTAGTTCGTCCAGAGAAACAAATATACTAATTAAAATTGTTGGACCTGCGAGATTTGTACTTTGTACTTTGTAGGTCTGCATTTTAAATGTAAGGAGTAAAAAGAATGTATTTTTTCTCTGAAATGTAATTGAGTAAAAGTACAAGTATACAAACCTAATAATACTTGAGTAAAGTACAAATCCCCAAAACCAGTACTTAAGTATTTTAACGAAGTACAATTACTCAAGTACTTTACTTGTCTTATTGTTGTTCTGTCCTGTTTTGCACTTATTTCTTATTATGTTATTCCTATTTGTGAAAAAATCATGCACTGTAATGTCGAATCACGTTCCATTTGTATATACAATAATATTATGGTGAATAAAGTAATCTGAATCTGAATCTGAATACAATGCAATGGAACGGTTTCGAGAAACAAACTAAATATGTCTTCTCTCTGTGTCTGCAGTGGAGAGGTCGCGCGTGTGCCTGTCCCCCGCAGCAGGAGAGACGTCGGACTACATCAACGCGTCGTACGTCACGGTAGGAGCTCGTTTACAGTTCGTACAGTAGAACCAGACGCATCACAGCAAACGCAGTCGAGTACGACTGAGGATTTAACCAGGAGCACGGAAACTATAGCACTGTTTGTGTATCAGGGTGTCACGTCTGATTTGAAATCTTTATTTCGAACATGTAAATAAAACAAAATAAAATAAAAACAAATAATTAATCTAGCAATGAAATGAAAAATAAAAAATAAAGAACATAACTCAATTTACATACATTTACACATCAGGAGTAGGAAGAAGTATACACTTATTTAATCCTACACCTTTTCCACTACTCAAAATGTATAATTCCTTAAAAAACAAATATATATATATATATACAAATATATGTAAAACATAAAGAAATATGTAAAACATGACATTTTATAAACATTTAAAACATCCGTGAATGTCAAATCCCTTCCTCATCCCTGTACCTCGTGAAAATAATCTCTTTATAACTGAATGTTGTGCTTAAGCAATGTCCAAATATAATACAATTCAAAAAGACTGTTCCACAGTTTCACTCCACATATTGAAATGCAATGACTTTTCCTGGTAGTAGGATGTTTACAAATGTTTACACGTGTGTGTCTGCTCCTCCACAGGGGTACCGGCAGAGCCGCGAGTTCATCGTGACCCAGACTCCGCTCCCCGGCACCGTCAGAGACTTCTGGAGGATGATCTGGGACCATAACGCCCAGGTCATCGTGACCCTGCCCACCCAAAGCCCTGGAGCGGTCAGTACCCCCCCCCCCCCCCACACCCCTCTCTGTCTCCCCCCACAGTACACCCCCCTCTCTGTCTCCCCCCACAGTACACCCCCCTCTCTGTCTCCCCCTACAGTACACCCCCCTCTCTGTCTCCCCCCCCACAGTACACCCCCCTCTCTGTCTCCCCCTACAGGGCGCGGTCAGTACCCCCGGGTGGTTCCCTCCAGCAGCTCCTAGATTCAAAACAGTCTAAATCAGTGTAATCGTGTTGATCGTTGATCCCTTTATAGTGGGGCAGCTTAGCTCCAATTTAACAGAATTGTGCATTTTGTAATAAAAGCACCTAATTTGATACACATGTAGCTTACTATATTTAGAAGAAATCTGGATATTGGGCCAACTGCTAATTCGGCCCTTGGTGGCCATGGCAGGCATCGACGGTATTAGATCGCTTCTAGGGGCGCTGTAGAGACGGGGGATAATGTTACCTGTCCAGTGATACCAATGTTCTTGTTCTAGTCCACATAGAACCAGAGATATGCCATTTGACATATTGAATGTCTCAATTTACTGGGAACTTGTTTTTTTTTCAACATGCATTGGTGACATTCAATATTGGTGTCTCTGGAAAGGTAACGTTCTCCTTTGTCTTTCCATAATGGCTGATAAGAAATTTAGGGGGGGGGGGGGCACATCTAATAACGTTGACGCCTGCCATGACCACTAGGGGGCCCAATATCCAGATTTCTTCTAAATATATTACGCTACATATGTACCAAGTTTGACTCTTTTATCACAAAGTGCACAATTCTTCAGCTAAGCTGCCCCACTATTAGCCCGGTCAGTGTTTATTAAACTATGGGTCGTGGACCCCGTTTGGGTCCTCGCATGACAGGAACACTTTCTCCACCCACACCCCCCTGTGTCTCCCCCCCCACACCCCTCTCTGATTGGCTGCTCTCTGTGTCTCCAAGGAGGGGGAGGAGCCGTGCATCTTCTGGCCGCGCAAAGAGCAGCCAATCAGCTGTGAAGCGTTCACCGTCACTCAGCGGGGCGAGACGCACGTGTGCCTGGCCAACGAGGAGATGCTGGTGGTGCAGGACTACGTGCTGGAAGCCTCACAGGTGAGACCCCCTCAGGTCAGGTGAGACCCCCCTCAGGTCAGGTGAGACCCCCTCAGGTCAGGTGAGACCGCCCTCAGGTCAGGTGAGACCCCCTCAGGTCAGGTGAGACCGCCCTCAGGTCAGGTGAGACCGCCCTCAGGTCAGGTGAGACCCCCAGGTCAGGTGAGACCCCCCTCAGGTCAGGTGAGACCGCCCCCAGGTCAGGTGAGAGCGCCCTCAGGTCAGGTGAGACCGCCCTCAGGTCAGGTGAGACCCCCAGGTCAGGTGAGACCCCCCTCAGGTCAGGTGAGACCGCCCCCAGGTCAGGTGAGAGCGCCCTCAGGTCAGGTGAGAGAGCCCTCAGGTCAGGTGAGACCCCCAGGTCAGGTGAGAGAGCCCTCAGGTCAGGTGAGACCCCCAGGTCAGGTGAGACCGCCCTCAGGTCAGGTGAGACCCCCAGGTCAGGTGAGAGAGCCCTCAGGTCAGGTGAGACCCCCCTCAGGTCAGGTGAGACCGCCCCCAGGTCAGGTGAGAGCGCCCTCAGGTCAGGTGAGAGCGCCCTCAGGTCGGCCGAGCAAACATCACGGGACATCCTGAAGGAAGAGCCATTCATTATGTAACGCATTTATACAATCGGCCTGTTCGCCGTATACGTCAGACTCTGTGTGCGAGCGCATCACCGGAGCAGAAAGGAACGTAATCCTGGTCAGAACAACGGGGCAGACTACAATATATTTGCATTTGTTAGCCAATGCTAACGATCTAAACAATCAATCCATGCCAAAGCTAGACATGTAAAAGATGAAAGACTCACACTCCAGACGTTTTCGTTTGAAACAACTTTTAGTCAGGGGAGTGTCATGGTTTCTCCATAGAGCCCCGTGGTATTATTTTAGCGCAGCAGCTCGCGCAGGTCCGGGGCGACTTAGTCACGTGACTCAGTTGGTGTTGCTGATTGGCTCGAACACGGTATGTTTGTAAACAGCGAACCGGTCTATATGGCTACATGACGGAGTGAAACGTTTGTGAATTTGAGGTATTCAGCAGCACCCTGTTATCCAGGACTATGTTATGTGTCTGCTGCCGAGTAAAAACATACCTCTTCAAACAATATCTGGAAAAAGAACCTTCTTACCGTCTGTTTACTACCATGTACCCTACTACTATAATTATACTACTTATCATGCTCATATGTCTATACTACTATGCACTCTCAGGTATTTCTCTTGCGGCAATTTTTAAGTCGCTTTGATTTTATTTTATTTTATTATGGATAGCTGGTGCCATACAGTAGCAACCAGCTAGTCTTCCTGGGGTCCACACAAAACATACAGGAACTTCCGGTTTGAGATGTTCGGGGTAGGCGGCCATAGAAAAGAGCTCCCGGTCAAAGAATATCGAAAAAAGGAAGTAAAACTATCTAGAACAAAATAAAAAGTGACAATTCAAGGATATAAGAGAAAAGGAAGGATGAACACAAGAAAAAGCGAGAGAAAAGGGACCCCAGAAGAAGTACAAACACCGGAGGAAAGTTATCGACACAAGGAGGTGGCGCAGGAGGTAATTCAAGCTAGCATGACGCAGGGCGACAGACCAGAGATGCCCACCTGGGTAGCGGAGCTACAAGCTAGCATACAGACTAGCATACAAGCTAGCGCAATAATAATAATGGCTTGGATTTATATAGCGCTCTTCATGACAATATTATTGCAATTTTTTTTATTAAAAGCCAGTACTCAACACACAATGCATAATGAAACTAACAATTAAGATGGCTAAAATTACATAAAATTTGATTAAAGCGTCAGCTAAACGACTGAATGTAAATGTATGTGCGACAGTAGAATAAGTCGATAAGCCATGTATCACGGACATTGCAAGCGAATTTATAACGAATAATAATTAATAATAATTTATTTTATTTATATAGCGCTTTTCAAGAACCCAAAGATGCTGGAATGCGGGGCTCAAAATGCTTCAATTGAAGCACCTTTTCGTCCTGGTCTGTAAGCTGTCTTGTGTCCTATGTCCTTGCCAGGATGACTACGTCCTGGAGGTGAGACACTACCGCGCCCCCTACTGGCCCAACCCGGACGGTCCCGTCAGCAACACCTTCGAGCTCATCGGCCTGGTGAAGGAGGAGAGCGCCACCAAGGAGGGGCCCATGGTCGTCCACGACGAGTAAGACCGTCCTCTGAATGTTGAGCTCAAATCTACTCGCCATTGTTTTTTTTTTTTGATCCACTTTTTCTCCCATTTTTTTCCATATTTTCTCCCATCCCAATTTCGTATCATCCAATTCAACCCTCCCCTGTCACGAACGCTGTTTCTTGCCTCCCACAAGCCGGCTGCAATGTGGACTAAGTCATACATAGCACAAGTCCCCTCCGGTACTTGAGGTAACAGCAGTCGCATCTTTTCACCTGCGCAGCTCGATCTCTCAGTGTCGAGGAGTAACGCGTGGGAGGCTCACGCTGCCCCCGACACTTCCTGATTCTACTGCGCAGGCGCACCAACCGACTTGTAGGAGTCGCTTGTTCACAACGTTCGATCCCCACCCTTCAGTTTTCCCTCCCCGTAATACGGCCAATGTGTATTACTGCGGACGACCAGCCAAACTGAAAAACAATGTGGAGAGCTGGATTCGAACACGCGAATCCTAGCGTCTCCACACTGGTGGCGAGTGCCTTGCCCACTACACCACCTAGCCGCCCTACTCGCCATTGTTTTTAAAGGAACACGCCAACATTTTGGGAAATGAGCTTACTGTCTTCTCCAGAGAGAGACAAGAAGATGGATAGCTTTCTACTGAACGCACAGAGAGAGGAAACTGGTATCTTATCTTCTTGTCTCTCTCTGGAGAAGACGGTAAGCTAATTTCCCCAAAATGTTGGCGTGTTCCTCTAAGGAATCTTGTTTTTCCTCAAATCTGGATTTAAGTGGAAACATTTAACCAACTTCATTATTTATATATTAAGAAAATATGCTCATATGCAAAAAAATAGTTTTTGATGCGAAGCAACTCGTCCCTCAACTCACTGACCTGTTCTCCAATCTGTCCCTAGTGGTGGTTCATGGTAATGGTACTTTGTGTAAAGACCAGTTTAATCCTGAACATTGTTGCAGCTGATGGTGAAGCAACATCAAAGTCTTCTACATTCAAAATAATTTGAACCCAGTGTTGTAGTCGAGTCTCGAGTCCCCAGTGTTCGAGTCCGAGTCGCCAAAGAAGAGCCCCAGTCGAGTCCCCATCACCCGAGTCATCCAGGTTGAGTCCAGTCCACAGTCAAAGAGCCGACCACCAACGCAGGAGATGCTGGGTTCGAGCCCAGCTCTCCGTATTGCTACCAGCTTGGCTGGCCGTTCATACTAACACAATTGGCAGTATTAGGGGGTGGGAAACTGATGGGTGGGGATCGGACGTTGTGGACAGCGACTCCTACAGGTCGGTTGGTGCGCCTGCGCAGCAGAATCGGGAAGCGACGGGGGCGGCGTGTCCCTCCCACGCAGACCCCCGCCGCTGAGAGATCACGCTGTGCAGGTGAAAAGATGTGACGGCTGCCTCCTCGAGTACCGGAGGGGACACGTGATGCAAGGCTTGGTCCTCACTGCAGCCGGCTTGTGGGAGGCGTGGCCTAACAGCGTTCGAGACAGGGGAGGGGAGAATTGGACGATACGAAATTGGGGACGGGAGAATAATAGAAAATGGGAGAAAAAGTAGATACAAAAAAATAATTACACAGCGGTCACCGTTTCAAGGGGAGTTTATTTACTTTGTGACACAATAGCCATCAATATCTTATGCCAAATTATTAGGGCGCATAACTATTTATCAAGTCTGAGTCCTCGTCTGCACCTTCAGAGTCCGAATGCAGTCAGTGCTCGAGTCCAAGTCCAAGTCATCAGTGCCAAGTCGAGTCATGAGTCCTGAAGACCAGTCCAGGACTCGAGTCCTACAGCGCTGCCACCACTGTACTTTTATAGTCCACTGACCGAGATGATTCAGTGAGCTCTAATAACCATTTTGTTCGTGTTCCTCACCATCAGTGTTGGGGGCGTCGCTGCCGGAACCTTCTGCACCCTCTCCTCTCTGGCACGGCAGCTTCAGCTGGAGGATTCTGTCGACGTGTTCCAAGTGGCCAAGATGACCAGCCTCATGAGGCCGGGGGTGTTCACGGACATGGTGAGAAGAAGTGGCTTCGTGCTGCCAAGGAGCGCAACGCTGCATTCTGGGTGATCTCCCCAGTGTGTGATTGTGGAAGGATCCTGGTATTTCAAATGAACTCGTATAGATGGTGAACAGCTGAACTTCTTAAGCTTTTAACCACTTAATTTAACCTGCCAATTACGGATGTCCCGATCGGGGGCCGATCACATGATTTTCAGAAGATCGGGATTGGGGGGGGGGGGGGGGGGGGATCGGGAGTAAACATTTATTTTGAATTTTTTTATTATTCAACAAACATGACCATGTTCACGTCTTAAACTCATACCGAGGCCTTAGTTTTGGTTTTAAATGACATATCATTCATTTATTTATTGTCGAACAGAGCAGAAGAATTTGCCAAAACAAACGCATTTCCTTTGATTTACACCGTCGCACGACCGTCGTGACGTGGGCCGAAAGCTCAGTAGTTCTGTACGAGCTCACAGCGCGTCGCTCCCGCAACACCGGCAGGTCCACCTGAGGACTCGTAACACCTGAGCAGCTAGACAAAATGTCACAAGTTTGGAAGCATTTTAAAATTGAAACCGAAGCCAGTTACAATGTTTGCAAGGTGGACGTTCCGCGTGGAGGAAAGAACAGAGCTGCGTTCAACACGACCAATCTAATACGTCACGTTATGTTGACGAGAGCGAGCAAAGGAATGGGGGACTCTGCGGCGGGAGCTTTGCCAAACCGCTGTATTGATTGCAATGCCTCGCTTGAATGAAGAACGTTCGCCTGGATAACGTCAACATCCGCTTTGTGAGGATTATTGTCTGCGTTTCAGACCAAAATGGAGCAAATCATTACGTAAGTCGAACACTGTGAATGTATACTAATGTGCAAACAGATTGAAACTTTGAATATTTCTCGTATGAAGCACATTCGGGGCTCAGGGTGAATGTAATGTGAGCCGCTGCGCTCGATGGGCTATTGATGGAACAGAGGGGCTTGTCTCGCTTCGCCAGTTTCAGACAAAAATGCGTCAAATTGGTTACTAATGTGAAAGATCCGATCGGGAAAGATCGGTATCGGCAGATACTCAAAATCACATGATCGGGATCGGATCGGGAGCAAAAAAATGCGATCGGGACATCCCTACTGCCAATTGGGGGACCCTGCTGTTTTTATCATAAATCTACCAATACAGGCCGTATTAATTAATGTTGTGTTTCTTTTTCAAATGTAGCCAAGAGTAAAGACCTTAACCCTATCAAAACAGCAGTCAACATGTATATTTTCAGCACTACGTTTGTTTACCGATGTTTTTAAGATGTACTGAAAATAAGAATTAATCGAAAAAAATGCTAATTCTATCTCTTATCGTAAAACCGTGAGGAAACGACTAAATCCAGATGTAACACTTCCCTATCCATAGATGTATGATTTGGCCATAATAAGGTCAAGTTCAAGGTCAAATATGAATTTATAATTAAAATGGATTATAATTTATTACTGTATCTACAAATCCATCGGTTTAATCATCTTCCCTTTATTCATTTGCTTAGATTTTTTGTACACTTGATCTCAAGAAGGTGCTGAATGAGGTCAGTGAGCGAAATCAAAAGAACCTCAATGTTTTCATGGTGTTATTCACCGGCAAAGATGCAAAAAAAGACACTGGGAATACATACATACCCCCTAGATGTTCCTAGATACCAAGAACATGCAAATCGACCTTGTAGAAGTGGAGAATTTCTGAAAATAGGGCTACTAACAGGCACCCAGAAAAGTGGGATTTTTTTTTTACTTGAAGTTGAGGACAGCATACTTTTTTGCAAAGCTTAGCTTTATACTTTATCCTTATAGCACATGCATGAGCCTGGTCTCTTTTGAAAGATAACATTCTGAAGTTACTAGTAATGCAAAAAAGGAAAATCCCTTTTAGTGCTAATGGAATGGAGTAACAGAGGTCTGAACATGAGTTGAACTTGAACTTGTGTACTCACCTTTTTCTGTAGTGGTTGCAAGATTCCAGATTCCATAGCCTGAAGTCTTATGTAGTACAGGTCCAAATTTGATAAAAAATCAGTTCAGAAATGGATCAGAGTATAACCGGCAAAAAAAGAAAAAAAAAAGCTTGTCAACTTTCACCTAGATCATTCGCACCCCCCACGTGGGGTATCGTTGGAAAGGTACACTCATTGGCTACAACAGTGACCAATCATTTTCGCCATCAGCGGATGATTGGCAGTTCTGAAGTGTCGGAGTCCGGGGTGGTCATCGGACGTGCAGCGCGTAAAAAGACGCTGGCCTGACATATCGTCATGTAACTCGAGAACCGAGGCATGGATTTGGTCGAGTGAGGAGGTGGTGTTCGAACGGCAACAAATAGATCTTTCGAACGGTCATTTATATGTTCGGCGAAACGCTAGACGCTCGCAGAGTGCCGTGACTTGTGTGCATGAGCACGAGGTGCAAGTTAAGAGATTAGAGGAACACGCCAACATTTTGGGAAATTAGCTTACCGTCTTCTCCAGAGAGAGACAATAATGATAGATAACAGTTTCCTCTCTGTGCGTTCAGTAGAAAGCTATCTGGCTGCATGTAAAGCTATCTTAGCCTAGCTTAGTAAAATGAACAGAAGCGGACATGGCCGGTTAGCCTTCGGGAGAGGTGTTAGTTGGACAATGCCTATAGGCTAACCGGCCATGTCCGCTTCCATTCATTGTGCTGAGCTAGGCTAACATGCAGCCAGATAGATTTCTACTGAACGCACAGAGAGGAAACCGGTATCTATCTTCTTGTCTCTCTCTGGAGAAGACGGTGAGCTAATGTCCCCACATGTTGCCGTGTTCCTTTAAGTTGATCGTGTTCTCCTTTGCCGATCAGGACCAGTACCAGTTCCTGTACACCGCCATGCTGAGTCTCGTCGGGACCCAGGAAGACGAGCAGACGCTCCAGTCGCCCGACACCAACGGCACCATCGTGGTGGGCAGCGCCAGCGGTGCGGAGAGCCTCGAGTCCCTGGTGTAGCCATGCCCCCCCAACAAGGAGGACTCTCGTTTTCCCGAACTCTTTACCGTCTTTTTGTGTTTGGTAAAATGACAGCGCGCTTGGCCTTTTGTCCTTCTCCTCGTGAACTACCGATAGACGTGTTCCTCGTGCCAGGCTCCCACTACAAACACCAAGGTCCTCTTTTAGACCAGTTGGACACTTTTCCTTTTTTCAAGGTCCTGTCACAGAGGCTCGGAGGACGCGGCTGGGAGAGGGTCCTCGAGGATCAGCGAAACGACCGGAGCTCAGGCAAGCCTGACTTTTGGGCGTTTGTTAGGATTTTTGAAAGTCTTGTGGTTTGAGCCTGGCATCATTGAATTGAGTTTCTTCAACGCTGGACACCCTGCGGTCTTGTAATGTGTGCCTTTTTGTATTTTCATCCTGTAATTCTAACAACTTTTATACAACTGTAGAGACTAACTATCCAATGTTTTTAGTCTTCTGCTGCCACCTTGAGATGTTTGCTGAACTAACAACTTTTCCTAAAATTTCGTATTTATTGGCAGTAAAGCTCAATGAAAAAGGGAAAAAAATTCAGCTTTTTACATCAAATGACATATTTTGTTAGCTTATATTTTGTAGAGCTCATGCACTGAACAACTCTTGTTTCTTCTTTGTGTAAATACTATTTTGATGGTAGCAGCGGTGTGCTGTTCAAGTTGAAAAGGGCCTGGAATAATAATGATGATAATAATCTAATGTATATAATATTATAGTAAGCAACTCAATGGACCAAATTTCTATTTATACTTCTAGATTTTTATATTTTACCATTTTTAGTGCATTAAAACATGTATGGCTTCATTCTAATTACCTAGTTGAACAATGTCAATGTTTTTATATTGCGATGTTGTGTATTTTGTAACAGACTAAATACAATGCATGGGGTACTGACACTTTTTAGCTGCACATGGATTATTAGATACAGGTAGGGGATTAAAAAAGTGAGAAAACAAAGAAATGTGACTTGAGTGATTTGTCATAAAATTCTATTGCAACATCACAGGAGAGGGAGAGCCGTTGTGCTGAAGATCAGCACGGCTGTCCAGATGATTTGATTATTGACCCTTCCACTAAATATATTGATCTAGCTACTAACTGGGGAGACTGATGAAATCCGGATAAAGGAATAAGGCGGGACGGACGATTACGATAGTCAACCTTAGTAGTTCATTCTTGATGAATTCTTATGTAAACAAGACGAAAGTCTTTCTCTGGTCTGCATCCTCTTAGCAGTTGTGTGTATTGAGCCGTAATGTATTGTACCCATTCTGCAATCTGTTAATAACATTTTCAATCAATCAAACCTCACATTGTTAAACTGGGCAACCAGCCGCCCAATCTCCCAAAACGTTGGAGCAAATTTCCAAACAAGCGTTATTTGGACGAACCGACTACATATTTGGAATCTAAATGGGTACATTCTCGCTTGATTTTTATAATAATAATAAAAATAATGGTCCTAGGTCATACATTATTAAAACAGCGTTCCACCTTGGTAAATAGGTGGTCGGACCTACTGTACCCGTTGTATAAATTAGAATAATACGCCATCCGTTTGCGTTGCCAAGCTGGTTGATAGCCTACTCCATTTGAAACTCCATAGCAACGATACATCTTTAGGGGGAAAGAATCTACGCCAAGTTCACTGAAATCAATGTAAAAGACCCTAGAATTGTCTGTATTTATTCTATATTTTTCCCGACAGTGCAACTTGCTGTATAAAAGCAATAATACACTCCGACCAGTGGAATATCAGGAATATTGCCACTCTGCTTCGCTCTCGTGGCTGCGGGCACATCACAGCCGTGGCAATATTCCTGATATTCCACTGGTTCTCGTGGATTATTGCTTAATTGTAACTAGGTAAGCCCCAGAGGTATCTGGCCAGCTTCATACATTTTGATGTTATACACATTATGTACTTTTACCACTTCATACAGCATCATACAAAGATAGTTTAATATGAAGATATTTCCATCCAGGGTAAATCTCTTCGTATCCTTTAAGATAATCAGCTGTGGCGGTCAGGTGGCATAGCGGAGATTGCGCTCGTCACCAATGCAGGAGATGCTGGGTTCAAGCCCAGCTCTCGGCGTTGCCACCAGCTTGGCAAGCCGTTCACACTAATACAATTGGCAGTGTTAGGGGGTGGGGAAGCTGGCGGGTGGGGATCTGGCGTTGTGGACAGCGACGCCTACAGGTCAGGTCTCGGTGCTTGCTCAGCGGAGGCAGGACTTGATGAAGGCAGCGTGACCTCCCACGCGTTACACTTCACCAATGAGAGTCCTCGCTGCCAAGTGAAAAGATGTCACTGGCTGTCGGCGCACACCTCGGAGGAAGTGGGGGGCACATGCGAGCAACGATCAGGACAGGGGAGGGAGAATTGGCACGAGAGGAAATTGGGACGGGAGAAAAAAATCACAGAAAAAGGAGGAGAAAAAGTGGGTGAAAAAGAAATTAATACTCGATAACTGGCAAGAGGCACCTATCTTGTACAATGACCCGTCTTGAAGTAGGATGATCCGGGACTCAGAGGTGTTGTTGAGGTCACGAGGAGGTCACGAGGAGGTCGATGAGGAGGCGCTGGAGAGGCAATAGTTACTAGAGGGGAAATTAAAGCTGGGTGGTTTGATGAAAACCAACAAACTGTGGATTAAATCTTCGCTGGCGATGATGCGACTCTTTTTACGATATAATCCCTTTGGAGATTTGGTTATTACAACTGATTTTTCCATGTGCTAATCCGGTCTAAGACTCCAAAAGAAATGCGCCTTTTCAGGGTGGAAAATAGGTCAAGTGTCCAGACAGTGTTGTCCGGCGCCCCGTATCCATACCTTCATTTGCATTTTTGACTTTTAATAATTACATGCCCAATTATCCCCGGCTTGGTGGCCTAGTTCGCATGGGTGGGTCCAAATTGAGTGGAAGAAAAGGACTGATTGTCTTTTTTTTTTTAAATGGCTGGCAGCAAATAATACAATAACTTCATAATGCCTACAGTATATTGAAGACCAAAATATTGTATATTTTCAAGGTCAACATTTTTATATGGAGTGCATTGAATGACACTATATCATTTCAACCATGTCAGCAACAATTATTGAATTTTGAATTGAATTGAAATCTTTATTTCGAACATGCAATGAATACAAACAAACAATAACAAAAGCAAAACACAACTCAATCTACATGTTCGAAAAGGAGTAGGAAGGAAGTATATACATACTGTAACTATGCAAAGCTAAAATACATTTCCCATTGTTTAAGAGTTATTGGTTGTACATTTGACAGAATTTAAGTCTGAGAAAATGGCTGCAAATCAAATATATATACAACTCGTTTATTTACCAGTTTGACAAAAATAAAACCTAAATCCTGTACATTTAAAACCATTACATTTTATGGCATTTTGGACAATGGTTTTCAAACATGTCCAGAATGTGGCAAAAGTCAGGTTTATTTAACAGTGATGCACCAATAAGCAGACAACAATCTGTCGGACAACAATTTATTTTTTATAATTGACCTTTCTTTGACTATATAATATATAAATGTAACCCATCATCAATGGCTCAATATGGAAAATACTTTGAACATTACTGTACTGTACTCAAAAGTATTAAACCCCTTTTATCTCCAGTACTTAGTAAAATGGTGAGAGACATCCCATTGTAAAATAAAACATGTCTAGGTAAATTATGAAACTCACTAATAATCAATGAGGCTATGGGAATTATCCTATTCAATTATACAATATATGATGAAATGTTACACACAATAACTCAGTTTGGATTTGTATTTAACTGAATTCAAACGGCACTAGTTCAATCTGGATCGAATAAGAAAATAAATTATAACTAATGCAAGCTAACATTAAAGGAACACGCCAACATTTTGGGAAATTGCCTGGCTGCATGTTAGCCTAGCTTAGCACAATGAATGGAAGCGGACAGTTGACAAACACGCTCACGTGTGGCTAAATCTAACGTCACAATTGAAAAAGTTAAAGGAACACACCAACATTTTGGGAAATTGGCTTACCGTCTTCTCCAGAGAGAGACAAGAAGATAGATACCAGTTTCCTCTCTGTGCGTTCAGTAGAAAGCTACCTGGCTGCACGTTAGCCTAGCTTAGCACAATGAATGGAAGCGGACAGTGCCAGTTAGCCTTCGGGAGAGGTGTTAGTTGGACAATGCCTTGGCTAACCGGCACCGTCCGCTTCCATTCATAAGTGCCAAAATAAACATATATACAGTATATATCTCAAATAACTCTTCTCTGGGGTATTTTTACATTTTAAAACAGTTCTGAAGCCGACCACTCAGTCTAAAAAAAATTTAAAATAAATATTGGTAAAATGACACACAATAAATATTCAGCCAATCTGGGGTCCTTTAAAAGGGTCCGTATAAATATACCTCTTAAAAACATCTGAATGCTATGTATCCAGTGAATCTCTGATGCCTTTAAACTGCAGCCAAAATAGTGGGCAAGATTTTGGTTGTTTGGTAAGTTTTATATAAGTTTTATATAAGTTTTATGACTTTATTTATTTGCTTGTTTTAGGCCAACATATAGTTTTGTTATATATTGTTCAAAGGGCTCTCCGACAGAAAAAAAAAACCAAACAATAATAACAGAGGCTGTCTGAGCTAATATACATTGCTGTTGAGAACTGTGTACAGTAACTATGGATATGATTACTGCTAGCCTTTAGCTTGACAGATTTTATTTTATTTTATTTTCGACATAGTCTTTTAAGAAGAAAACAAGTTGTGGTTGCACCTGGTCTGGGGGATCTGACCGAGAAAGGACACACAAGTATACAAGCTTTTCAAACCAGAACGGTACCATGTGTGGCCAGCAGGGGGCAGCAGGGCTGTACCGAACAGTTCAACGCTTCGTTCATGCTGACATTCGAATTTTAAATCAACATTCTAATTTTACATTTTTTTATAATTATTATTTATTTATATATATATTTATTTTATATATATATATATATATATATATATATATATATATATATATATATATATATATATATTTTTGTATGTGTACGGTATTTATTCTGTTTAAACCAATGGGGTTTTTCTTCACAGTTGGAGATAAAGATTAGGCTACACTAATATTATAGTATTATACTATTATAGTATATGACTCGTCATAAAAATGTAAATCAAACATTTATCATAAATGATGTAGCCTGTCTGCATCCGCCTGGCGCTCCATCAAGACGTCACCGTCACTTTCGTACCAACCGTGCCCTGATTGGATTATTTGACGAAACTGATGAGTTGTATTCATTAAAGAAAGTTGATTTAACCAAAAAAATAAAAAGAAATTATTTATTCAGATTAATCGCTTTATTCAAATTGAGGATTAAGTTTGAGGATATTTATAAAAAAAATATATTTGGATCACGTCATAAAATATGACGACAGACATTGGAAGCTTCGGTCGAATAGTTCAATAGAAGCTTCGAATGTTAAAAAGTGACATGCGGTACAACAGCCCTGGTGACCAGTGAGCTTCTCAAGCCTCCTATGGATATATTTTGTCCAATTATGTACATTCCATGGCCAACTAGTACAGACTATTGATCTACAGCAAGTCTCTGCACTGATCAAAACCATTGGTAGGTCAAAATGTTTCTGCCGTCACCGAAAATATGTCTATAAAAAACGCTGGTAGGGCCAATATTTATTCAAATTGCATATTCCACATCTGCGAGATGATTTACAAAAGATGAATCGTGTTACCGCATACTTCCTGTAATCACTCGACCCGGCTATAACCCATCATAGAGGCATTGAATTTCCTAATACTTAGGGGTGTAACGGTTCACAGACACCACGGTACGGTACGCACCTCGTTTCAAGTCACGGTTCGGTACGGGTTTTCGGTACAGTGGGGGAAAGTTTGGCTTTCCATGTTCCACTCAGGGGTGATGTAGTGTGCAGTAACTAATTGTACTTGTAGGGCTGTCAACGAATATTCTATATTGAAATTAATAATCGAATTAATAACTAATAATAATTATATTCGATTGTGAAAACAACAGCCCCCGGTGGGCGGTCGTTAGTGGTTAACATACCGTTGTATTCGTTCAGTACACACTACACAGCCGTTCGGTACGGTACGGTACACACTGAAACGGTTCGGTTCGGTACGGATACGTGTACCTTTACACCCCGAGTTGAAAGCACCGAGTTTAAACCAGAACGAAACTGCGTTGTGAACAGCATTGTGGGCGGAGCTCCCGTTTGATGACATCGTGGCAGAACGTTTTGACCTACAGTGGGCTCGGCTGTACTCGGCATGTTTTATGATACTAGGGCTGCACTCGGCATGTTTTATGATACTAGGGCTGCACTCGGCATGTGTTATGATACTAGGGCTGTACTCGGCATGTTTTATGATACTAGGGCTGTACTCGGCATGTTTTATGATACTAGGGCTGCACTCGGCATGTGTTATGATACTAGGGCTGTACTCGGCATGTTTTATGATACTAGGGCTGCACTCGGCATGTGTTATGATACTAGGGCTGTACTCGGCATGTGTTATGATACTAGGGCTGTACTCGGCATGTTTTATGATACTAGGGCTGCACTCGGCATGTGTTATGATACTAGGGCTGCACTCGGCATGTGTTATGATACTAGGGCTGCACTCGGCATGTGTTATGATACTAGGGCTGCACTCGGCATGTGTTATGATACTAGGGCTGCACTCGGCATGTGTTATGATACTAGGGCTGCACTCGGCATGTGTTATGATACTAGGGCTGCACTCGGCATGTGTTATGATACTAGGGCTGCACTCGGCATGTGTTATGATACTAGGGCTGCACTCGGCATGTGTTATGATACTAGGGCTGCACTCGGCATGTTTTATGATACCAGGGCTGTACCGAAGAGTTCGAAGCTTCGAAGCTTTGTTCATAATGTTGACGTTCGAATTCTAAAATCAACATTAATTTTTATTTTTTTATAAAAAAAATTATTATAAAAAAGAATATATATATATGTATATATATTAATTTGTCTATTCATTCTGTTTAAAACAATGGGTTTTTTTTCTTCATAGTTGCAGATAAAAAAAATTATAAAATTTGGATTACGTCATATAATATGACGACAGACATGCAACGCTTCGTTCGAATACTTCAATAGAAGCTTCGAATGTTAAAAAGTGACATTCGGTACAACAGCCCTATATGATCCATACAGTCTTACCTCCCTACAGTGGGTTTGGCTGTACTTGTCATGTTTACCCCCCTACAGTGTACTGTACTTTATTCCCTACAGTGGGTTTGGCTGTACTTGTCATGTTTACCCCCCTACAGTGTACTGTACTTTATTCCCTACAGTGGGTTTGGCTGTACTTGTCATGTTCACCTCCCTACAGTGTACTGTACTTTATTCCCTACAGTGGGTTTGGCTGTACTTGTCATGTTCACCTCCCTACAGTGTTCTGTACTTTATTCCCTCAAAATGTCGTCCGTTTGCTGTGCGTCAATATTATGCCTGTTTCATTGGTCAGCCTCTCGTATCTCCTCTTCACAGGCGAGCGTTCATCTCTGCTGGTCTCTCTCTCTCTCGCTCTCTCTCTCGCTCGATCACGACCGTCTCTTTCCTCGGACGAAGGCATCCGAGTGAAAGAAGCCGGGCGATGTTGTTCAGTGGTGAGGGACGCAGACTGTGTGTCGTGCTCCAGGGGTCAGCAGGGGTCAGCAGCACCTACTCTACTCCTGCAGGGTGCTCTTGGAGGTCAGGGGTCAGCAGGGGTGGGCAGCACCTACTCCTGCAGGATGCTCTTGGAGGTCAGGGGTCAGCAGCACCTACTCCTGCAGGGTGCTCTTGGAGGTCAGGGGTCAGCAGGGGTCAGCAGCACCTACTCCTGCAGGGTGCTCTTGGAGGTCAGGGGTCGGCAGCACCTACTCCTGCAGGGTGCTCTTGGAGGTCAGGGGTCAGCAGCACCTACTCCTGCAGGGTGCTCTTGGAGGTCAGGGGTCAGCAGGGGTCAGCAGCACCTACTCCTGCAGGGTGCTCTTGGAGGTGAAGCGCAGTCCCTCCTCCTTCAGCCTCTTCAGCGCCGGGCCGTAGATGTCCTTGGTCATGGGCACCACCAGGCCCTTGGCGGTGATCTCTCCTGCGGAGTCACAGGGCGACGCGTTAGTTAGAACTGGACCATGCCCCACATGCCCCGCCCCCTCTTTTCTCCATCGTCCAATCGACAAACTGGAACATTGAACTACTCTTCTCTTTAAAAATGTTTATCCTAAAACAATTCAAATGTCAGTATAGAATATAGAATAGAAATCCTTTGTTTATCCCCCGAGGGAGAGTCAGCGCTACAGATCGCTCACAGTAAACATTTAGGTCGTCGGAAACAAAAGGCACAAATAAAGAATGGATCTGGCGTTCCTGAAGGCTCGGGCGGAACGTAACGTACGCGGGACGGAACCCGCAGAGTCTGCGTCGCTCACCTGGTGTCACACAAAAGGCTGCTGGTTGACATCGACCTGCATTAAATGTGACACCAATCTGCATTTTACTCTGAACACTCACTCCGTAAAAAATATTTAGTCAGTATGAAAATCAAATGTGATCTGAATAGTGAGATATTTTTTTTTTCTCTTTCTTTTATTCTCTATTCTTTATCACTATTATTATTATTACATTTTTTCTTGTTTAACTGTGGATTGTATGTTTCTTGTATAATGGTATACATTATTATTTGTGTAAATTAGGTTGTACACCGACCATTAAGTAAATACTTGTTAGTTTAGGAATAAGGGGCAGGTAACTATACGATTTATTCTTCTTCCTGCTCCTTTTGTCCATGGAATGATATTTATGATTGTGTAATGAAGAAACTCTGATTGTATGATTCCATGTGGCAAATAAAATCTCTGAACTGAACTGAACTGAACTGAAGTGAGAGTAGGGCAGGCTCATGGTTCTGTGGGTAGGATTGGTCCGGTAAGACTTTGGCAGGTAGATGACGCTCAATTTAGTTTTACTAATCGCTAATCGTCATCCGTTCCAATTAATTATACATTTGGACCTGGTCTTTTTTTCATCATCCGAAGAAACTTGGAGAAGTTTAAATAGCTTTTCTAAATGAAGTGTGTAAAACTGCCCGTTTTATTTAGAAAATCTTGGAAACGGAGAAAACCTTTATTTTGACATCGGTGGACGACGCCGTGACAGAGAGTGTAAACAGCAAGCAAAGGATTGTGGGAAATGTAGTAAACTGGCACAAGAAATGTAGTAAATTGGTACGCGGTGGTACAGTACGCTCGACTACGAAATCTCAAACGACTGCGGACGTACCGCACGAAGTCCGGTCCGCGTACGTTCTCTGCCCGATGTAGTACGTTTCAATGGCATTCCTGGCATGCCGACGCCCCTCCCCTCCCCCTCCCCCTCCCCCCCCCCTTCCCTCGCAGAACTCACCGTCCAGAACCATGCGTGCGGCGATGGCGGCCGGGTAGCCCACGGTCTTGGCCATGGCGCTGAAGCCGTTGGGCTCCCCGTAGACCACCAGGCTGATGTGCTTGGTCTCCAGCTCGCCGGTGGGGTGGCGCAGGCCCACGTCGTTCCTCATGATGATCATGTCGCGCTCACCCTTATCTGGGAGAGGAGGGGTTAACCACAGGAGGGAGCGGTCACACAGGGGTTAAAGAGGAGGGGTTAAACACAGGAGGGAGCGGTCACACAGGGGTTAAAGAGGAGGGGTTAAACACAGGAGGGAGCGGTCACACAGGGGTTAAAGAGGAGGGGTTAAACACAGGAGGGAGCGGTCACACAGGGGTTAAAGAGGAGGGGTTAAACACAGGAGGGAGCGGTCACACAGGGGTTAAAGAGGAGGGGTTAAACACAGGAGGGACCGGTCACACAGGGGTTAAAGAGGAGGGGTTAAACACAGGAGGGAGCGATCACACAGGGGTTAAAGAGGAGGGGTTAAACACAGGAGGGAGCGGTCACACAGGGGTTAAAGAGGAGGGGTTAAACACAGGAGGGAGCGGTCACACAGGGGTTAAAGAGGAGGGGTTAAACACAGGAGAGAGCGGCCACACAGGGGTTAAAGAGGTGGGGTTAAACACAGGAGAGAGCGGTCACACAGGGGTTAAAGAGGAGGGGTTAAACACAGGAGGGAGCGGTCACACAGGGGTTAAAGAGGTGCACCGATACTGCGTCACATATCAGGCTGATAACGGGTTTATAATTATCAGCGTCAAAGAATTTCACCCAAACTAAACCGTAACGTGTCAGAGAGCGTAACGTGTCAGAGAGCGTAACGTGTCAGAGAGCGTAACGTGTCAGAGAGCGTAACATGTCAGAAAGCGTAACATGTCAGAGAGCGTAACATGTCAGAAAGCGTAACATGTCAGAAAGCGTAACGTGTCAGAGAGCGTAACATGTCAGAAAGCGTAACATGTCAGAAAGCGTAACGTGTCAGAGAGCGTAACATGTCAGAAAGCGTAACATGTCAGAGAGCGTAACGTGTCAGAGAGCGTAACGTGTCAGAGAGCGTAACGTGTCAGAGAGCGTAACATGTCAGAGAGCGTAACGTGTCAGAGAGCGTAACATGTCAGAAAGCGTAACATGTCAGAGAGCGTAACATGTCAGAAAGCGTAACATGTCAGAAAGCGTAACGTGTCAGAGAGCGTAACATGTCAGAAAGCGTAACGTGTCAGAAAGCGTAAAGTGTCAGAAAGCGCGGTTTAGTTTGGGTCAAATTCTTTGCTGCTGATAACATAGTGACTTGACCACAACACTGGTGATATAGGCTACTATCACTCAAAGCTGAGGACAAAAGCAGACAAAATAAGTAGACATTTTCACAAATTCACTACTCCGTCCTAAAACAACTTGTCCAATCATAATATTTCAAAGGTGTTGTTACTGTGTGATATCCAGCATTATGACATTATGTACAGCTGGTGTATATACTTGAGTTGACCACACTGTGCACGATTGTACAGCCCTGGCCTATTTTATAATTACATTATACTTCTATTTAAAATTTTGTTTATATTCCATTTTATTTTGATTCTACCTTAATTGTCTGTCCGTTAATGTCGCACCAAACGACCAAATCAAATTCCTTGTATGTGTTTAAACTACTTGGCAATAAAGACTTTTTTTTTCTTCACTTTTTCTCCTCCTGTTTTTCTGTATTTTCCTCCCATCCCAATTTAGTCGTTATGCCAATTCCCCCCTCCCCTTCCTCGTTGTTGCATGCATGTGCCCCCCACTGGTCGGTCTAGGGAGCCCTGAAGTCTATCACATGCTTCCTCCGATACATAGGAGACAGCCAGCAGCCTCTTTTCACCTGCCAGCGAGGACTCTCATTGGGTGAGGTGTAACGCCTGGGAGGATCACACTACCCTCACCCAGATCACTCCCTCGCTGTGCAGGCGCCCTGACCGACCTGTAGGAGTCGCTGTTTACAACGACCAGAATACCACCCACCGGCTTCCCTCCCGCTGACTCTGCCAATCGTGTCAGTATGACGGCCGGCCCAAGCCGGAGGCACGGCTGACAGCCGGATTCGATACCAGTGTCTCTGCGGTGGTAGACAGACGCTTAGTCCGCTGTGCCACCCGTTTCTAACCCGAACCCTAACTTACCGAAGGAGAGTCTGGCCTCGAGGTGTTTGGCCACGGCGGCAAGTACCGTCTCCGCCTGAGGCACTGTGTCCTCGCTCAGCATCCCAAACCTGAGGACAGAACACGGAGAAGGCTAAGAGAGAGACCTTTCTCTACAGTCTTCTTCACAGAAAACGTAGAAAGCTAAAAGAGAGACCTTTCTCTAAAGTCGTCTTCACAGAAAACGGAGAGCTAAGAGAGAGACCTTTCTCTAAAGTCTTCTTCACAGAAAACGTAGAAAGCTAAGAGAGAGACCTTTCTCTAAAGTCTTCTTCACAGAAAACGTAGAAAGCTAAGAGAGAGACCTTTCTCTACAGTCTTCTTCACAGAAAACGTAGAAAGCTAAAAGAGAGACCTTTCTCTAAAGTCGTCTTCACAGAAAACGGAGAGAGCTAAAAGAGAGACCTTTCTCTAAAGTCTTCTTCACAGAAAACGTAGAAAGCTAAGAGAGAGAGACCTTTCTCTACAGTCTTCTTCACAGAAAACGTAGAAAGCTAAGAGAGAGACCTTTCTCTAAAGTCTTCTTCACAGAAAACGTAGAAAGCTAAGAGAGAGACCTTTCTCTAAAGTCGTCTTCACAGAAAACATAGAAAGCTAAGAGAGAGACCTTTCTCTAAAGTCTTCTTCACAGAAAACGTAGAAAGCTAAGAGAGAGACCTTTCTCTACAGTCTTCTTCACAGAAAACGTAGAAAGCTAAAAGAGAGACCTTTCTCTAAAGTCGTCTTCACAGAAAACGTAGGAAGCTAAGAGAGAGACCTTTCTCTAAAGTCGTCTTCACAGAAAACAGAGAGAGCTAAAAGAGAGACCTTTCTCTAAAGTCTTCTTCACAGAAAACGTAGAAAGCTAAGAGAGAGAGACCTTTCTCTACAGTCTTCTTCACAGAAAACGTAGAAAGCTAAGAGAGAGACCTTTCTCTAAAGTCTTCTTCACAGAAAACGTAGAAAGCTAAGAGAGAGACCTTTCTCTACAGTCTTCTTCACAGAAAACGTAGAAAGCTAAGAGAGAGACCTTTCTCTACAGTCTTATTCACAGAAAACGTAGAAAGCTAAAAGAGAGACCTTTCTCTAAAGTCGTCTTCACAGAAAACGGAGAGAGCTAAAAGAGAGACCTTTCTCTAAAGTCTTCTTCACAGAAAACGTAGAAAGCTAAGAGAGAGAGACCTTTCTCTACAGTCTTCTTCACAGAAAACGTAGAAAGCTAAGAGAGAGACCTTTCTCTAAAGTCTTCTTCACAGAAAACGTAGAAAGCTAAGAGAGAGACCTTTCTCTAAAGTCGTCTTCACAGAAAACATAGAAAGCTAAGAGAGAGACCTTTCTCTAAAGTCTTCTTCACAGAAAACGTAGAAAGCTAAGAGAGAGACCTTTCTCTACAGTCTTCTTCACAGAAAACGTAGAAAGCTAAAAGAGAGACCTTTCTCTAAAGTCGTCTTCACAGAAAACGTAGGAAGCTAAGAGAGAGACCTTTCTCTAAAGTCGTCTTCACAGAAAACAGAGAGAGCTAAAAGAGAGACCTTTCTCTAAAGTCTTCTTCACAGAAAACGTAGAAAGCTAAGAGAGAGAGACCTTTCTCTACAGTCTTCTTCACAGAAAACGTAGAAAGCTAAGAGAGAGACCTTTCTCTAAAGTCTTCTTCACAGAAAACGTAGAAAGCTAAGAGAGAGACCTTTCTCTAAAGTCGTCTTCACAGAAAACATAGAAAGCTAAGAGAGAGACCTTTCTCTAAAGTCTTCTTCACAGAAAACGTAGAAAGCTAAGAGAGAGACCTTTCTCTAAAGTCGTCTTCACAGAAAACGTAGAAAGCTAAGAGAGAGACCTTTCTCTAAAGTCGTCTTCACAGAAAACGTAGAAAGCTAAGAGAGAGACCTTTCTCTAAAGTCTTCTTCACAGAAAACGTAGAAAGCTAAGAGAGAGACCTTTCTCTAAAGTCGTCTTCACAGAAAACGTAGAAAGCCAAGAGAGAGAGACCTTTCTCTAAAGTCTTCTTCACAGAAAACGTAGAAAACTAAGAGAGAGACCTTTCTCTAAAGTCTTCTTCACAGAAAATTTAGGAAACTAAGAGAGAGAACTTTCTCTAAAGTCTTCACAGAAAACGTAGAAAGCTAAGAGAGAGACCTTTCTCTAAAGTCTTCTTCACAGAAAACGTAGAAAGCTAAAAGAGAGAGACCTTTCTCCAAAGTCTTCTTCACAGAAAACGTAGAAAGCTAAAAGAGAGAGACCTTTCTCTAAAGTCTTCTTCACAGAAAACGTAGAAAGCTAAGAGAGAGACCTTTCTCTAAAGTCTTCTTCACAGAAAACGTAGAAAGCTAAGAGAGACCTTTCTCTAAAGTCTTCTTCACAGAAAATGTAGGAAACTAAGAGAGAGAACTTTCTCTAAAGTCTTCACAGAAAACGTAGAAAGCTAAGAGAGAGACCTTTCTCTAAAGTCTTCTTCACAGAAAACGTAGAAAGCTAAAAGAGAGAGACCTTTCTCCAAAGTCTTCTTCACAGAAAACGTAGAAAACTAAAAGAGAGAGACCTTTCTCCAAAGTCTTCTTCACAGAAAACGTAGAAAGCTAAAAGAGAGAGACCTTTCTCTAAAGTCTTCTTCACAGAAAACGTAGAAAGCTAAGAGAGAGACCTTTCTCTAAAGTCTTCTTCACAGAAAACGTAGAAAGCTAAGAGAGACCTTTCTCTAAAGTCTTCTTCACAGAAAACGTAGAAAACTAAGAGAGAGACCTTTCTCTAAAGTCTTCTTCACAGAAAACGTAGAAAGCTAAGAGAGAGACCTTTCTCTAAAGTCGTCTTCACAGAAAACGTAGAAAGCTAAAAGAGACCTTTCTATAAAGTCTTCTTCACAGAAAACGTAGAAAGCTAAAAGAGACCTTTCTCTTCACAGACCAAATGCTTGAAGAATCAATAGAGGTTCCCGTGGTAATAATCAATACCTCTGCAGCAAACAACATACCCTCGATTCAAGTCAAAAGAGACAAGCAGCTCCGTCAGCTTTTCGATAGCGAATTCAATAAATCATTGAATTTTGGCTCCCAAAGCGTGTGCTTTCGTCCTTTTAACCAATACAATTACAATGTTTCCAAAAGGTCACGTTTACAGTTTTGAGGAATTCACTCTTCAATGCCAACATTGCCCTCTTTTCTTCTGTACCGCCAGCGAAAAATAACACTTGAAAGGAACCTTGATCTTGAGACACTTCTACAACGTGATTTAAAGCTGAAGAGAGAACGCTTCACACCTCTCCCCTGTTCACGGAGCCATGAAGCAACCCTGACTGTGTCCTTAGACCCAACACACAGGAAGATAAGCGATAACGGTGTAAAGAAAACGCATCAAATGTCTGTACAGAGGACGAGAGAGGCCGATTAAGTCAGTGCCAGTCTGCTTAGGGGTATAGAATATAATATAATATATGTGCCATGTTGAGGGACAGGGTTAGACTGGGATGGTTCGCTACACAAAGCATATTCAATCTTAAAATGCAAAAGAAAATATCTAACTAGATGTTTTTATCAGTTTTCAAAAAGTGTGTCAGACCATAGCCTAAAAGCAATATAAAAGGAAACGTGTTTACCTTGCACAGGAACTTGAAAAGATCCCCTTCACTCAAAAACATATTTTTCATATTCATACTGCCGGGAGGCGTGACCTTGACTATACAAATAGTTATTTGAGCCTTTTTCACGTTCTTCCGCTGGATAGGTAGAGCTTCTTTGTACTTCCCTGAAATCGGAGTTGCATGTCATTTGTATATTTTGTACTCAAGTTTAACCACCTATTACATTGTATATTGCTGTTGCAAATTACTGTAACATTTTGTACTCTGGTTGGATGCCAAACTTATTTTCCGTTGTATAGTGTATTATAGTGACAATACATTTTAATCTAATCTAATCTAATGTGTGACGTCACTAATAGTTAGATTAACGGTCCAATATGTGGTAACTTGAGACCTTTAGCTTCAGCTACACAGAAAGCTGAACAGGAAGTGTGTTTGTGTTGAAAGAATAATAAGCTGCAGACGTGGAATTGCTGGTAAATATCGATGGGTGCGTATTGCTAATTGGGTAAAGGTGGGTAAAGGTGTAGAGATGCTGCTAAGCCATTTTCAGTCGTTTATTGAACAATTTGGTAGAAGAACATTCAAATTGTTATTCAATATAGAAAATGTTTATAATAATTGGCGCAGTGGGCAAGGCGCTCGCCACTAACGCAGGATACGCTGGGTTCGAGCCCAGCTCTCTGCGTTGCTACCGGCTGGCCGGTCGTTCATACTAACACAATTGGCAAGTGTTAGGGGTGGGAAAGCCGGTGGGTGGGGATTGGACGTTGTGGACAGCGACTCCTACAGGTCGGTTTGGTGACGCCGGTGCGACGGAAGCAGGAAGTATCGGGGGCAGCGTGAGCCTCCCACGCGTTACTCCTCGCCGCTGAGAGATCGAGCTGCTGCGGTGAAAAGATGCGACAGGCTGCCTCCTCGTGTACCGGAGGGGACACGTGATGCAAGGCTTCTGTCCTCACTACAGCCGACCTGTGGGAGGCGTGGCCTAACAACGTTCAAGACAGGGGAGGGAAGAATTGGATAATACGAAATTGGGATGGGAGAAAAATAGAAAACGGGGACAAAAAGTGGACACATTTTTTTTTAAATGTTAAAAATAGGCGGCTGGGTGGCGCAGCGGACATTGCGCTCGTCACCAACGCAAGAGACACCGGTCTGGAATCCGGCTGTCAGCGTTGCCTCTGGCTTGGGCCGGCCGTCATACTGACTCAATTGGCAGAGTTAGCGGGAGGGAAGTCGATGGGTGGTAATCTGGACGTTGTAAACAGCGACTCCTACAGGTCGGTCAGGGCGCCTGCACAGCAGAAACAGGCAAATGGCGGGGGCAGTGTGACCTCTCCCACACGTTACTCCTCGCCAAATGAGAAAGGGTCAACATACCCTAGAGGGAGGCTCTGCGTTATCCCACCCTAATGAGTGACTCAATATTTGTTTTAACAATGATTTACATCTATTTATGCTGAAACAGACAGGTATTTCATTATTCCGCATCAGGCTTGGGTGTGAAGAGGCGGCTAAGTGTAATAATGATATTCTGTTCATTCATTCATTAACCAACGTATTGTCATTACCTGCCTATTCTGTCTATTGTATGCAAATGTTACTGCCATGAAGCACTTTGGGCTGCAATTCTTGTAAGAAAGGCACTATACAAATAGTTTATTATCATTGCAATTATGTTTAAAAACCACTTCGGGAGAAGTGTTAGTTGGACAATGCCTAGGCATTCATTGTGCTAAGCTAGGCTAACGTGCAGCCAGATAGCTTTCTACTGAACGCCCAGATCTATCTTCTTGTCTCTCTCTGGAGAAGACGGTAAGCTAATTTCCCAAAATGTTGGCGTGTTCCTTTAACCCTTTCACTGCCACACAACAGCCGGTTGTGTGATGGTAAAGGGATAACCTTCTGTCGTGTGGCAGTGAAAGGGTTAACCTTTTGTCGTGTGGCAGTGAAAGTCAAGTCAAGTCAAGTCAAGAGTTTTAATTGTCACGGCATACAGGTATACAATGAAATGCGGGTGGTCTTGCCCGCAACGATGTGCAATACAGTGGTACATATAATAGAATCAAAAGAAGAAACAACATTGTGCAGTAACAGATAGCAGGTAACATGGAGTGACATCTCGGTATCTGTACATAGTTATTTACAGCGCATGTGTGACATGCTAGTTAGCTTTGGTAGTGCAATACACTGTTCCTGTTATTCTAATTTAAAGTGACCTTTCCTTTGGCCATAAGTGTGCGTGTGTGCGACATGAGTGTGTGCCCGCTCATGTTAAAGTGTTAAGTGGCTGCTCGTGTGTGAGCGTGCACAGTGTGCGTGTCGTGTGTGTGTTCATGTGTGCTTGTGTGTGGACAGTTCAATGTTCTGAGCACTCAATGTACATTGTTCATGGCTCTGATGGCCTGGGGGAAGAAGCTGAGCCTAAACCGCTCTGTCCTAGTAGCTGAGATTTGCAGGCGTCTGCCTGACCTCAGCAGCTGAAACAGGCTGTTATTGGGGTGGTGAGGGTCTTTCATTATCCTGCAGGCTCTGGATTTGCACCTCTTGTTGTATAGAACCTGCAGGGGGGGTAGTGCAATACCCGTGGTACGCTCGGCTGAGCGCACCACTTTCTGTAGGGCCTTCTTGTCCTGTGCCGTGCTGTTTCCATACCAGGCAGTGATGTTTCCGGTCAGGATGCTCTCTACAGCTCCTGAGTAGAAGGACTGGAGTATCTTCCCCGATACTCTGAACTTCCTTAACTGTCTCAGGTGGTAGAGACGCTGTTTCGCCTTCTTTACTACTGTGCTTATGTGTGTTGACCATGTCAGGTCCTCTGAGATGTGGACCCCCAGGTACTTGAAGCTGCTCACCCTGTCCACGGTAGCCCCGTTTATCATCAGTGGTGTGTGTGTCCCCTGCTGTCCTCTCCTATAATCCACGATCAGTTCCTTGGTTTTGCCAATGTTCAGGAGCAGGCTGTTGTCCTGGCACCAGCGTTCCAGTACCTCCACCTCCTCCCGGTAGGCCTTCTCGTCGTTGTCCGAGATCAGCCCCACCACCACCGTGTCATCTGCGAACTTCACTATGGAGTTGGAGCTGAACTTGGCCACACAGTCGTGTGTGTAGAGTGAGTACAGCAGGGGGCTCAGAACACAGCCCTGGGGGGACCCGATGCTCAGGGTGATGGTGTTGGAGGTCTGACCCCCCACCCTGACCGCCTGGGGTCTTTCGCTCAGAAAGTCCAGTACCCAGGCGCTCAGGGCGGAGCTCAGACCTAGCTCGATCAGCTTGTCCACCAGTCTGGTGGGGACTATGGTGTTGAACGCTGAGCTGTAGTCAATGAACAACAGTCTCACATAGCCCCCCTTCTGACGGTCAAGGTGCGAGAGGGTGCTGTGCAGTACCTGGGAGACCGCGTCGTCGGTGGACCTGTTTGTCCTGTATGCAAATTGCATAGGGTCCATATCACTGGGGAGGGAGGCACAAATGTGGTCCTTGACCAGCCTCTCGAAACATTTCATGACCACAGAGGTGAGTGCCACCGGTCTGTAGTCATTTGGACATGCTGGGGAGGGTTTCTTCGGCACAGGGATGATGGTAGACCTCTTGAAGCAGGCAGGGACCACTGACTCCGCCAGTGATTGATTAAATATGACGGTGAACACAGGGGCCAGCTGGTTGGCACAGGTCTTGAGTATACGTCCTGTTATGCCATCTGGGCCAGCAGCCTTCCTGGTGTTCACCTGCATAAATGCTCTTCTCACACTGTGTTCCGACAACGAGAGAGCGTCCCCCCCCCCCTCGCGGTTGCCCCCCCCCCTCCACAACAGCCGGCGCGCCAGTGACGTCACTAGCCGGAGAGCCAGCAGCGCCACTGTCTACACCAAACCGAGCGTAGAAGGTGTTGAGCTTGTCCGCGAGGGAGGCGTCGTCGCTCCCCATTGACGGGGCGCTGACTTTATAGTCAGTTATTGACTTCAGTCCCTGCCATAATCCTCTTGTGTCGTTTTGTGCCATTTGTGTCTCCAGTTTGTCAGCATATGTCCTCTTAGCAAGTTTGACTGCTTTGCGTAGAGTATAGACTGAAGCCTTATACTCCTCCATGTTTCCTGACTCTCTACCCAGGTTGTAGGCGGTGGTACGAGAGTTCAGAGCTGCTCTAATAGTGCTATCCACCCACGGTTTCTGGTTTGGGAAAATCCGCACCGTTTTCCTGAGGACAATACCATCAGCTATTGTTGTTATATAGCACACCACTATGTCTGCTAATTCACTGACGTCACTGGCACTTCCTATGAACATATCCCAGTCCGTGTCTGCAAGCACGTCCTTGAGCGTGGCCTCTGATTCGTCGGTCCACTTCTTAGTCTCACGTGACACGACGGCGTCACGTGATCTCTGTTGATATGCCGGAAATAACAAGATGGAGTCATGATCGCTCGAGCTTGTGGACCCCGTTAATGGCGGAGCGGCTACTGCCTTGTAACCCGCTTTGAACGGGGAATAGCAGTGGTCGAGTGTGTTCTTCCCTCTGGTGGAGCAAGCGATGTGTTGGAAAAAGGACGGCATCACTTTCTTCAGGTTGGCCTGGTTGAAATCGCCGGCCACTACCATCGCTGCGTCTGGGTGTTTGATCTGGTGTCTGTTGAGATGATCGTGTAATTCGCCCAGCGCTTTGCCCGTGTTCGCGTGTGGGGGAATATACACGGCAGTCATGACGACTGCTGTGAACTCCCTCGGGAGGTGAAACGGACGACATAGGATAGAAAGATGTTCCAAGTCCGGCGAACACGAGTTTGAGAGGACCTGCACCCCCTCGGGATTAACCCAGGAATTGTTCGTGATGAGGCAGACTCCGCCGCCGATGGTCTTTCCTGAGCCAGCGTTGCGATCTGCACGTAAGACTGTGAAGGCATCCGAGGGAGAGACGCTTTTGTCTGGGGTCGTCGACGTGAGCCATGTCTCTGTGAGACATATAATGTTGATGTCTCTCATCTCCCGTTGAAACCGGACCCTCGCTCTCAGATCATCCATCCTACCCTCCAACGAACGGGCATTCGCCAGAAAGATGGATGGAATTGCTGGGCGGTAAGCAGCTCTTTTTAGTCTCAATCTGATACCTCCACGTCTTCCTCTGTGTCTTCTCCTGCCGTCGCCTTTGTTCTTTTCTTTGCCGCCATTCTCCCGTCTGATTTCTGCTGGCCATTCTAGGTCAAAAGTGTCTCCAAACTCCTCTTTGAGCCCGGGGTTCAGGTCCATAAGTGTCTGACGGTCGTATGACGTACCCGCCAGTGTTGCTTTAAATAAAAAAGTAGCAAAAACAAACATAATAGCTAAAAGTGAGTACATCGTTGCGGAGCTAAAACCAGAGGCGTCTGACCAGGGTCGCGTCCTCTTGAAGGGTTAATTAAGCTACACCGTTACTATCCACGCCATCACCAGCTGACGGATGGAATTGTTATGCTTTAGCGCTGCTTTTTCTCGCGCCGTCATATTATTGAGCAGGGTATTCCGATATCACTGCTACGCCTTCTCAGTTCAGTTTCACAACATTGCACACCAGTCACCTTCTTATGTTTCTATAAAGTACACGTTTGGCAACCTGCTAATGACGGTGTGATGGCACACGAGGTAAGGTCTCTAGATACACACATCCCGTCTGGAACACATCTGGAACACAGTGGACTAGTGTTACCGAGTCCTTAAAAAAACCTTCCGCTCTCACCATCTCAGGGTGTCCATCTTGGAGTCGTCCTTTCCGATGCGCTCGTACACGGCTTCCTCGAACGTGTCGTTGGAGACGGACGGGGACAGTCCCACTTGCTTACAGATGAGCTCTTTCTGCATCACATGGGGACAGCAGAGTATATGGTCAGTGTGCCTCCGCAGGTGTATACTCACTTTCACTGGTGTACACTAACCGGCTGAGGTGTTCTCATTGATGGTCATCCGACTGGCGTCCCACAAGGCTCATCCCCGGGCCCACTTCCATTTCTACACTTCTCTCCAGTGGATATGCAGCTGTATACCATATTTAGATCATTAATAATATATCAATAAATACAGTGCGGTGTATTGTGAAGTTCATGGACTTTCTCATCCTTGTTACGTTACACTTTGTTACACATATATATACAGTAAAGTGTTATTTGCGTGTGATGTGATATTTCATTCCTCAACTCTGGAAGTTAATAAATATTTCTCAAGGTTAATAATGGACACAGGCTTCACTACTCACCCAGGAAACAGGAGCCAGGGGCAGGGCTCGGTCACTACTCACCCAGGAAACAGGAGCCACGCTGGGCTGCAGCATGGGGCAGGGCTCGGTCACTACTCACCCAGGAAACAGGAGCCACGCTGGGCTGCAGCATGGGGCAGGGCTCGGTGTTGATCAGGCCCAACTTTACAAAACCACTCATGGCGTTGGAGAATCCCTGTGGAGAGACGCGCAGTGTGATGGGATCAACACACAACAGATGCCATTGGGAACCAACACGGCGACACCACAGGCCATATTCCCAACATACCGGTAGTCCCAACAAGGTCAGATCGATGCGTTAAAGGGAGAGTACAGATATTTGGAACCCTTGTCCCCATTTGCTATTTACCAGTGATGTAAAAAAATGCAAAAAAAAAAAAACACTGAGGTAATCACGTCTAACATCCCCCCGGACCCTCCGCCTCTCAGGACAGCTGGAGGAGGGGCTCTCCCACTGGTCAGTCATTTTTAGATTGTCTAATAAATTCAATCAATCAATCAATTCACCCAAGTCTGTCAGCTCGCACAGACAGGAATGTGACCCCGTTCCCATTGACCTTGTATTGGTTTATTATGGCAAACTATCCGGAGCTAATATAATAATATGGAGGAACAGAGTGGATTGCGTCGCGAAAGGACTCCACCAATCAACATCATCGTTGTTGACGAGTAAGAAATAGGACTAGGCTTCCAAACAAACTGAACTATCCCTTTAGATGCCAAGATGAGAGATGCCTTTTCTCGGTCCTTGCCGCACAATGGTGGAACGAACTGCCCACCACAGTTAGAAGCGACGAAACCCGTCCAATCTTTCGCCGTCGACTAAAGACGCACTTCTTCAACCATTCAGTTCAGTTCAGTTCAGAGTTTTTATTTGCCACATGGAATCATACAATCATAGTTTCTTCATTACACAATCATAAATAGTCATTCCATGGACAAAAGGAGCAGGAAGAAGAATAAATCTTATAGTTACCTGCCCCTTATTCCTAAACTAACAAGTATTTACTTAATGGTCGGCGTACAACCTAATTTACACAAATAATCATTTATACCATTATAAAAGAAACACACAATCCACAGTTAAACAAGAAATTAAATAATAATAAAGAATAAAAGAAAGAGAAGAAAAAAAAGAAAATATCTCACTATTCAGATCATATTTGATTTTCATCAAATTTTTTGATTTTTTTTAAATTTATAAACACTATTACATCCCTTAAGCTCGCTATGGAGAGAATTCCACAACTTTACACCAATAACTGAAGGACACATCTGTTTAAGTGTGGTACGTGCAAACTGATGTTTAAAATTATCTGAAATAGAAAACATTGTCCTAATAAACTAACCTACACTGCAGCACTAGAGTCTGAACACTTTGAGGAACATTGTTACTCAGCTGATAAGAGTTGTACCCTTCCTTCCTTCCTGATGACTTGTCGTACAGAACTTGTAAGTCGCTTTGGATAAAAGCGTTCAGCTGAATGACTCACCTTGAAGCGCAGCGTGCCTCTGATGAGCGTGTGCGCTGACTGGATGCCGTAGGGCTCGGAGTACGTGGTGCTGTCGCGGTTGGGGAAGCCCTCCAGGTTGAAGCCGGGCAGGAAGTCCATGGGCGACGTGGACTCCATGAGGGAGCCCCCTGCTGGGATGCTGACCACCTGCGGCAGGGAGGAGGACGGGCGTCTCAAGTTCAAGTTTCAAGTTGGTTTATTATATGATGTCACAACAAAATACAGAATACTTTATATGAAATGCTTATTTCTGAACGAGCCCCTGAGAGTGTGCTGCTGCTACATACAGTAGAAAAGAAAGTAAGTAAAGTCAATTATACATAATATTAGGGATGGGCATTTTTAAGAAAAATCCAGATCGATTGATCGCATGCTATACTCGAGTGATCGTGTATTACTCGAAAAGAAAAAACTAAAACAAAATTATTTTTGAATATAATTATTATTATATATATATATACTTTTTTTACTTAATTTTTTTCATTCACGTATATGTTTAAGGAAACCAACAAACAGTTTTAATCTTACACATACATGTGAAACAAATATGTAAAAAAAAAAATTTTTAAGATTTTTTTTTCATAAAAATTATTACCGTAATTTTCTGACTATAAGCCGCGGCTTTTCCCCCCATTTTTCGACCCTGCGGCTTATATAACGGTGCAGCTAATCTATGGATTATTACAGCTAACTGGGCGCACTCCCTCAGCTCTGTGACCGTCAGATCAGACTCCTAAATCTGCTGCAGCAGTGCACACCTTGCCCCTCCTCCTCCCCCTCACAGACCCACGTCAACAAACCATTACGGCAGGAGTCTAGTGTATGAGCAGCTCAGGGCTCCTCTTTCAACATAACTGAAGCATTAAACAAAATGACCCAGTCAACGAACTATTCACTTTAGTTTATTAATGCATGAGGCGTTGTCTAATGTTATCTAGCTACTGATAGCTCCTGATATCATCAGTTTGGCATTCGATTTCGCAGGTGCTGGCTAACTGGCTATCGTTCTAAGAGCTAACGTTAGTACCTGGCTGGCGCTGGCTAACTGGCTATCGTTCTGTGAGCTAACGTTAGTACCTGGCTGGCGCTGGCTAACTGGCTATCGTTCTGTGAGCTAACGTTAGTACCTGGCTGGCGCTGGCTAACTGGCTATTGTTCTGTGAGCTAACGTTAGTACCTGGCTGGCGCTGGCTAACTAACGTGGCTATCGTTCTGTGAGCTAACGTTAGTACCTGGCTGGCGCTGGCTAACTGGCTATCGTTCTGTGAGCTAACGTTAGTACCTGGCTGGTGCTGGCTAACTGGCTATCGTTCTGTGAGCTAACGTTAGTACCTGGCTGGCGCTGGCTAACTGGCTATCGTTCTGTGAGCTAACGTTAGTACCTGGCTGGTGCTGGCTAACTGGCTATCGTTCTGAGAGCTAACGTTAGTGCCTGGCTGGCGCTGGCTAACTGGCTATCGTTCTGAGAGCTAACGTTAGTGCCTGGCTGGCGCTGGCTAACTGGCTATCGTTCTGTGAGCTAACGTTAGTGCCTGGCTGGCGCTGGCTAACTGGCTATCGTTCTGTGAGCTAACGTTAGTGCCTGGCTGGCGCTGGCTAACTGGCTATCGTTCTGTGAGCTAACGTTAGTGCCTAGCTGGCGCTGGCTAACTGGCTATCGTTCTGTGAGCTAACGTTAGTGCCTGGCTGGTGCTGGCTAACTGGCTATTGTTCTGTGAGCTAACGTTAGTACCTGGCTGGCGCTGGCTAACTGGCTATTGTTCTGTGAGCTAACGTTAGTACCTGGCTGGCGCTGGCTAACTGGCTATCGTTCTGTGAGCTAACGTTAGTACCTAGCTGGCGCTGGCTAACTGGCTATCATTCTGTGAGCTAACGTTAGTACCTGGCTGGCGCTGGCTAACTGGCTATCGTTCTGAGAGCTAACGTTAGTGCCTGGCTGGCGCTGGCTAACTAGCGTGGCTATCGTTCTGTGAGCTAACGTTAGTACCTGGCTGGCACTGGCTAACTAACGTGGCTATCGTTCTGTGAGCTAACGTTAGTACCTAGCTGGCACTGGCTAACTAACGTGGCTATCGTTCTGTGAGCTAACGTTAGTACCTAGCTACCGTTACTGTTTAAACAAAAATGTTAATAAATGGGAGCTTCCTCAAACAGCCATCGCTTTCCCGACAATCCCCTCTGTGCACGAACCCTTACATATGGTAATTAAACATTAAAACACCTGCGGCTAATAGTCCAGTGCGGCTTATATATGTACACATCATTTAATTTAGCTGCTGCGGCTTATATTCAGGTGCGCCTTATAGTGCGAAAATTGTCAATAATTTAAGATAGATTTTTCTCATAGCTACGAGTAATCGATTACTCACGCCCATCCCTAACATATATACAATATACAACACAGTAGAATGAGTAACAGTGAGGTACAATGCAGAAATGGGATGAGGTACAAAGATTTTAGCCTCTCTTAGACTTTTAGTTGTGTTACTTGTCTTGTTTTTGTCTGGAACTTGTTATGTTATGTATTTGTTATGTTTGTTTGGTGGATCAGGTCTCGCTCTTGTAAATTAGACTCAATGAGATTTTTACCTGTATAAATAAAGGTTTGAAATTAATATTACATTGTGTAGAAATAGTGATATTTTGGCCATTTTGACTCATCCACAGCTATGGAAATGCACTGTGAATTTTTTTTATTCTATCACAAAGCTGTTTAATGAAATCATCAGCCAGTATTTCAGTTATTCTGGTTGCTGTGCTATCTGAGGAGGATTTGCTTTTGTTTGCCTTCAAACATGGTCTCCATCACTTCAGTCATACATTATTTTATTATTTATGCGTCAGAGAATTGCTTCTTGTGTTTAGCCGACACCCATGCCACTGAGTGAGGACTTGGTTGCTTTTTATCGTTGTGACATAACTTTAACAATAATTCTGCTTGCAGCTTGATATGATGATTTCATTCCATTTATTTTTGTGGTTCTTAGTGCTGAAAGGTTGCATCAAAATAACTGTGTTTTGTTTCGTATTGGCGTTTCAAATTGCGTTTCAAATTGCCACTCTTCACAAGAGCTACCATTTCTTGGCACATTGTGCTGGTTGGAGGGAGGATGAACGCATATTTTTCAGTCCATTCACCTTTGAATTGCAGCGATTTTCACTGTTGACTTTTATTTTACTGGCCATCTTTGAACATGCTATATTTTTCTACTAGCTGCCTGCTGGCAAAACTATGCTACTCGCTACAGTACCTGCATATTAGACTACCTGTATATGCGTTGTCAACTCTCGCTCTGACTCCGACCCGTTGAAAGAGACAACACGCATTCCGTGAAGACCCGCCCTACTCTGCCTCTGATTCGCTGACTGTGGGTGGGGGGGGGTGCTGACGGGACGCTGAATGTGATTGGACCAAAGCAGTAGACGGACACAGACAGTTGGAGCAGTGCAGCAGGACAGGAGCTTGCAGAGGAGATAGCGGAGAATTTCGAGGATACGCACTGATGACAGGATATTATTTCCTTCCACTTGGTATCACTCTGGAATCACGTTTACTAACGTTGCTGCCATGAGCCTGCGCTATGGTAGCCTACAAGTGATAAAATAAATAAAACGCCCAACTCGCGCAACGACTCGGCAAAACGTTGCGCGCGGGCCGCACTAACACTAAACTTTGATGTCAAGTAGGGGGCCGCAAAATATCATCCTGCGGGCCGCAATTGGCCCGCAGGCCGCGAGTTTGAGACCCCTGATGTACAGTATGTACCTGGTTGTCCTTGAGGAACACCGCAGGGCTGATGGTGTTGAGCAGGACTCCATAAGGACTCCAGCTGAACTTGTAGCGGAGGGGATTGTCTGAACACTCGGGCGCAGGTAGACCCCCACAGAACGAGCTGTAAGACTCCACCTGGAAACAGCACACACACACACACACACGCACACGCACACACGCACGCACACACACACACACACACACACACACACACACATCAACATGGCTGAACTGTAGGACTCCATCTGAAAAAGTAACAGTAACAGTTACAGTAACAGTAACAGCGCGTCTCTCTGCACGTCAGCCGGCGGAGAGAGAGGGAAATGAACAAACGAGTGACACATGGTGTATCAATCTGTTTGCTTTCCAATCAATAAGGCTGCCAGCGAGTCTTACAGCACGCTACTCATTCTGTCGACATATGTTCCACCAGTATCGGCGCGCGCACAGTGGCCAGCCCGCGCGCCCGTGCACACACACACACACACACGCACACACACGCACGCACACACACATGCACACACGCACACGCACACACACACACACGCACACACACGCACGCACACACACACGCACACACGCACACACGTCTCCGCCTCACTCACGGTGCACCCGTCGACCTTGGCTTGGTCGATACACTCCATGGCCAACATGTGGTCGATGCCAGGGTCCAAACCCATCTCGTTCACGATGGTAATCCCCGCCTCCTTGGCACTGCAAGACAACAGTGTACAGCTCAGTGATGCAAGACAACAGTGTACAGCTCAGTGATGCAAGACAACAGTGTACAGCTCAGTGATACAAGACAACAGTGTACAGCTCAGTGATACAAGACAACACAACGTACAGCTCAGTGATACAAGACAACAGTGTACAGCTCAGTGATACAAGACAACAGTGTACAGCTCAGTGATACAAGACAACAGTGTACAGCTCAGTGATACAAGACAACAGTGTACAGCTCAGTGATACAAGACAACACAACGTACAGCTCAGTGATGCAAGACAACAGTGTACAGCTCAGTGATACAAGACAACACAACGTACAGCTCAGTGATACAAGACAACACAACGTACAGCTCAGTGATACAAGACAACAGTGTACAGCTCAGTGATACAAGACAACACAACGTACAGCTCAGTGATACAAGACAACAGTGTACAGCTCAGTGATACAAGACAACACAACGTACAGCTCAGTGATACAAGACAACAGTGTACAGCTCAGTGATGCAAGACAACAGGGTACAGCTCAGTGATACAAGACAACAGTGTACAGCTCAGTGATGCAAGACAACAGTGTACAGCTCAGTGATACAAGACAACAGTGTACAGCTCAGTGATGCAAGACAACAGTGTACAGCTCAGTGATACAAGACAACACAACGTACAGCTCAGTGATACAAGACAACAGTGTACAGCTCAGTGATACAAGACAACACAACGTACAGCTCAGTGGTGCAAGACAACAGTGTACAGCTCAGTGATACAAGACAACACAACGTACAGCTCAGTGATACAAGACAACAGTGTACAGCTCAGTGATACAAGACAACAGTGTACAGCTCAGTGATACAAGACAACAGTGTACAGCTCAGTGATACAAGACAACAGTGTACAGCTCAGTGATACAAGACAACAGTGTACAGCTCAGTGATACAAGACAACACAACGTACAGCTCAGTGATACAAGACAACAGTGTACAGCTCAGTGATACAAGACAACAGTGTACAGCTCAGTGATACAAGACAACAGTGTACAGCTCAGTGATACAAGACAACAGTGTACAGCTCAGTGATACAAGACAACAGTGTACAGCTCAGTGATACAAGACAACAGTGTACAGCTCAGTGATGCAAGACAACAGTGTACAGCTCAGTGATGCAAGACAACAGTGTACAGCTCAGTGATACAAGACAACAGTGTACAGCTCAGTGATACAAGACAACAGTGTACAGCTCAGTGATACAAGACAACAGTGTACAGCTCAGTGATACAAGACAACACAACGTACAGCTCAGTGATGCAAGACAACAGTGTACAGCTCAGTGATGCAAGACAACAGTGTACAGCTCAGTGATACAAGACAACAGTGTACAGCTCAGTGATACAAGACAACACCTTGCTCCGTCAACTTGTGCAGTAATTCACAAAAATCAATATTAGTTGGCGTCTAGTCTGAGCTCTTTTAGGCACTGTAGCATTTTTTTTATTGTTTGTGAAATACTTCTACTTTAGGGATTGCATTGCATGTATTCGTGTATGTTTTTGTATTGTATGTTTTTACACTGTATGTAAGCCTACTGTACTGTATGTTTGGCACCGAGACAAATCCCAATCAACCATGTGTTGAAATGGCAATAAAGTTTTCTATCTATCTGGTCTCTGTTGTTCAATTCCTGTCGAAAAGCCGTTTTGAATATCCCGTCGTTAATAGTTGGCAAACGAGCTTGAAAGTACACACACACGTTATGACATTTGCAAAAGCCTTTGGATATGCATCGTTTTTCCAAAAAAAATCCAGGCAAGGTAAACTATTTAAAAATTCCAGGGCCCTCATTTATCAATGGTGCGTACGCACAGATATGTGTGTAACCCGTGCGTACGATCATTTCTAAGCAAAGTGTGGGACTTATCAATTTGAACGTGTGCTTGACTTTGTGCGTATATATACGCACATCTCTGACCATGCGTACCTGGCGCCCAGCGGTAGAATATGAAGACTGCAGACGGACGGCATTATGCTTTCATCAGTTTCATGCATTAGTTTCAACAATGACGTGTTCTGTATGGCCCGTAATTCACTATAGTGCATTGTAAAATAGCGACATTAGTGTACTTATTGTCAAACCCTATAGCATTTGGAATAGGTATTTCCGAATGAATTCAGCCTGGTTCATAGCGTTATTATAGGAATACTTCTCGCGGTGTGCGCTCAGATGTTTTCACAGATATAGGGCAGTCTATTTGCAGAGAGAGAACATAATAATATTAAGTAGAGTTCGCTACCCGAGACACATTCTCCTTGATTTGTAGCGCAATTTGAGACCCACATTGGAGCGTGAAGCAAATTTGGCTGATAATGTCGTTGCCGGTGGCTGGGAGGAACACGACTCATTCAGGCCTAATTGTATTTAATTCAATTGTAATGTTATTGGTATCTATAATTAAAACATCACTTAAATGCAGATCAGGGTTATCCACACATAATGACTCTGACCAGAACCACGGGCTCACGAGCGCACAATAGGCATTGTAGAGCGCAGAGTTGGCCGGTCATTACAGCTTAATGTCGGGTCAGCTTGTCATTTATTTCTGTCAATGTGCTGGTTCTGTAGCAGGACTGGGTCAGTCAACATCCTTGGCTCCCGGCGCACCGAAGATAGTCTGCACGCTCCCTCCTCCTCAGCGGAGTTGTCTGTGAACTTGACAACTTCATTGGATTTATTTAATCTCTAAAAATATCTATAATCATACGATTAAATATTGTTTAAAATAAAACGCTAAATACTATTATTCTGTGTGTCAAGTTTCCAAATAAGAAATGTCCAATGTCTTTTGTGGTGTTTGTGATAATATAATTTGTTTGCATATTTAGGTTCTGTATTTATTATTTGTTACTCTACTGTTATTCTATCGTCATTATTGTTATTATTATTATTGTCTGGTGTTGTTCTGTTTATTATTATTAATACTGTATTATGTGCCGTCATGTTTTGTTTTATATTCTATGTAAAAAAATGTAAAACATGTTTTCCAAGGTCTCACTTTTTCATTCATTCGATCTTTATTTTATCTTGATAAGATTACTGAGGGCAAGCCCTCATTTACAACGATGTGGAGAATAGATATACAATAAAGATATATGATAAATGCAATATTAATGAGAAAAAAACTAAAGAGAAAAAAGAAATGATCCAAAGATTGACTGCAGACTGGGGTGAAATGGTTGGTGATTAAGGATTTAAACTGACCAATGGATACCAATGCGTTGGATTTGAGCCGGTACTGCCTACGTGATCAGGTCCGTCTGTGAGACCATTGTAAACGGTCTCCACCCGCTCTTGCCTACCTTTGTTGAAGCTCTTTCATGGCAGGACTCAGGTAGCTGGCCGTCACCATGTTGACCTTCCTCTTGATGCACTGCTTGGCGATCACTGGGTGGAAGCCGTACGGCAGCAGGCTACAGAGAGCAGGGACAAAACAGACCTCCTTCAGACCTCACGTGGTTCATTGTGTATTTGCGAGTGTGTTTGCACTAAGATACAGCCGATACGTAGGATACAGCTGATATGTAGGATACAGCTGATATGTAGGATACAGCTGATATGTAGGATACAGCTGATATGTAGGATACAGCTGATATGTAGGATACAGCTGATATGTAGGATACAGCTGATATGTAGGATACAGCTGATATGTAGGATACAGCTGATATGTAGGATACAGCTGATATGTAGGACACAGCTGATATGTAGGATACAGCTGATATGTAGGATACAGCTGATATGTAGGATACAGCTGATATGTAGGACACAGCTGATATGTAGGATACAGCTGATATGTAGGATACAGCTGATATGTAGGATACAGCTGATATGTGCGTCGATATCGTTAGGGGCCGAGCACCGTGAGGAGTCTACTGTAAATGTATGTTTTCTTCTTCATCCTCGTCGTTATTCCTCCACGGTCGCAGGACTACAGACAAAACGCCCGGGCACATTCGTCTTCTTCAATCAATCAATCAATCAATCACATGTATTGATATAGCACGTTGTACATGACACAAGCCACACAAAGTGCTTTACGAAGGCAGGTAGGGGAACAGACGGGTCACACAACACGGAACAGACGGGTCACACAACACGGAACAGACGGGTCACACAACACGGAACAGACGGGTCACACAACACGGAACAGACGGGTCACACAACACGGAACAGACGGGTCACACAACACGGAACAGACGGGTCACACAACACGGAACAGGCGGGTCACACAACACGGAACAGACGGGTCACACAACACGGAACAGACAACAAAATGGCAGCAATCAGTACAACAGCTGAGGCGAGGTACAGGTCAGGCTCAAGGTACAGGTCAGGCTCAAGGTACAGGTCAGGTTCAAGGTACAGGTCAGGTTCAAGGTACAGGTCAGGCTCAAGGTACAGGTCAGGTTCAAGGTACAGGTCAGGTTCAAGGTACAGGTCAGGTTCAAGGTACAGGTCAGGCTCAAGGTACAGGTCAGGCTCAAGGTACAGGTCAGGCTCAAGGTACAGGTCAGGTTCAAGGTACAGGTCAGGCTCAAGGTACAGGTCAGGCTCAAGGTACAGGTACAGGTCAGGTACAGGTCAGGTTCAAGGTACAGGTCAGGTTCAAGGTACAGGTCAGGTTCAAGGTACAGGTCAGGCTCAAGGTACAGGTCAGGTTCAAGGTACAGGTCAGGTTCAAGGTACAGGTCAGGTTCAAGGTACAGGTCAGGTTCAAGGTACAGGTCAGGTTCAAGGTACAGGTCAGGTTCAAGGTACAGGTCAGGTTCAAGGTACAGGTCAGGTTCAAGGTACAGGTCAGGCTCAAGGTACAGGTCAGGTTCAAGGTACAGGTCAGGTTCAAGGTACAGGTCAGGTTCAAGGTACAGGTCAGGCTCAAGGTACAGGTCAGGTTCAAGGTACAGGTCAGGTTCAAGGTACAGGTCAGGTTCAAGGTACAGGTCAGGTTCAAGGTACAGGTCAGGCTCAAGGTACAGGTCAGGTTCAAGGTACAGGTCAGGCTCAAGGTACAGGTCAGGTTCAAGGTACAGGTCAGGTTCAAGGTACAGGTCAGGCTCAAGGTACAGGTCAGGCTCAAGGTACAGGTCAGGCTCAAGGTACAGGTCAGGCTCAAGGTACAGGTCAGGCTCAAGGTACAGGTCAGGTTCAAGGTACAGGTCAGGCTCAAGGTACAGGTCAGGCTCAAGGTACAGGTCAGGTTCAAGGTACAGGTCAGGCTCAAGGTACAGGTCAGGTTCAAGGTACAGGTCAGGCTCAAGGTACAGGTCAGGTTCAAGGTACAGGTCAGGCTCAAGGTACAGGTCAGGTTCAAGGTACAGGTCAGGCTCAAGGTACAGGTCAGGTTCAAGGTACAGGTCAGGTTCAAGGAAACGCTAGAGAATAAAAAATAAAAAAAACCATTATCGAACATCCCTAGAATAAAGTGATTAATCTGATTAAATGAGTCTTTTAAAAAAAAAATTAAATCAACTTTCTTTAATGAATATAACTCGTCAGTTTGGTCAACATAAATAATCCAATAAGGGCACGGTTGGTACGAAAGTGATGGTGACGTCTTGATGGAGCGCCGCGTGCCAAGCGGATGCACATAGGCTACATCAGTGTTTCTCAACTGGTGGGTCGCAACCCAAAAGTGGGTCGCGGGGCCATTTTGAGTGGGTTGCGGATGCGTGAAAAAAAAAGTAAAAAAAAGTTTAAAAAAAAAAAGATTTTTTTAAATTAATTTCTTTATACTTTTTTTTGCACTACCTATCTTTGTGAAAGTGGCTTCTCAGCTCTGGTCCAGCTGAAGACAAAGCAGAGGAACAGATTGGACATTGAGCATGACCTCAGAGTTGCTTTGTCTACCATCACCCCAGACTTTGAGACTCTTGTCAGGAGCAAACAACATCCCCAGTTATCCTATTAGTTCCCTGGGATGTTAAGCTAAGAAGTCTGCTAAGAAGAATATATTATTTATTATTATTATTTTATTTCATTGGGTTTTTAGCCCTAGTTGCACTTTTGTTGCACTTTTTTGAGTTTATTTCATGTTTTTAACAGTGCATGAAAGATTGTGTATTACTGCAAAAAAGAAAATTTGAAATAAATCATAGTGGTTCAAAAATTTGGGTCGCGACTTAATGACTAAGGAAAATGTTGGGTCCCGAGGCTAGAGCAGTTGAGAACCACTGGGCTACATCATCATTTATGATAAATGTTTTATTAAAAATGTTATGACGAGTGTTACGGACTCTGTCCTTATATCATTATGTATGTATGTATGTATGTATGTATGTATGTATGTATGTATGTATGTATGTATGTATGTATGTATGTAATATTATATTGTATTGTATAGGGAATTATATATATAATATGTGTTATGTATGTAGGCAGGTTGTATTGTTGTTTTTTTGTCTCCCTCCTGTGTAACCTATCTATCTCTCAGGGTCAATCACCATCTCACTCCAAACAGCAGCAGCAGCAGCAGCTGAGGCTCGTCAGGCAATTAACCTCCACATCCCTTCATATATCCCTGTGTGTGCAGTGTTAGCTGGAGCTCTGTCGGTGTATGTGGGTAATTATATCTGGTGGTGTTGTGGTAGAGCGCTCATTGTTTTGGTGTGTGAGCTAGTTAAAGCTCTGTTGAGCTCATTGTTTTGGTGTGTGAGCTAGTTAAAGCTCTGTTGAGCTCATTGTTTTGGTGTGTGAGCTAGTTAAAGCTCTGTTGAGCTCATTGTTTTGGTGTGTGAGCTAGTTAAAGCTCTGTTGAGCTCATTGTTTTGGTGTGAGCTAGTTAAAGCTCTGAGCTCATTGTTTTGGTGTGTGAGCTAGTTAAAGCTCTGTTGAGCTCATTGTTTTGGTGTGTGAGCTAGTTAAAGCTCTGTTGAGCTCATTGTTTTGGTGTGTGAGCTAGTTAAAGCTCTGTTGAGCTCATTGTTTTGGTGTGTGAGCTAGTTAAAGCTCTGTTGAGCTCATTGTTTTTGTGTGTGAGCTAGTTAAAGCTCTGTTGAGCTCATGTTTGGTTGGTGAGCTAGTTAAAGCTCTGTTGAGCTCATGTTTGGTTGGTGAGCTAGTTAAAGCTCTGTTGAGCTCATTGTTTTGGTGTGTGAGCTAGTTAAAGCTCTGTTGAGCTCATGTCATGCTCATTGCCATTCCCTATAATATTGTACTTTTTGTGATCCTGCCTGTTGTACATTTCTGTTTTGCCCATAACCTGTTTGTGTATTTGTTTATTCCTCGTCACCCAGCTTATGGTGATTGTTTTTCTTATATATTAATATTTTGTTTCGCACACAGGGACATTGAGGACGGGAAGATACCCTGGGTCTACATTTTGCATCACGTAGGTGACCTCTCTGGTCAACAAGAATACCCTGAAGACTCTGGCAGGAGCACTCATTCAGGGGTACTATGACTATGCTTGCACCTCATGGTACCAAAGCACCTCCGCGTCCGCGCCTTTAAGGGGGGGGTGTGCTTTTATATTTCATTTGGTGCTCACTGGTAAGTCCTCCTTGCTCTCTTGTGTTGCTGATTTGAATTTTGTGAAATAAATATTATTATTTAGCAAATTGTCTCTTGCGTTTTGTGTCACTGCACCCTCACCTACCCTGTCTGGACTTGTGTTGCGTCTCCCCACTGGGGTACGTAACAACGAGTCATATACTAGTATATAATTGTATAATATTAGTGTAGCCTAATCTTTATCTGCAACTGTGAAGAAAAACCCCATTTGTTTAAACAGAATGAATACACATAAAAAAATATATATGTAACTGATGGTATCGTGAAGCGCAGTCAAGAAGGGCTGGGGTGAGTAGCGGTGCTATGGGTTAAACTCACTCTCACATCTTCAAAAGACTCATAGACACGTTACAAAGAAGTGAATTCACCTCTTGGCATAGCGGTCTGTGTTGCTGCCTGCGGTGTGGGAGACCGGGGTTCAACTCCCACTTGGGGCATAGAAGTTTGAGGTGACGGTCACAACCGTTGCATATATTTTTATTTTTTTGTATTTTATTTTATTATTTTTTAAAACAAACACAAACAAACATGACGACACACAATTAGATATACAAGCATTGTTAACAGTGCACATCAATTAAATCACCGTTTAGATAAATGTCTTATACAAGATAAACCCCTAATACCTGCTATAATAATAATAGATTTCATTTGTAATGCGCTTTACAGTTGCGGGGCAACTCTCAGAGCGCTACAGTTAAAGGGACTTAAAAGCTAGCGAGAATAAAGGAAAGAGAATATAAAAATAGGAAGACTTAAACATAAAATAGCAGAGAAACATAGAATAATAAAACTGATAAAATAAATTGGTAAAAGAACATAAAATGTGTGGAGCAAAAAATTTGATAAAAGGTCAACAGAAGGCTCTACTAAAAAGGTGGGTTTTGAGGTCTTTCTTAAAAACATCCACAGTCTGTGGTGCTCTCAGGTAGTCGGGGAGAGCATTCCACAGACTGGGAGCGGAGGAGCAAAAAGCCCGATCTCCCATAGTGATCGCATCACGCTGGTTTCAACCGGTAAAAATGTGCCGTAAAGTTTGGTTTCTTGCATATCTCGATGTAATTTACCATGAAATATCTACAGCAAGAATTCTGGGTCTCAATGAATCCAAAATGTCAATGTGGTTAGAAGTGGTGGAGAGAATAAAAGCTAGCTTATAATGGTAGTGTCTGGTTAGGTGCGAGGGATAGTGGAGGTACTTCTCAAGGTGGGGTCCGGGAGGGGGGGGTTCGAGCTGGAGCATATGTGTGTAGGTTTTTAGATAACAGGTATTAGGGGTATATCTTATATAAGACAACTAACTAAAATGTGATCTCATTGGATGTGTCCTGACAATTAATGCTTGTATATCTTATCGTGTGTTGTCATGTTTGTTTATATGTTTGTTTAAAAAATAATAAAAAAATAAAATATGAAAAAATAAAAGATTTGTCCTTGGGTGCTGGAGGAGGTTTGCCTGGCCAGAGCGGAGATGTCGAGAGGAGGAGTGAGGGGTGATGAGTTCTTTGAGGTATAGGGGGGCGTTTCCGTAGAGGCATTTGTGGGTGAGCAGGGAGACCTTGAACTCAATCCTGAGCTATCTATTCCCCTACACACATATGCTCTTGCTCGCTATATTATATATATAAATATCGGTATTTATAAACGAATAAAAGACAAGTGTTCTCTTCTTGTAGCAAGGGAAGGCCACCCCACCTTCCCATCTAAAATACAGTGGTGGGTGAGAAACCCATCATTGGTGATAAAACGAAGCGCGCCGTGGTAAATAGCGTCTAGGGGCTTCAAGGTGGAGGGTGCGGCATGCATGTAGAGAACATCCCCATAGTCAAGGACGGATCAAATAGGGCTGTACAATACGTTGTCTGCTAGCAGTGGGGAAAACATGATTTGTTTCTGAAGAGAGAACCAATCTGACCTCTCAACTTTTTCTCATCATGTGTTTGGAAGGATAGACCGCTATCCAGCCAAAAGCCCAGGAATTTATAGGAGTCAACCATTTCAATCTGCGTGCTCTGGAGAGAGTGGATGGTGATGCTTGGATGGGGCCTGTGGGATCTAGAAAATACTATACATTTAGTTTGATCAGAGTTTAAAATGAGCGTGTGGTCTCTCCGAGCTAGTTGGAGTGAATTAAAAGCTGAGTGTAAGTTAGAAGCAGCCACTTTAAAGGTCAGCTCCCACACAGTAAAGCATTGTGTCATCTGCATAATAATGTACCTTACAGTGAGGAATGGGAGAAAGCATGTTATTAATATAAAGTGTAAAAATAATAGAATAGACTGGAAATGCAAAACTAGAGACAACAAAACAAATAGGACCTGCCGTATGCTACTGTTAAAGACACATACCGGTATTACCGCTCACCTGCCCTACCCCCGCTTGGGCAAAACGTGAGGGACGGTTAACACATTGTGCGCCATAAACGGCGTAAGTCGTTATTGCCCGCCATGCGTTGAACGCCAACAACGGCGTAAATCGTTTTTGGGATCAATATTTCATTTTTTCGCCATGGCATTCATAATTCATCCAGCCTCCCTCCGGACTGCAGCGGCACCCTGTCTGAGATTGCAACGCCTCAATACCGCCGCCTGGTGGATGGTCGGGCGAGTTACACTCACGCCAAACCGGAAGTGGCGATCGGTGCATCGAGGAAATCCCTCCGGCAGTCATATCTTGTTACGCGGGTCCAGACAAACACTCGAGTGCATTGGGATCGCTTTCGAAACGAAAATAAACGATATGATTTCGGCGTTTATTTATATCTAGGAGATCGACGTCAAGTAATTGGGATATTTTTCCTCCAGTCTCATCGGCGAACGGTAAGAGGACACTAATGTTATTTTCAGCCCGATTGTCCATTTCTTTGTTTGCAATCAGTCTGATCAATATATCAACCCATACTAAATAAAGCCGTTACTGACGATCAAGGAATTATAAACGACCCCCCCCCCCCTTTCCTTCATGCACGATGAAGCATAATGTATACCGATCATATACATTTGAATTTTTTTATATAGCGTGTATAGGAAAGAAACGCCAATCGATAATCTATCATATGCGTCAGGGCCTATAACTTGCGTTTTTGGAATTACAGCAGAAAAGCTTAAAAACATATTTATATTCTCGACGGTATTAACACAACAATGTATGAATGAAAAAGTATAACGTTCCCACGGAACGATAGATACCCGATGTTGAATGGGCCATAGTAATGCAGATATAGCTATACTATTTAAAAAGTTATAGCCCTGCAAAGAAGGTAAACATCTCCATAGGCTTACAGCGGTGGCAGACTGGGTATAATGATGGGCACAACGCCCGGCGCCCAATGTGTTAATCATTCCGAGCAGATATTCTTGAGATCTGTGTTGAGAATTCTCTGTGTCAGAGTTTGTACCTGATGACCAGGTCGTGGTCGCCGACCAGAGAGCTGAGGTGTCCTTCCTGACTCGTGACGTCCAGCATGATGGGGATGGTGTTGGGGTACTTGGCTGCCAGCTCCTCCGCCTGGTGTAGCATCACAGACGCTGGAGGCAGAGGTGCAAGAGGCGGGTCAAGCAATAGGGAGGTGTAGTGGTTACTTCCTGGTCTATAGGGAGGTGTAGTGGTTACTTCCTGGTCTATAGGGAGGTGTAGTGGTTACTTCCTGGTCTATAGGGAGGTGTAGTGGTTACTTCCTGGTCTACAGGGAGTAGGGTGACCAGATGCAAAAAGTCCAAAAGCAGGACAACAGTAAGACTTTGGTGGGACAAAGTGGGACAGATAGATAATGTAATTTTTTTTATTAGAATAACTGGTCTTCACCGAATAGATAAAGGTTAAATCAAAATAAATACAAATTAAATACAGAATTATATCTCTCACTGGCAGCCGGCTTGTTACCACCTAACATCTGTTTTAAATATTCAAACTTTTAGACCAATGTTTTTTTTTTGCTTCGAAAAGAGGGACATCCCCTCAATATGTGGGACATTCGGTCAAATGGTGGGACAGTACAACCAAAAGGGGGACACCTGGTCACCCTAACAGGGAGGTGTAGTGGTGACGTCATTGCCGTTTTTCCGTGTCCAACGCAATGTATTTCCCCCATTGCCCATTTCTAAATCGTCTCGTTTAAAACAAATAAAGCATGAACATTTGCATGGTGGACCTTTCTGTGCAACCAATCTATAGCTCAACATGAAAATATTCGCAATTAATCATAGAAAAAAAGCACCACATTTTATTTCAACCAAAAATGCTTAAACAATCATGCTAGTGATAGAAGGGAACTCGTTTTGTGCAAAAATGGAAAGCTTTTCAATTTCCATGCGGCAGAATTGTTACAATAGCCGATAATCCCTATACGGGTGGAACAACCAGTGACGTCAGACTACGCCTCCCTATTGACCTATTTCAGACTTTAAACCATTATTTCAGACTTTAAACCTATTTCAGACTTTAAACCTTTATTTCAGACTTTAAACCTATTTCAGACTTTAAACCTTTATTTCAGACTTTAAACCTTTATTTCAGACTTTAAACCTATTTCAGACTTTAAACCTTTATTTCAGACTTTAAACCTTTATTTCAGACTTTAAACCTTTATTTCAGACTTTAAACCTATTTCAGACTTTAAACCTTTATTTCAGGAATTTGTGGCAGAGGCAGAGAATGGACAAAATAAACAAGCTGCATAGGTGGCATAATAAACTGTAAACGACATACACATTTGCACTGAACATTATACCTTTGTCTTTTTGCCATTTTATTATAAAACCAGAGACCAGCGCCTCTCTCTTATCGTTCTATCTTACATTACGCACAACCAATGCGTCTATCTGACGCCCTTTCTGTGGAGCGCACTGGACTATTGAGAAACAATAGGAATTTTCCATTGGTTGAATGAATGAATGACCTTTATTTATATAGCATAGCACCCTTCACAGCACGAATGCACAGGGTGCTTTACATGTAAGAAAAACTGAAATAAATAACAACAATAACAGACAGCAGTTAAAAACAGTGAACCAAATAAAATAAAAATTATTTAAATAAAATCATCAGTCAATAACTAAAAACTATAGGAACAGTGAGGAAAAAAGGATGCCTATATATGACCAAAAGTGTGTTTTTAGCTGTTTTTTAAAAGAGTTTTCAGAGGGGGCAGTTCGCAGGTCCAGGGGGAGAGCGTTCCAGAGCCTTGGTGCCGTCACCTGGAAGGCTCCATCACCCCTTGTTTTCAGCCTGGACCTGGGGACCACCAGGAGGTGCTGATCGGCAGATCTGAGTGAGCGGGTGTTGGTGTAGGGATGGATGAGTTCAGTGATGTAAGAGAGAGAAGTAGGATGCGGCTTGTGTCACATTATGCAAACCACGCCCCTTTCTGTTTTCCTGATTTCCTGTCCCGCCCTCCTAAACCGGATGTCCCACCTCCTAAACCGGAAGTCCCGCCTCCTCAAAAAGGGGCAGGGTTTAGGGCCATAAATAATCTCAAAATGGGGCGTGGTTTCAATCAATCAAACTAAAAGGGGCGTGGTTTGCATAATGTGACACAAGCCGCATCCTACTTCTCTCTCTGATGTAGATAGGGGCCTGACCGTGGAGTGCTCTGAAAGTGAAAGTGAGGACTTTGAAGTGAATTCTGTAGTGTACCGGGAGCCAGTGCAGGGATGCCAGGATGGGAGTGATGTGACATGATTTTTTTGACCTTGTGAGTAGCCTGGCTGCAGCATTTTGGACCATTTGTAGTTTGTCTGTGGATGATTTGGTGAGACAGGTGAAAAGTGAGTTGCAGTAGTCAAGCCTAGAGGAAATAAAAGCATGCACGGACAGTTCTAGTTCAGAGTGAGATATGATGGGGCGGAGTTTTGCAATGTTTCTAAGGTGAAAGAAGCAGGTGCGTGTGAGTGTTTTGACATGTTTGTCTAGGTTCATGGCCTGGTCGAAGACAACACCCAGGTTTCTCAGGTGGGGACGTATGTTGTCTTTAAGGGACCCCAAGTGGGTGGCCACTCTAGCTGCAGTCTTCTCAGCTGCTACGATCAGCACCTCCGTTTTTGCAGCATTTAACTGGGGGAAGTTACTCCCCATCCAGCTCTTAATGCTGAGCAGGCACCCCTGGAGAAGGCTGAGTTTCTCCAATTTGTCGGGTTTAAAAGAGCAAAGTAGCTGTATGTCGTCTGCGTAGCAGTGATATTTAATGCCGGTGAATTTATTGATGAGGAGGCCTAAAGGAAGCATATAAATGGCAAAACGGAGTGGCCCAAGCACAGATCCCTGTGGTACCCCACATGAGGGGGGGGCGAGGTCAGATTTAAAGGGAACCACAGCCACAGAGAACATTCTCTCCCTTAGGTAAGAGGCAAACCATTCTAGAGCGCTCCCAGAGATGCCCACCCACTCCCTGAGCCTGTCTAAAAGGATGATGATGATGATGATGAATAGTTTATTTTCGGTCTTTGTTTACAGATCAATCAAAAACACACGTGTGGACTTTCAAAAAAAAGAAAAAAAAATATATCACAAATGTACATATTCAAAGTAAGCTCATACACAAAATCCAAACTCAATGACCGAAAAAAGGAATAGGCTGAAGCACATGCTTCACATTGGTTGAAAGAGACATTGAATACAAGCTGGTAGGTTCTTACTCTTAGCACAAAAAATGATCTCCAAGGTTTTTATGTAAACCATATCTACCCATTTTAATGTGCAGGACTTTGTTTATTATTTTAATGGCACTTTTCTGTAGTTTAATAATAGGATCTATATTTGTTTTATAAAACACCTATTAGCCACCTATTGCCGACCACTGGAGCACAGCAACTTGCACTGGGCCTGGTCTACAAGATACACTACACCACTAAGATACCCATGTACACGTCGAAATACTTCCCAAAGCTCAGTGGATTTCACGACCACAACACCAGAGGGAGTTCCACAAATCATCATACAGATATACAGTACATCAAGACATTTATGACATACAGTCGTTTAAGATACTACGTCCTTCTGTATGTATTAGTTCCCATATATACATTTATTCATCAACTAACATTCAAAGATATACATTCATAAATTATTAATACATTTTTATTTATTTAACATTTATTTACCCAGTGGAAACTCATTGAGACCAAGGTCTCATTTACAATGGTGCCAAACAAATGTCACAAGCAGCAACGATACAGACGGTAGGAACTATACTCAAGGGTTAGGGTTAGTACTGTAACTATACTCAAGGGTTAGGGTTAGTACTGTAACTATACTCAAGGGTTAGGGTTAGTACTGTAACTATACTCAAGGGTTAGGGTTAGTACTGTAACTATACTCAAGGGTTAGGGTTAGTACTGTAACTATACTCAAGGGTTAGGGTTAGTACTGTAACTATACTCAAGGGTTAGGGTTAGTACTGTAACTATACTCAAGGTAGCTACACAAAGCACACAGTACTGAAATAAATACTAAAATGCAACACACAGTAAACATAGCAACAGTCATACATATATGGTGCAAATATACAAGATACACATAACATATTCATATAATATGGTGCAAATACAGCCCAAAACCTTCCGTAGGTGGTTGGAACCAGCGGTGGGTGGGTGGGGGGGGGGGTTCTCCGGCACTGCAGATACACCCTACTCGCCTAGTTGGCTGTTTAGCCGAGGCTAAAGGGAGAGGGTAAGTTGCGGCTGGACTTGAGTGGCCCTGAGAACTACTTTATACAGCGAGGTATCCTTTATCACCAGACTAAGTCCACTGAGCAGATGGTGGTTCCAAAAGCAACCCGGGAAGTAATACTTAATCTGGGACACTCCATCCCCTGGGCTGGCCACCTAGGAAAGCATAGAACCACTGCCTGCATACAGAGACACTTTTATTGGCCTGGCCTGGCCTTGGAAAAGAGCAAGTCTGGTAACCGGTTTCTGCTAGTCATTACAGATTATGCCACAAAATATCCTGAAGTGTTCCCCCTCAAGTCAGTCAAAGCCAAGAGTGTTGCATTCCGTCTGGCGCAGTTCTTCTGCAGGGTCGGATCAGGACCAGGGCACACATGTCATGCCCAAACTCCTGAAGGATGTCTACCAGCTGTTGGGCATCAGAGGTTGAAGAACAACACCATATCATCCACAGACCGGTGGTCTAACCCGCGGCTCTTTGCCCGTCAATGTGCGGCTCCTCCATCCATTGATAAAACAAATTAAATACATATTTCTTTATAAAAAAATATATAATAATTTTAATTTACTGTCATTCATTCCATAAGAACGTAGAATAAACATGTACAGATTTATTTTGTAATGGTCCATTTGCATGTTCTTTGTATCAGATTCTAGGGACATCTATGGATCGATTGATTGATTGAAAATGTATTAACAGATTGCAGAATGGGCTTGATTGATTGAAAACTTTATTAACAGATTGCAGAATGGGTACAATACAGTACAGCTCAATACACACAATTGTTAAGGGGTTGCAGACCAGAGAAAGACTTTCGTCTTGTTTACATCAGGGTCCCCCATTTTCAATTCATCAGGACATATATGACACACATGACATACAGATAGACAGTACTGCTGCATCTATACATTTATGACATACCAGATTTACAAATACAATACCGTTTGTGATACAAAAATAGTCCAGAAAAGAGAGAGTATACATTTGACGTAAAAACTGTACATTGGAGGAGGTTGGGTAGGTGGGGTGGGGGGGGGAACACTGTATAGTACAGTACGGCTCAATACACACAATTGTTAAGGGGATGCAGACCTGAGAAAGACTTTCGTCTTGTTTACATCAGGGTCCCCCATTTTCAATTCATCAGGACATATATGACATACAGATACAGTACTGTTACATCTATACATTTATGACATACCAGATTTACAAATACAGTACTGTTTGAATGTATTACCAGTGTCAGAAATATTGTGTCTGTTACTAGGCTTGAGTAAATTGTAATGAACCAAAGGAGAATATCAATTATATATATATTTTCTTTTCTTTTTATCTTTGACTGTGAATAACGCCATGCTAAAATGTACCAGACCTGAAAAATCTGAGCAACTGAATAAAGGGAAGATGATTAAACAGAAGGTTTTGTAGATACAGTACTGAATTCTGCCATCCGGACACATGCTATTTTAAATATGATTATAAAATATAGAATATCAGGCCTATAAATGACTTTATTATGGCCAAGTCGCACATCTATGGATTGGGACAAATCTCCCTTTTCCAATGGCAGAGTTCAATCTGGATTTAGTATCACAAGGCGTGATTCACAAACCGTGAATGAAATCTACTACAATTACTTTTTTTTTTTTAATAATTTCTCTTTATATATATATATCTGTTTATTGAGTTTTTTCAGTGCAACCAACATTTACAAATGATATGTGCTTGAAAGTTTTCCATTAGAAACACAAAACGGAATACAAAGGACAACAGACATCAAAACAAAGTGACAGACAGCCAAACAAACGGTTTCAGAAAGAAATTATAATAATAGTAATAGAAAAATTAGGAAACATTTTAATATTTTCTTTTAAATAACAAGACGTACAAAAATAAGGAGATCAATTTAAAAAGGCGAGTACAGCGATTCATACGTCAACCAACTCTGGTGTTGATTTGGGATGTCGGGGAGGTGGATCCTCTCAAGTAACTTTTTTATAATGTAGATTTCTCCAAAAATGTTCATCAGATTGCAACACCGTTTTTTGGTAGACGTTCACAGAAAGGTAGAGAAACTAACTGTGTTCTGTTTTATGGCAATAACGTTCAGGTTTGTGGGAGATAATCCCGAAAAATAAGATAAGACTGCTACCAGACATTGACCTGGGTCTTATAGGAACCCAAGGAGGACAACCTACACTACCTTAGGCTTACTGCACCTTATGTGGATGCTGTGATACTGTGATACTGTGAATAATGTATATTTCAGTGGATACTGTGATACTGTGAATAATGTATACTCAGTAGATAGTAAATTATAACACTACCTTATGCATACTGCACTTTATGTGACACTGTGAATAATGTGAATATTTTCTTCAGCTAGTCAGATAGTAAATTATATTGACCAAATTGTTTACACTGCCTGTGTTGTTTTTACTACCTGTACCCCCCCCCCCTCCCCCCCATGCTGCTATGATGCCTGAATTTCCCCAAGGGGATCAATAAAGGAATATCGTATCTTATCTCATCAATAAAAAGTGAATCCAGAAGTCAGATGACTGACAGGGGCTGGCGTGAGCTGGGTAGGGTAGTTTTTAGAAATCCGAAAGCCCATCGAAAGTCCCGGGTCTCTTCCTTCAAAAGACCACTCACTTTAGGCCGCGCCACCCCCTGCCGTCAACATGCGCCGGTTTCCGACCGAATGCCCTGAGATTTCTATAATCTTATATTTCACTAATAAAACGTTGGTAAACAAACGTAATGCTGAAAATACACTTTGACTGCTGTTTTGACAGGGTTAGGGTATTTTCTCTTGGCTACATTTGAAGAAAAAAAACACAACATTATTCTATTCATACATTCTGTAGAGATGGATTTATGGCGTGATGTCATAGGTCCAGTAGCGGAACCATCAGGCTTAAGAGATTAACAAGTCCGAGTCCTCATCTGCACCTTCCGAGTCCGCATGCAGTCAATGCTCGAGTCCAAGTCCGCATGCAGTCATTGCTCAAGTCAAGTCACGGGTCCTGAAAACCAGTCCAGACTTGAGTACAACACGAAATAAATATTCTCAAACCCACCCTCTTTTCTTGGGGGTTGATTGGGTCAAATTAGGAACTGGAATCATCCATGTACTACACACTCCGTCACAGGAACTGGGCATTTGTAAAGCGTAAAAATTAAATAGATAAGCAACACAACTTAAGTAAGTTCATGGAGGATGGCCAAAATAAGGTGGTTATCACCATTACATTGCTAAAATAGTACAATTATATTGGTTAGCATTCAACTGGAATGCGACCGTCCCAATAATATAGCCCTGAGGGACACCAAATTTGCATTTCAATGAAAAGTATTTCAGAAGCCGAATTAATATTCCAAATTTGTCCACAATCAGTTGTGCATTTTATTGTAACCCTAAAGTCTAAAATGTACTATTCAAAGAGGTATTGCTAATTAAAAAAAGAAAACGTACCGACAGTCACTTGCGTCCCTTCGTCTCGAGTCAGGTACTCGATGACGGGCCCCGACACGTAGCCTGAGCCCAGCAGCAGCACACGCTTCATCCCCCCCTGCTTCATGATCTGGTCGTGTTCCCTGGAGGACGTTAAACACTCTTAGTATGACAACAGAATTATACTACCAATTAGGGCTGCAACGATTAGTCGACATAATCGACGACATCGATTATAAAAAATCATCGACGAGGAATTGTTGCGTCGATTAGTCATTAAAAAAATTAATTAAAAAAAATTATTATTATAATTTTTTTTTTGCACTACCTATCTTTGTGAAAGTGGCTTCTCAGCTCTGGTCCAGCCAGCTGAAGACTTCTTAGCTTAACATAACAGACCGACAGTAAGTTTGGGGGAACTAATGGGATAACTGGGGATGTTGTTTGGTCCTGACAAGAGTCTCAAAGCAACTCTGAGGTCATGCAGCTCAATGTCCAATCTGTTCCTCTGCTCTGTCTTCAGCTGGACCAGAGCTAAGAAGCCACTTTCACAAAGATAGGTAGGTTTTTTTATTTTTATTTTTTTATATAATTGTTTTTCGATTAGTCGACTAATCGAAAAAATAATCGACAGATTAGTCGACTACCAAAATAGTCATTAGTTGCAGCCCTACTACCAATACATCTCACACACACACACACAACTGTATATGAATGTCTCTCAGCCACACAGTGGAAAATATATGTACGTATTTAATTTCATGCAAAGGTTACACTCTCCGTCACACATAGTCGGTCAAAAAAGTATTAATCACTCATCCCTTAGTCGTTACCCATTTGGTTGTGCTATAAATATTTCAAATGCATCATCTGTTCCTCAGATCCATCTATCTAAGTCAATATTAAAAAATGTCTATGAAAGTATACAGTAGGCTAAAAGAAATATAGAAGCTACTGGAAATACCAAAGGTATTCATCCGATACATTTAGCATAATAGTACTTTGCAATGATCTGGAACAAAAAAATAATCAAATATTTGTATGGCCCAAAACAAATGTGCAAATACGAGGGAGGTGACATCAGTAATAACACAAAGTAATGACACCAACGAGAAACTTCTGGGCGATGGGATTTTGGATCATGAAAAAGATGGTGATTGGTTTTCACAAGCAGGGATAACGGGAGGGTGAGAGGAAAACAAAGAAAGAAAGAAAAATGTTCCTTGCAGATTCTGAGTATTTGATTTAAAAAAAAACATCACCTGCCCCGTAACTTAAACATTCCATGAGGAATATCGGTAACCGCCAGGAGGTACTTTTAATAAAATACATTTTGATCAAATAGAGATCGACTGGATTCCATTAAAAAGAGTTGATGTACGTTTTCTTCCATACTATATTTTCCATATTTCTCTTTGTGGGAATCATCTGTTCCTAAGACCAAAGAGGCCTCATAACGTGCCCCCCCCCCCCCCCCCCCCCCCCCCCAGGATCACTGGAATGTAATCGTTAGCTGTGGCCTAATTGGACGTGACACGGTGCACGTGGCTAAGCCACCGCGGGGGCTGGGGGGGGGGGGGGGGGGGGCTGGGATGAGGTCCGGCGGGCACCACGCTCGACGCCGAGGCTTTCCCCCTTAATTAAAAGCGAGACGGGTGACCCCCCCCCCCCCCCCCCGGCTGGCTTTCTGCCCCTAGTTTACATATCATCTAAACCATATCTTAAAGGAGCCAAACGTAATCACAACAGGGATTAACATTTTGAGACATGGCTTGTCTGGAGAAATTATACTTAAGATCCCGAAGAAAGGAAACTAAATTAAATAAATCTAACGCGCTGCGGCCCGAAGCGAGGCTTGCACTGAGCAGCCAGACTGCTGCCACTTGCAGGTCAGACACTTGGTTTAACATCGATCCGTCTTAAAGAGACATCCAAGCGGTGATACCGGGTCGCGTGGATAGAAGACATTGTCGACAGTTTTAGCGTTATAAGGATATAGGGATTAACTCGTGTCAAGAGTGGATCAACTCGAGTGGTTCTCGGGAGACGGGTCAAGCCGTCCTTGTTTACGTCTAGCTCCTCCGCTCCTCCGACAGGCTTCACACGCTCCGCCCGGGACGCAACCAGACAAAGCGACAACAAAGCGACAACAAAGCGACAACAAAGTGTTGTTATCCAGTAGTAGTAATATCTACAAATATTAGAAATTTAGCAAGGAAATTAATGATACACTGTAATGTAAAAAGAAATTATAATAAAGAAATCAATATCGATTTTCAAAAAAATTGCAAGAAAATGATTTGCTGAGTGGGTGGGTTACTTTAATTTGCATGCCAGAGTTTGGGGGGGCAGGACAGGATGTGACAGGTGGGTGATGACGGGCGGTATTGTTGAAGGTGAGAAGAGGAGATGTTTCTACCCAAGAGCGAGCCCTCAGTATCGGGGTTAACTCCTGCAGTGTCGGGGTTAACTCCTGCGCCTCAGTGACGGCGATGGCGGCGGCGGCACTAGCCATGCAAGGTGTTAAGGCGCGCGGCGGGTCGGTGGGCACTGTGCGGGGACACCCACATGGCGAGGGTTAGTCGGCACTCCCGGCACCTCGTACGCCGTCGTCTCTAGGCTAAGAGTCGAAAAACAGTGCTCCCCCTGTTGGTAGGAGGACATATCACAGTGCTACGCTAAAACGTGACGGGAGGACGGAAGGGAAACAACAAGCGGGGAAGCTAACGAAGCGGAAATATTACTAAGCTAAACTATTTGCTATCGGCGTTGCACACGAACGACAACAACAGTTGTACCTGTCACGTAATCTTGAGACATTTCTTCCTTCATTTGGCTGCATTAACTCATCGAAGGAAGGGGTATATGTGCCAACATAACTATGACACTTATCTTAATGTTAAATTAATATTTTCAAATAGAACGGATGAAACAATCCAAACAAACAAGAAAGAATGTGCCCTCGTGACTGATATTCAAGTACTTTTATATTGGATTAAACAATCGACAGTAGTGTTATATTAATAAAGCATGTTATAAAGTACCAAACAATAACAGTACTTAAAGACACTTAACCCTTTCACTGCCACACGACAGCCGGTTAACTCTTTCACTGGGACAATACAGAAGGTTCGCCGATGCGGAGCTAACGATGCTAATGATAGAGCATCGCCGTCGGTTGTGCGATAGTAAAGGGCTAACCTTCTGTCGCGTGGCAGTGAAAGGGTTAAGAGCAGAACAACAAAGATGCGTTAGAGACATACAAACGTGAAGCAAAATATTACAATAAAAGTGCATTTCCGAGGAGGTGAAGTCGTACCTTCTCTCTCGCAGCTTCTCGATGTATTCGAACTTGGGGGTGAGCGCGCCGTTTGAGGTGATGACAGCCTTTGAGAGACACAATTCATTAAAACCTGTAAACAATTTTCTGTCGAAAAGAAAATGGACGATTACCGTCGTAGTATATTAACACTCCGTTCTACTTACGTCTCTGACTTGAGGGCTGAAGTCTTCTTCCTCGAGGGGCCTGGTAGCGTCAGAGGGCAGCTGATTAGGACAAATAGAGAAAATATTGGAATTACAAAATGGACACAAGGAAAAGGCCGAATCCCGAGTAGGCGGGCGTCACGTCGACACGCAGCGGGCGGCACACGTCCAAAAGCCGTGGCGACGACGTTCTCCCGTAAGCAAACTAAACCAGAGCTGGGCAGACGGCGTTCTCCCGTAAGCAAACTAAACCAGAGCTAACCCTAACCCTTTTCACCTCATCCCAACACACCTGCTTCGATTCACCTCACCCCACCACCGGTTCTTACCATCTCCCAGAGGTAGGGGAAGAGCATCCCACCACCGGTTCTTACCATCTCCCAGAGGTAGGGGAAGAGCATCCCACCACCGGTTCTTACCATCTCCCAGAGGTAGGGGAAGAGCATCCCACCACCGGTTCTTACCATCTCCCAGAGGTAGGGGAAGAGCATCCCACCACCGGTTCTTACCATCTCCCAGAGGTAGGGGAAGAGTCGGTCTCCAAAGTACTCCGTGGCCTCTATGGGGAGCTGCGCGGGCAGGTTATCGATGGAGCACATGAGGATCCCGGGTCCGTCCACTCTGCCGAGGGAGACGAGAGAGAGAGAGAGAGAGAGAGAGAGAGAGAGAGAGAGAGAGAGAGAGAGAGAGAGAGAGAGAGAGACCGTGGCGTTAAGACACTGAACGAGGACGTACGGTCGCGATATACGTCTCAAGACGGAACGGGCAGAGAGTAAAGTGACTTTTTTTTTATCCACTTTTTCTCCTCCTGTTTTTCTGTATTTTTCCTCCCGTCCCAATTTAGTCGTTATGCCAATTCCCCCCTCCCCTTCCTGGTCGTTGCACGCATTTGCCCCCCACTTGCCGGTCTAGGGAGCCCTGAAGTCTATCACATGCTTCCTCCGATACATAGGAGACAGCCAGCAGCATCTTTTCACCTGCCAGCGCGGACTCTCATTGGTGAGGTGTAACGTGTGGGAGGCTCACACTACCTTCACCAGTTCCTTCCTTTGCTGTGCAGGCGCCCTGACCGACCTCGACCTGTAGGAGTCGCCGTTTACAACGACCAGGATACCACCCACCGGCTTCCCACCCACTGACACTGCCAATTGTGTCAGTATGACGACCGACCAAGCCGGAGGCACCGCTGACAGCCGGATTCGATACCAACTATATGAATTGAAAATGGGGGACCCTGATGGAAACAAGACAAACGTCTTTCTCAGGTCTGCATCCCCTTAATAATTGTATGTATTGAGCCGTACTGTATTGTACCCATTCTGCAATCTGTTAAATAAAGTTTTCATTCATTCATTCATTCAGTGTCTCTGCGGTGGTAGACAGACGCTTAGTCCGCTGCGCTACCCGGCCGCCCTTAGTAAAGTGACTCTTGTACAGTTTTTTTTTTGTATCCACTTTTTCTCTTATTTTCTATATTTTCTCCCATCCCAATTTCGTATCATCCAATTCAACCCTCCCCTGTCACGAACGCTGTTTCTTGCCTCCCACAAGCCGGCTGCAATGTGGACTAAAGGCCTCTGCATGCTACAGAAACTTCAGAGCAACTGCAACACAACATCGGCGCGATTTCAGCGCGGTTGTTTTAGAGGGTCTTGTAGACTGTGTTGCTTGGACGTTGTGTACATGTCCCCCAAATCTAACCTAAACAACCGTTGCGTTGATATTGCGTAGCAGTGATTGGTTGGTTAGCGAATGGGGGCGGGGCTGTCATATAATAATATTAGTCCTGCAGAGAATAACATCCTCCATTGTTGTTGCCAGCGTTGATGCTAAATAATTAGCGTCACATAGCTCGCCTTTTTCTGAAAACCCAAGCACATATTGTTCCATAGCATACGCCTTCAGTTGATCATGACAAATCCTCTCTTACCTTGACGATTAAAAAGCCTCCATAATTTAGTAAATAAAGCTGTAGCCAGCCAGCTAGCATTGGGTCTATTCAAAATGCTATCCACATTAGCTACATAGCTAACCAAGTAAATACAATGCCAATGGTATCCGTCCTGAGGTAACGTTAAATACAACGTTTGCTAGTGGAAATGACTGGACACACACAGGGACAAGTTAAACATCAATCAATAAATGTATTCCAATAGGTAGTTTGAGCTGCATGTGAGCCGAGGTCCTCTCCATTGGAAACTAATGATGTTACGGTAACGTTAGCTCGAAAAGCACAGAAAGTTAAGCTGCTAGCAACAGACACTATAACACTTCCGGTCGGGGGTTTTCAAAATAAAAGAGCGTCTAAAATCACCGGAAATACGTTTATTTTGTACATTATCTAACGTTAACACGAACCTAAACTAACTTTAGTTAAACTAACTTTGCGCGTCGATGTTGCAGAAGCATAAAGGCAGAGTGTCTAAAACACCGTTGCTTTGTCGATGTTGTGTTGCAGTTGCTTTGAAGTTTCTGTAGCATGCAGAGGCCTTAAGTCATACATAGCACAAGTCCCCTCCGGTACTTGAGGTAACAGCAGTCGCATCTTTTCACCTGCGCAGCTCGATCTCTCAGTGGCGAGGAGTAACGCGTGGGAGGCTCACGCTGCCCCGACACTTCCTGATTCTACTGCGCAGGCGCACCAACCGACCTGTAGGAGTCGCTGTCCACAACGCCCGATCCCCACCCATCAGTTTCCCACCCCCTAATACGGCCAATGTGTATTAGTACGGACGGCCAGCTAAACTGAAAGCAAATGTGGAGCGCTGGGCTCGAACAGGCGAGCCCAGCGTCTCCGCATTCGTGGCGAGCGCCTTGCCCACTACGCCACGTAGCCGCACGACTCTTGTACAGTTTATAACTTAATGTCACCCTACTACGGACTTTTTTTACTGCTGCACCCGACACAATAGGTCGTTTCATAGCTCAGTGTAGTTTTGGCCAATGAACAACATGGTATCCTGTATTTACAAGTAAAAGAAACAAAAAGGTTTTTGCTGATCAATCAAATTCCATTACAATGTCAACCGCTCCCAGGAGGTCGAAGGTCAGGGAAGGTCATTTCCGACGCACTATTCCTGACCTCGTGTTTCAGTAAAAACAAACAATCAAAATGGCCATCCCTAATATATACCGGTGCACACTTTTCCATAAATCCTCCAGGCCTTGAAAACGCATTTCTAAAAACTTCTTTTCCCAGGTAGGTTTTTGCAGAATCGTATAATAACATACATTCTAGGGCTCGGGGCGATTCTTGCTCAAATGTGAATCACGATTTTTCTCTCTAAGAATCACGATTCTCTCACACGATAATTTTTTCAATTAAATCATTTATTGCACTCTCTTAAACAGACAACATAACATATATGAAAGTGCTCGACTTAAACTTAAAAGTCTCTTGTAACATACAAAATAACTCAAGTCAGAATCGTCATCATTTAAAAAAAGTTAAGTAAAAAGTTTAAAAAATATATATATATATTTTTTTTATTAAAAAAATCATAATTTTGAAATGAGATTGCATCATAGGTCTATGAATCGAGATCGCGATTTTATTTAGATTAATTGCCCAGCCCTAATACATTGATAATGGGTGTGCGTGTTGGTACCTGTCGTGGTCGATGTGCTGGTCCGCGTCGTACATGCAGAAGGGCTTGTCTATGGTGGTGCACTCAGTCATGAACTGGATGGAGCCGCCCATGTCGGCAGAGATGTCGCAGATCGCCAGCAGTCTGGGGAACGAGAGAGGAACGTCACAAACCCATCATATTAATAATAATACATTCGATTTATAGTGCACTCTACATTTGGAAACCAAGAATCTCAGAGTGCTACAGGGTAAAAATAGACATTAAAAACATAGGCAATTAAAAAACAAGGCATAAAAGCATTAAAAAAAAAAAGGGATAAAATGCACAAGGCATGTATAAAAAGGTTCAAACTAAGGGAAGGCTTTCGTGAAGAGGTATGTTTTAAGTTCTTGATCCTCCATCACGACTTCGTTTCAATATGTGGGTGAAACTGTGGAACAGTCTGAATGTTGTGCAATGTCCAAATATAATACAATTCAAACAGGGTTATAAAGAAGTTATTTGTGTTTAATAAAAAAAATGTATTCATGTTTTACATATAATTGTCATATATATATATATATTTTTTTTTTGTAAGGATTTAAATCAGTAAGGAATTACATACATTTTGAGTAGTGGAAAAGGGGTAGGATTAAACAAGTGTCTACTGTACTTCTTCCTATTCCTTTTCGAACATGTAAAAATTCCGTTGTTTTTTTTCCATTTCATTGCTAGAGAGATTAATGATTTGTTTTATTTACATGTTCGAAATAAAGATTTCAAATCAAATTTCAAATCAAAACCGTTGCTTCCCTCAACAAAGCAACAGCGGCGATTGGAGGATTCGAGGAAAGAGGGCGGGGTTTGAGATTTCAGTCCAATGGAGAAGGGGCGAGGGAGAGAGGAAAGTGAAAAAAAGAATAAAAGCAGGGGAGGTCAGAGGTCAGGCAGGAGAGTCCTGGAGCGAGTGCGTATCGCAGAGTGTGTAAACTGTTGAAGATAAGCGTCGACACTTGACCGCAGGTCATCTATTGCAGATAAGCAACGCTGCCACCGTTTCTCTAGACATCAGACGTACGAGGAAAGCTGAGCTCTGGGTCAGACCTTCAACAATACTAGCATATAAACCTCATCTACATTTATTTATTTTGATTTTGATTTTTTGCACCATTTCAGCAAAACAGTAAAAAAATTTAACATTGACCACGACAGGAAGTGCATATAGCAGGTGCCGAGCCTCACTTGTGGGGCAGCGGGGTGGACCCGTCCACAGCAGGGCCGGCGGCAGACTTAATGGGCCGCATCAGCTTCTGGGCGTCCAGACGGCGCAGCAGCCGGGGGGTCTGGGGGTCCCAGTAGATCCCGTTGATCAGGCACGTCGTGTAGGGCGCCACCTGCAGGGAGAGAGGAGGCAGCGAGGGGACGGGTCAGCGAGAGGAGGCAGCGAGGGGACGGGTCAGCCGCTGCAGCTGCCTTTCACTATAGGGAGGTGTAGTGGTTACTTCCTGGTCTACAGGGAGGTGTAGTGGTTACTTCCTGGTCTACAGGGAGGTGTAGTGGTTACTTCCTGGTCTACAGGGAGGTGTAGTGGTTACTTCCTGGTCTATAGGGAGGTGTAGTGGTTACTTCCTGGTCTATAGGGAGGTGTAGTGGTTACTTCCTGGTCTATAGGGAGGTGTAGTGGTTACTTCCTGGTCTATAGGGAGGTGTAGTGGTTACTTCCTGGTCTATAGGGAGGTGTAGTGGTTACTTCCTGGTCTACAGGCAGGTGTAGTGGTTACTTCCTGGTCTACAGGGAGGTGTAGTGGTTACTTCCTGGTCTACAGGCAGGTGTAGTGGTTACTTCCTGGTCTATAGGGAGGTGTAGTGGTTACTTCCTGGTCTACAGGCAGGTGTAGTGGTTACTTCCTGGAGGTGTAGTGGTTACTTCCTGGTCTATAGGGAGGTGTAGTGGTTACTTCCTGGTCTATAGGGAGGTGTAGTGGTTACTTCCCGGTCTATAGGGAGGTGTAGTGGTTACTTCCTGGTCTATAGGGAGGTGTAGTGGTTACTTCCTGGTCTATAGGGAGGTGTAGTGGTTACTTCCCGGTCTATAGGGAGGTGTAGTGGTTACTTCCTGGTCTATAGGGAGGTGTAGTGGTTACTTCCTGGTCTATAGGGAGGTGTAGTGGTTACTTCCTGGTCTACAGGCAGGTGTAGTGGTTACTTCCTGGTCTATAGGGAGGTGTAGTGGTTACTTCCTGGTCTACAGGCAGGTGTAGTGGTTACTTCCTGGAGGTGTAGTGGTTACTTCCTGGTCTATAGGGAGGTGTAGTGGTTACTTCCTGGTCTATAGGGAGGTGTAGTGGTTACTTCCTGGTATATAGGGAGGTGTAGTGGTTACTTCCCGGTCTATAGGGAGGTGTAGTGGTTACTTCCCTGTCTATAGGGAGGTGTAGTGGTTACTTCCCGGTCTATAGGGAGGTGTAGTGGTTACTTCCCGGTCTATAGGGAGGTGTAGTGGTTACTTCCCGGTCTATAGGGAGGTGTAGTGGTTACTTCCTGGTCTATAGGGAGGTGTAGTGGTTACTTCCTGGTCTATAGGGAGGTGTAGTGGTTACTTCCTGGTCTATAGGGAGGTGTAGTGGTTACTTCCTGGTCTATAGGGAGGTGTAGTGGTTACTTCCTGGTCTATAGGGAGGTGTGGTGGTTACTTCCTGGTCTATAGGGAGGTGTGCGTCTATACTTTCCGTAGCCGCATTTCTGCAGGACACTCTCTGATTGGCCACTGACTGACGCTCTCCGATTTGCCACCGACATGTTTGCCCAATCGCGTGACGAGCTGTGTCTTTGCCCATTTCCGCGTCGAACAGCCTGCAATCTACCTGGCTTTCTATCGCCATGCTCTAAGACAAACTCTAACCTTAACCAACTTCGAAAGAGTGCCTAAGCTTAACCGTCGAAAGAACTTGCAGTCACGCTCTAAGACAAACTCTAACCTTAACCTACTTCGAAAGAGTGCCTAAGCCTAACCAGTGTAGAAACTGACGTCGGCCAATCAGAGAGAGTCCTGCAGAAATGCGGCTACGGAAAGTATAGACGCGGGAGGTGTAGTTGTTATTTCCTGGTCTACAGGGAGGTGTAGTGGTTACTTCCTGGTCTATAGGGAGGTGTAGTGGTTACTTCCTGGTCTACAGGGAGGTGTAGTGGTTACTTCCTGGTCTATAGGGAGGTGTAGTGGTTACTTCCTGGTCTATAGGGAGGTGTAGTGGTTACTTCCTGCTCTACAGGGAGGTGTAGTGGTTACTTCCTGGTCTATAGGGAGGTGTAGTGGTCACGTCATTGCCGTTTCTGGCCGGTCCACCTCGCAAAAATTGCAATGTATTTCCCCCATTGCCCATTTCTAAATAGTCTCGTTTAAAACAAATAAAGCATCAACATTTGCATGGTGTACCTTTCTGTGCATATTCATCCACAATCTATAGCTCAACATGCAAATATTCACAATTATAGTAAAAAAAGAAATCGCTGAATTTTATTTCAACCAGAAATGCTTAAACAATAATGTTAGTGATAGAAGGGAAGTCATTTTGTGCAAAAATGGAAAGCTTTCCAATGTTCATGCGGTAGAATTGTTACAATAGCCGATAATCCATTTTCCCAATGATGAATCCCTGTGCGGGTGGATAGTGACGTCACACTACACCTCCCTATAGGGGTGGACCTCGCGGGCGCTCCACAGGTACGTCAGACTACACCTCCCTATTGGGTGAGACGTGCCAAACATGTCGGAAGCTCAGTTTCATTACTGCGTTCAGACCCCAGGTCTTCCTCACGTCGTTCAAACAGATGAAATGCGTGTCCTCTTCTGAAGACGCCGGGGACATTAATGAGTTTCCACTTGAACTTTGTGAAGAGCGTCGGCAGCGCACCTCTTCAAATATGTCCCTGCCATCCTTCGATATCGCTCAAAATATGGAAGTTCCAAGTTCATTAATGAGTTTCAACTTGAACTTTGTGGATAACGTACCTCTTCAAATAGGTCCCTGCCACCCTCGGATATATCTCAAAATATGGAAGTTCTCTTTTGGAATAGAAGGTCAGAAATATGCTTTTTCAATTACCTATAAAAGTGGATCTGAGGGCGGCCGGGTAGCGCAGCGGACTAAGCGTCTGTCTACCACCACAGAGACAGTGGGATCGAATCCAGCTGTGGTGCTTCCATCCATACTGACACAATTGGCAGTGTTAGCGGGTGGGAAACCCGGCGAGGGTGGGTCCTGGTCGTTGTAAACAGCGACCCCTACAGTTCGGTCGTGGCGCCTGCACAGCGAGGGAAGGATCTGGGAGAGGTAGTGTGATCCTTCCACACGTTACACTCTCCCAGTGAGAGTCCGCGCTGCCAGGTGAAAAGAAGCGGTGGGCTGGGTACACATGTGTCGGAGGAAGCATGTGATAGTCTCCGCCCTCCAAGACAGACGGTAGGGGGTAGAGTGCGCAACGACCAGGAAGGGGATTGGGAATTGGCATGACGACTAACATTGGGATGGAAAAAAACGGAAAAAGGAGGGAAAAGATTTAAAAAAAGTGGATCTGGACAAATATCCGTGTTCCAGGGTGAGGCCGTATAGTTACAGAACTCAGACCTCAAAGTGGAATTTCCCTCATTTTATTTATGATTTTTTTTATCCCCTTCCAAGTACATCTGTATAACTTGTAGGTCATAAATGTCTTGAATTGAAAATGGGGGAACCTGATGTAAACAAGACGAAAGTTTCTCTGGTCTGCATCCCCTTAACAATTGTTTGTATTCAGCCGTACTGTATTGGACCCATTCTGCAATCTGTTAAATAAGTTTTCAATCAATCGATCAATCTATAGGCAACTTGAGCGAGTAGATGCTTTGGTATGTTCGGTCTCCGTGAAATGGCACAGCGAGTCGTGTTGCACTTGTGATTTGACACGCTTCTGAATGAACCGGGCCGTTCGTTCATCCAGACGTCGGGATGGATTTGAACAACGAAAAATAATAATAATAATAATAATAAAATGCCAAAACGGTGTTCGCCTACAATTCATTGTCGAGAATCAATAGGAATACAGTTATATGATGAGAGTATTCTGAACAAACATTTTTATTGGATGTATGTTTTCATTTTCTTTAGTAAGAGGGGAATTCTTTTTATAAAAAAAAGTTTGTTTACTTCATGGGCTCTTTAAAACAGTGGCTTGGCCACTCTCCCGTTAAATAAAAAGGAAATATGAAAAAAAATTAAAAAAAAATATGCCTCAATATCATAGTATATTAGAGAAACCTCAAAGAGTAGAGAACATTTACTTAAATCTTAAAAGAACTTTGCTAAGTTTAAACACCCAGATGAATAAAGTGGAGAAGTAGTGGAGCTCTTGCAGTATAATAAAAAGAAGGTTATAAATACGTCTATGCAGTTCGTCCCGCAGGCAGGGAGGGGTGGGCGATGTTCCGCTGTGAAGACTGTTGTTCTCCCGGAGGTGATCCAAGCCGTGTGTATAGTCACAAAGTGTCGTTTAAGTTCCAGTATATAAACTTGACGTGACTTTGATCTTCACGCAGGACTGCAGACTCTCATCTGTGAGGCGCGAGAGGCGTTTGGATTGGATGTAGTTCGTGTTTGAGAACACCTGCTCGCATCAGTATGCGTCACCGTCATCTTGCGCTCAGACGCCAAAACAACAACAAAGCATGGCCGTGCTTCCCTTTCCCTGGAGAGTGTTGTTCAGCACACCAAGTGCAGCTTTTCCAGCCAATCTGGATGTTCCAGTTCTGGACCGGTGAGGCCTCTTGCTTTCCAAGAAAGTCTTCAAGTTCACGTGTTCCAGTTCCAGACACGGCAAACCGTTTCAGCGCCTCTCCCCTGCTTCTTCCCCCAGGCCATCAGTGCCTTGAACACTGAACTCTATTCCTATCCAAGTGTTATTATTATCCTACAATGCAATGACAAATAAAACTCTTTACTTGACTCGACTTCCCCTGTACAGCTGCTGCACAGTATTATGCAGCAGGAGATCCCAATAATGTGTGCCGTCGACTTCATCTAAAAAATGTACGGAACAGTCGGTGGTTTAACCCTTTTGCCATTATTTCGTTCACCATCTGAATGACGAGGTCCATCGCCTCCTTGTATTCAGGGGGAAATGTTTGAGCGCACGGTGCTTCTTGGTGCAGGACGCAGTGAAACGTCGGCAGCTCTCGATCCAGCGACCTCTGAAGTAAGGTAGTAAACCCCTTATGTGTTCCTCTCATACTAGGTGCCCCAGCAGTAGCCACTAACACCATATGCGTTTATTTTTATTTTATTTTTTTTTTATCTTTTTCCCCCTCCATTTTTCCTCCGATTTTCTCCCATCCCAATGTTAGTCGTTATGCCAATTCCCAATCCCCTTCCTGGTCGCTGCGCACTTACCCCCCACAGTCAGATCATCTGGGAGAGTGGAGGCTATCACGTGCTTCCTCCGACACACGTCTAGCCAATCAACCGCTTCTTTTCACCTGGCAGCGCGGATCCTCCCTGAGAGGGTGTAGCGTGTGGAAGGATCACACTATCCCACTCAGGTCCTATCCGCGCTTAGCAGGCGCCCCGACCGAACTGTAGGAGTCGCTGTTTACAACGACCCGGACCCACCCCGCCAGCTTCTCCCACCCTCTAATACAGCCAATTGTATTAGTGTGAACGGCCAGCCAAGCTGGTGACAACCCCGGAGCTTATTTCTTTGGCGTTTAAACAATTCAGCACAGCCTCACAAATGTACTCCCCCCGCGTTTGGCCTTTTAGCGGCATCAACTCGATGACTTCTTCCTGCGGCCCATCAGAGTTCACGTATATCTGCATAACAGCGCCGTCTGTTCAATATCATTTACATCACTTGACTCATCACATGCTATTGAGAACACTGGAGCTGAATTAATGTCTTCTATTTGTTGATCCGTGATGTTTTTTGCCATCTTAATGGCCCCGTCCTTGACAGTCTTTGCAGAGAGGCATATCTTTAATTTTCTGAACAATTTCACGTTTATTTATTTTTGAAGTCCGAGAATAGACGGTTCAGATATTTTTATGAATGTTTCCTTCATATATTCCCCATCTGTGAACGGCTTCCAGCGCTTTACCATCTCCTGAGATGCCACAAAACTAGCAGCAATTGCGTTTGGAGACTTGATCCACTTCTTAAAAGCTATTTTGCTCCGGTCATTTTTCCGTGGCAGTTCCGAAATCGCTCTTTTCCTTTCATCTCCGCCGTGGTACTTTTCAGAAAATGCTGCGTGTTTATTCTGGAAATGTCTTTCGACATCACATCTTTTGTCGTTTGCACATTTCTCACCACATATCGGGCATACAGGCAAGCCTGCGTCGTTAGTCGGGAAAGCAAATTAATCTGTCCACGCTGAATTAAATCCTCTATTTTCCTCTGAGACTTTCCTTTTCTTGGATTTATCCACGGTTAGCTTACCACGGTCGGAAACTTAGCCACCTGCAGACGACACGACGGGGAGAGAGGCGCGGGGTGCGACGTAGATTTTAGTGGATGAATTATTTTAGTTGACGAAATATATATATTTTTTTATGTCAGTGTCACAGTATCACCTCGATCTCCAAAATAAGAGGTGTACAAAAATATCTGGATGTTCCAGTTGTGGATACTAGGTGAGGCCCTTGCTTTCCAGGACAGTCTTCACGTGTTCCAGACATGAGCAGCAGGGAGGCGGGAGCCGCAGCAGAGTGGCTGAAGAGAGGAGGGCTGCCGAGCCCCCCCCCCCCCCCCCCCCCGGCTGACGGGCTGGAACAGGTGGGTGGGGGAGGGGAGGGGGGAGGGTTAGCGGGGGAGGGCATAGGGCCCAATCTGTTCCACTTTGCAAAAATGTGTTTAACCAACGTTATAAACTAACTAGGACCGTCAAGTCAATTAAAATATTTAATTGTGATTAATCGCATGATTATCCATAATAATTAAATGCATATTAATCACAGATTTTTTTTTGTACCTTAAAAAAAGGGAGATTTTTCCAGGCGTTTAATATTCTCATCAACATGGGAGTGGACAGATATGCTTGCTTTGTGCAAATGTGTGTTTATTAAATAAAAAAATAAATAATCAAAATGACAAAGGTACTGTATTTAGCATAAATCCAATACACATAATCATAATATAGCAAAGCCCGATGGCGGAATATCGAAATGAATACCAGTATATTTTCAGTTATTTGCCAATTTGTACCATTGCATCAATTAAATCATCCCCTTCTACTGTGTGGAATCAAAACACAAATCCAACTGAATGTTTAATTTCTTGCCAACCTTTTACAGACTAATATACTTTTGTCAAGAACTGAAGTTCTCTCTCTCTCTCTCTCTCACGCTCTCTGACTCTCTCTCTCTCTGTCTCTCTCTCTCTCTCTCTCTCACACACAGTACCATGCCTTGGATCAGCTACTTACCGTCGTCTGTCCGTGGTCCTGTCAACTGGTGTGTCAACGCGGTTTCATTTCTGGGTTAAGTACTTCTATTCTATTCACATAATATGCTTACTTCATATATCTACTCTATTCACATATATGCTTACCACTTGTATCTATTGCTATGTCCGCCCACTACAATCACGCGAGCTGTCTAACGCCTGTCCCGTCTCCCTGTCCCCCTGTGAGTTGCTGTCCCGGAGTGCTGACCGGAGTGTCGGACGTCCCGTGATGAAGGCCGGGAGGTTGCGACCCCCTCTGCGTGCCTCCCTGTCTCCGGAGGTCTCGTAGTGGTGACCGGAGTGCCGGATGTCCCGCGATGATGTCGGGGAGTTCGTGACCCTCTTTGTGCCTCAAATAGATTCGCTATCAGCTCTATCTTTAATCTTTCAAAATGTTCAGTTGCTATCGCTATCAGCTCTATCTTCAATCTTTCTAAATGTTCAGTTGTTATTGCATGCACTCATCTGTGTTCCACTACACACATGAGTGCATGCTTACCAACTGTCCGTCTGCAACACTACTATCACCGACATCTAAGAAGGGAGATCCCCCCTTGAATGGCCCTTCTAAGGTTTCTCTCCTCCACACTGCCTGTGGTGCATTTCTTCCTATTGTTAGGTTTTAGTGAGTTTTTCCTTACCTTCGCGTGGGGTATGTCTGGGAGTGTTTGCATTCATTCTTTATTTTAAATTTGTTGGACCTTATGGTGTTCTTGCTCTGTTCTTGACTTATTGTTATGTTTCTTCTTGACTTGTTTAAAGAAGACATGTACGGCCCATGGGGACATTAACGTGTGTTGTCGGGTCTCTCTCTCTCTCTCTCTCTCACACACTCACACTCTCACACAGTACCATGTGAAGGTCTCTCTCTCTCTCTCTCTCTCTCTCTCACACACAGTACCATGTGAAGGTCTCTCTCTCTCACACACACAGTAGTACCATGTGAAGGTCTCTCTCTCTCTCACACACACAGTACCATGTGAAGGTCTCTCTCTCTCTCCCTCTCTCTCTCTCACACACACAGTACCATGTGAAGGTCTCGCTCTCTCTCCCTCTCTCTCTCTCACACACACAGTACCATGTGAAGGTCTCTCTCTCTCTCCCTCTCTCTCTCTCACACACACAGTACCATGTGAAGGTCTCGTACAGACAACCAGCTCATGACTAACCATCTCCACCGCGTCCCGTATCAGTTTGGCAGCTCGATGCCACGTTGGCTCAGCATCGCACGCGGCTGGCTAGCCAAGTTAGCCAAGGCGGCGGCTAGCTTATCTATCAAGTTTGTTTGTCTTTCTCAATGCGGTCAGTGAAAACTGATGCGTGCAAACAACAGAAGATTTAACTAACTTCAGTGTTTAGTTTATCACGTTAGGTTCAACCTTGAAGTAGGTAGGAACACGTTTTGCAAGCGGAACAGATTTGGCGCCACGGCAGAGAGAGTTCGGGGTGGATCTCGTACTCACGCTGGTCCTGAAGTTCGAGGTGTAGAGTTCGGGGTGGAGCTCGTACTCCACGGGGTCGTAGATGCCGTCGCTCTTCCTCAGCAGGTGGTGGTGGCGACTCAGCACAGTGGCGTACACTTTGGTCATCTCTGGCAGGGAGAAGAATGGCAGTATATCAAGTTTCAAGTTTCTTTAATAGTTGTCATACAGAAGTACAGAATACTTTTATACAAAATGCTTCTTACTGTTACGCTCCAGAGACTGTGCTAGACAAGATAAGTATGAAATAAAATAGTATAGCATGTAATAGAAGTAAAAATAGAAGTCAGTGTTCAGTATAGACATATGTACAATGTTCGATGCAGAATAGAAGTAACTGAGTTACCATACAATATACAATATACTATGCAATATACTATGCAGTGTACTAATATACAATACTATATAGTGCAAAGCAGAAATGGGATGAGGTACAATTTAGGTACAATTTACAGTAAGGTGTACGAGTTGTAGTGCAAATCCTTTACCAATAAATATAACGTGTGTTTAGGTGTTCTAAAGTGTGGAGAGTGGGTGCTGCAGTGTGTTGTTTGTTTAAAGTGAGTGTGTGGATGTGTGTGCTGTGTGCATTTGATGGTTGTTGTATAGTGTTTATTGTTCGTTGAGCAGCCTGATGGCCTGGGGATAGAAGCTTGACAGAATTGAATTGAATTGAAAACCTTTATTTATCCCCGAGGGGAGATTCAGATGTCCATCACAGCGTAACAGCAATTTAAAAACAGTTGAATGGAAACAGTTACATAACTTACACATATTTAGTAAGTGTTAAAAACAAGATAGACAAATACATAGGGCTAAAAAAAAAAAAAAAAAAAAAAAAAAGCTAAAAGTGGTGAATGGAAGGAAAGAAAAGAAACAAGTCCAATCGTGATATTAAATAATAGTATATATATGCAGATGATACCACAGTGGTCTATGATAACATTATACATGAATATAGCATTAGAAATGTAGGCATATGCTAATTCAAGAACACGACATAAGCAAAGGAATGTAATACCTCCAGTCTTAGAGACGTCCTCCAACTCGTGCGGCTCAACGTATTCAACAGGGAGCTCGTTGATGATGTCTTGGGCACCCTGCAACATTCATTGATCGATTGATTGATTGAAGACTTTATTAACAGATTGCAGAATGGGTACAATACAGTACGGCTCAATACACACAATTGTTAAGGGAATGCAGACCAGAGAAAGACGTTTGTCTTGTTTACATCAGGGTCCCCCATTTTCAATTCATCATAACATTTATGACATACATGACATACAGATAATAGAGTACAGTACTGAGAAAGATATCATAGAAAATATATATATACATTTGAAGGGGAAGAAACTGTACATTGGAGGGTGTTGGGTGGGGGTGGGGGGGGGGGGGGGGGGGGGTTTGGACATTAACCGGGGCCAGTTTAAAACTATAACGTTTCGATAGTTTTATTAATAGTACAGCCATTACTCTGTCAATATACACACAATGACAAAATAGTTAGTTACTTGTGCAACAGGTTGCTCTGCAATTCCCATAAACCCACAAGCAGTCGGATGGTAGAAAAACCACTAAAGATGATGAATTGATATAATAATCCTTTAATAGAATACCAACGAAGGACAAGACATGTGCACTGAATGAGTAATGTAATGCCATTTCCTGACTCTTGTTAGTGTCATCAGGTCAGGAGGATTGGATGATGTGGGTGGTGAGGATGTGATGTGAGTGGGCGGGCCGGTACCTACCTTTGAGACGTTGCCCGTGCCAGTGAAACAAAAGGTGACAGGTCCGATGGACTTGGGCAAGAGACCCATGGATATCTCATACCCACAATCCCTCACGGCCTGGACGGCCTGGCTGACGTTCCTGTAGTTGTGAGCCATGCCAATGTGCTGCGGAGGGCAGAGGAGCACGTGTTGAAGTGACAGAATCACACGAGGGACAGAAGTTTGCTTAGAGCAGGTAATGGCTGCGCTTGCGATGTCCATAACGTCGGCTATACATTTTAAAAACAAATGAGGAAGGTTAGATTTAGGCAAGAGCGTTTAACCCTTTCACTACCACACTAGCAAAAGGGTTAACCCTTTCACTGAGACAATACAGAAGGTTAACCCTTTCACTACCACACTAGAGACGGTTTCTCTGTAGTGTGGTAGTGAAATATTAACCTTCTGTAGTGTGGTAGTGAAAGGGTTAACCCTTTTGCTAGTGTGGTAGTGAAAGATTAACCTTCTGTAGTGTGGTAGTGAAACTAGGGTTAAGAGGGTTATGGTAAGGCTGATGTTTATATGACAAGTTCCACCATTGCAACTTGGCCAGAAAGTAGAAACTGCTGAATTTGGAATTGATGTAAAAAAATAATAATAATAAATTATTACATTTGAAAATGTTAAATGTAAAAAAACATTTTTAAAGAGTGGCATCTTACCATAAAAGGTGTGTGGTTCCCAAGGGCAAGGAAGCGCAATCCTAAGCCGTGCAAAATGTTAATCATCCCTGAAAATGCAACAGAAATAATCCCGTGGTTAAATCAATGGTTAATGACAACTTTGAAAATAGGTACACCAGTACAAAATAGGGACCATAGGGAGGAGGAGTCTGACGTCACTGGTTGGTCCACCCGTATAGGGATTTATCATTGGGGAAATGGATTATCGGCTATTGTAACAATTTAGATTGTGGATGAATAAGCACAGAAAGGTACACCGTGCAAATGTTCATGCTTTATTTGTTTTAAACGAGACGATTTAGAAATGGGCAATGGGGAAATACATTGCGTTGGAACAGAGGGTGGAACACGAAAAAACGGCAATGATGTCACCACTACACCTCCCTATTAACTTTGTATTTACCATCATGTTGACACAAGTTTGCAAACCCATTTCAAAAGAGCCTCAGGTAAAAGTCACCCGACACAGAGGGAGTGATGAAATGGCACATTCTTAACCTTGCAAGTAAATTAATGTATAAATCGGTGTGTTTCAGTTCATCCACAGTTAATCTACTAAGTCTGGCAATAGTCTTAGTCCAATGTTCAGCTTAAGACAACGATTGCGGCCGTTTCACAATAATCTTTTTTAAATGATGGGAACTACCAGCTACAATGCGACTAGAGTTCAGTACAGTGCCGTGTGTGATGATGTCATGCAGTTGCAGTAAAAAAAAGTTAACTGTATTGTTCAGCCACAGATAACGATCACAATGCATTATGTATATTATACCTGCAACACCAGCCCATTGGCCAAAAGCCACAATGCGGTATCCATTGGCGTCGACCATCTTCTCATAGTCAATGAGACGCACCTCCTGGGTGGACGAGATCATGAAGAGATGAGTGGAAGTAAAGCAGGAAGGTTTAGAGCCAAGACCAGCTCGTAGATGTACTGTAATCAGGGTCAAAAAGCCTGATATGTATCATTTTAAATCCATATCAAGTTTCCAAACAGAAGGGTAAAGTCTCTACTGAATTAAGATACGAGATTCTTTTATTGATCCCCTTCCTTGGGGAAATCCAGGCATCATAGCAGCGTGGGGGGGGGGGATAGCAGAAGACATGATACAGGTCATAGAATGATCGTACAGTGGAGAAGTAAAAATAGAAATAAAAAATAGGCAGTGTAAACAATATGATTAACTCTGGGCATGTGTATATGGGCAAGTAGGCGGTGTAAAAAAGGTCAAGGTGCAAGATGAGGGTATGTATGCCCTCTCTAATTATATTTGCCCTACAATAAATATACCATACATATATATAATCTATTAAACTAAAATCTAATCTAATATATATAATAAAAAAATGCTAAATATATGCTCTCATCGTAAGTATACACATAAGGTGCAGTATGCGTAAGCTATGTAGCCGTGATATACTTCATACGTTATATATATATTGTCCGTTTAGGTCTGTTATTATTACAGTGACCGAGAGATGAGGCACCTTCTTGAGCAGGTCGTCGAGGAGCCCCATGTTGGCCTCCTGGGCCTTGATGGTGTGGGAGAAGAAGGCGTAGGTCTTCCTGGGGTACAGCTTCTCCTCCGGGGGGCTCTTCACCCCGATGATCAGGGACGCCTCCGAGATGTCCTCCTGGATGATGGCCCCCGCCTTCTCGTAATACTTGAAGACACAACGCAACACACACATCAATTGGCCGTGGTTTACAGTAGATCATTCTGCCTGAACCCAATATCAACAACGTGCTCTACTTCCCAACATTCAGATCTTCTTCAGGGCAGCAGCTGCACCACGTCGGTCTCTTTGAGAGATTATTAAACGTAGTTTGTGCCCAGTCCATAAAGTGAACGGTTTTGGCGCCCGAGTGGCACCACGGCATACAGCACTACGGTGGCAACAACACGGCCGACCCGGGTTCGACTCCCGGACCCGGAGATCTTTGCCGAATGTCTTCTCCGGTCTATCTCCCATTTCCTCCTCCTCTCTCTCTCTCTCTCTACCTCCCTCTCTCTCTCTCTCTCCCCCTCCCTCCCTCCCTCCCTCCCTCCCCCTCCCTCCCTCCCTCCCTCCCTCCCTCCCTCCCTCCCTCCCTCCCTCCCTCCCTCCCTCCCTCCCTCTCTCTACCGGACTGCCCGGATAGCAAAAATCAATAAAAACCTACAAAAAAACATAGCTTGTTCGAAAGGACAAGTCACATTTAAAGTAAACACAGTTTTCATTCAGTCATTTGAGGACACAGTGTGGGGGCCGTGAGTAAATAGAAATGATGAACCACCCTGTTCTACCTCAGTTCAGCTTAACCCTTTCACTGCCACAGGACAGCCGGTTAACGTGACAATACAGAAGGTTAGCCCTTACTATCACACAACTGCTTGATGATGTCACACAAACGGCCCGCCCACACACACCCCCCCCCCCCCCCCTGCAGCGAGGTGCCGGGCCGTCGGTTCTGATCCCAATGTAGCCTTATAGCCTGAACTCTATTCCTTCTCTCTCTCTTTTGAAGGCCACCCTCCGTGTGATGTATTTGATGCTCTGCAAAGCTCGTTTAGCTCGTTTAGCTCGTTTAGCTCGTTCTGATGCAAGCATTTCATCGTAAAAGATCGCTGTACTTTCATAAAACAGGAGGTCTGCTTTTAGTCAGACAGCCTTCTCCGTGAGAGCAGCCCACACCTGGAACAGTCTGCCAACACGGCTCAGGGAGTATCAAAGATACATCTCATTTAAAACTAACTTAAAATCATGGTTGAGAGATGGTCAAGTGTGCGACCATTTTAACTGAGGGGTTGTATTTTAATGTATTTATTTGTATGTATTTTAGTGTATTGTAACCTATACTGATTCCTACTGTGTTTTAATTACTGTACTATGTTTTAATTATTGTTGTGCTCATGTCACCTGCCCCAGAGACTACAGTTGAAAATTAGCCAACTTGGCTAAACTGGCATATTTACAGTCAAATGTTCCTTAATATGCACTGTCTCTGTATTTTAAACCAATAAATACAAATAAATACAAATACAAATCTGTATTTTATTGTGACAAATAATAAAGAAACTTGAACTAGCTCCGTGTTGAGAAGCTCGCTCCTCTTTTCTTTTCCTTCTACCGTGTTATGTAACTTGTACTGTAGTATGTTATTGTTTCCTGTTTGTGTATTTGTACTCGCTCTGGTGGCAAACCATGTTTCCCCTCTGGGATTAAGAATAAATCATACACACATATATAGTTCAAATCATGTCCCCAACTTAACCCTTTCACTGCCACTACAGAAGGTTAACCCTTCACTACCACACTACAGAATGTTAACCTTTCACTACCATACTACAGAAGGTTAACCCTTTCACTACCACACTACAGAAGGTTAACCTTTCACTACCACACTACAGAAGGTTAACCTTTCACTACCACACTACAGAAGGTTAACTCTTTCACTACCACACTACAGAAGGTTAACCTTTCACTACTGCACTACAGAAGGTTAACCTTTCACTACCACACTACAGACGGTTAACCTTTCACTACCACACTACAGACGGTTAACCTTTCACTACCACACTACAGAAGGTTAACCCTTTCACTACCACACTACAGAAGGTTAACCTTTCACTACCACACTACAGACGGTTAACCTTTCACTACCACACTACAGACGGTTAACCTTTCACTACCACACTACAGAAGGTTAACCCTTTCACTACCACACTACAGAAGGTTAACCTTTCACTACCACACTGCAGACGGTTAACCCTTTCACTACCACACTACAGAAGGTTAACCTTTCACTACCACACTACAGATGGTTAACCTTTCACTACCACACTACAGAAGGTTAACCTTTCACTACCACACTACAGATGGTTAACCTTTCACTACCACACTACAGAAGGTTAACCCTTTCACTACCACACTACAGAAGGTTAACCCTTTCACTACCACACTACAGACGGTTAACCTTTCACTACCACACTACAGAAGGTTAACCTTTCACTACCACACTACAGAAGGTTAACCCTTCACTACCACACTACAGAAGGTTAATCTTTCACTACCACACTACAGAAGGTTAACCTTTCACTACCACACTACAGAAGGTTAACCCTTTCACTACCACACTACAGATGGTTAACCTTTCACTACCACACTACAGAAGGTTAACCCTTTCACTACCACACTACAGGTTAACCTTTCTCTACCACACTACAGAAGGTTAACCTTTCTCTACCACACTACAGAAGGTTAACCTTTCACTACCACACCACAGAAGGTTAACCCTTTCACTACCACACTACAGAAGGTTAACCTTTCACTACCACACTACAGAAGGTTAACCTTTCACTACCACACTACAGACGGTTAACCTTTCACTACCACACTACAGAAGGTTAACCTTTCACTACCACACTACAGAAGGTTAACCTTTCACTACCACACTACAGACGGTTAACCCTTCACTACCACACTACAGACGGTTAACCCTTTCACTACCACACTACAGAAGGTTAACCTTTCACTACCACACTACAGAAGGTTAACCCTTTCACAACCACACTACAGACTGTTAACCTTTCACTACCACACTACAGAAGGTTAACCCTTCACTACCACACTACAGACGGTTAACCCTTTCACTACCACACTACAGACGGTTAACCCTTTCACTACCACACTACAGAAGGTTAACCGTTCACTACCACACTACAGCAGGTTAACCTTTCACTATCACACTACAGAAGGTTAACCTTTCACTAGAAGGTTAACCTTTCACTACCACACTACAGAAGGTTAACCCTTTCACTACCACACTACAGTAGGTTAACCTTTCACTACCACACTACAGACGGTTAACCTTTCACTACCACACTACAGAAGGTTAACCTTTCACTACCACACTACAGAGGGTTAACCTTTCACTACCACACTACAGAAGGTTAACCTTTCACTACCACACTACAGACGGTTAACCTTTCACTACCACACTACAGAAGGTTAACCTTTCACTACCACACTACAGAAGGTTAACCTTTCACTACCACACTACAGCAGGTTAACCTTTCACTACCACACTACAGAAGGTTAACCCTGTCACTACCACACTACAGAAGGTTAACCTTTCACTACCACACTACAGAAGGTTAACGCTTTCAATGCCACACTACAGAAGGTTAACCCTTTCACTACCACACTACAGAAGGTTAACCTTCACTACTGCACTACATACGGTTAACCTTTCACTACCACACTACAGAAGGTTAACCTTTCACTACCACACTACAGAAGGTTAACCCTTTCACTACCACACTACAGAAGATTAACCTTTCACTACCACACTACAGACGGTTAACCTTTCACTACCACACTACAGACGGTTAACCTTTCACTACCACACTACAGACGGTTAACCTTTCACTACCACACTACAGACGGTTAACCTTTCACTACCACACCACAGAAGGTTAACCCTTTCACTACCACACTACTGTGTTTTAGATGTAAAGCGCTCGGCGGCCCGTCAGGTAAACAACAACAGCGCCCGGTGTTCCCCCCCCTACCTTCTCGTGGATGGCTCTCCGGTTGGACGGCTGGACCAGGACCTTGTGCCCGGCGTGGGTGATCTCCTTGACGTGGCGCGGGGCCAGCGGCGCCCTCCTCTCCCACGGGTTGACGTCCTCGCGGCGGATGGCCATGACGCACTTGTGGTGCTCATGGCGCCGCTGGCCGGCAGCGAGGCAGCTCCGAGGCCTCCTGCCGTGGTGACTCAAGAGGAGTCGGAACATGACGTTACACCCTGCTTGGGACAGAAGAGTGAGCCGCGGCCGGACTGCTGGTTATCACGGTGCGTCAGGGACAGGGTTAGGGTGAGAGTGAGCCCGCTGGTTGTCACGGTGCGTCAGGGGGAAGCTATGAGCTGCTGAACCCACAACGAACAGTCATTAGTGCGACAGGTGGCTGGCAGGCTGCCAGATATACCAGGTTTAGTTTGCTTAGGGAGATACGGTGCAGGTCAGGTCAGACGGGTCAAACAGGTCAGACGGGTCAGACGGGTCAGGTGGCATCATGTGTCATTCTTGGAATAGTTTGATTATATCCGTATCAAAACGGAGCAATGATTTGAGTAATAATTAATCCAGCGGGTATTGCTTGCGGGTGCTAAACCTAGTCCGTTTGACCGCCACACACTCGGACGTCTTGGTGGTCGACGACACACAACCGGAACAGATGATTGTAATCAAACAGCATCAAGCGATTATCATCATTATTATTATTAAATGACAACCGTCACCAATCAGCTGGGGCACAGCCGGCGCCATCTTGAATGTCAATGGAAATATTATGAATAATACAAAAAAAAATTACAAAAAGCCAATGAGCTGTGCCTGTGTTTATGGCTTCACGCCACGGTTAACCCTTTCACTGCCGCACTACCAAAACGGTTAACCCTTCCACTGCGACAATACACAGAAGGTTAACCCTTCCACTGCGACAATAGACAGAAGGTTAACCCTTCCACTGCGACAATAGACAGAAGGTTAACCCTTCCACTGCAACAATAGACAGAAGGTTAACCCTTTCACTGCGACAATACACAGAAGGTTAACCCTTTCACTGCGACAATAGACAGAAGGTTAACCCTTTCACTGCGACAATAGACAGAAGGTTAACCCTTCCACTGCGACAATACACAGAAGGTTAACCCTTTCACTGGGACAATACACAGAAGGTTAACCCTTTCACTGCGACAATACACAAGGTTAACCCTTTCACTGTGACAATACACAGAAGGTTAACCCTTTCACTGCGACAATAGACAGAAGGTTAACCCCTTTCACTGCCACACAACAGCCGGTTAACCCTTTCACTGCCACACACACACGACAGAAGGTTAACCCTTTACTATCACACACAACCGACAGCCGGACCGTGATGAATTGAAAATGGGGGACCCTGATGTAAACAAGACGAAAGTCTTTCAATCAATCAACCTTCTGTCGTGTGGCAGTGAAAGGGTTAATTAGTGACTTAATGAAACTTCTGTAAGAGAGAATACTTTATGATGAAGGCTTGATCCCACACACACATACAGTACACATGCACGCACACACACTTTCCCTTCACACGCACTACACCACGTGCCCTGCGCCATAATCGCGTGTGCGCGGCCAACAACAACAACAGAGGAAAGCCATACAGGAGTAGGAAGTAACTTAGTAATAATAAGCAGCGTGTTGGAGAGAAACATGCAACAAGACACATCATTAATAATTAATAATAAAAACAACCCACCTGTTCACCACAGTGTCCCGGATCTGAGGTCTCTACAGCAGGTGACGAGCAGAGAGAGGAGAGCAGAGGTGACAGCAGTACAGTACAGTACAGTACAGTACAGAGGGAACCCACAGATCTATAGAACATGCGCCCTGTCGGATGCATTACCTCTTAACGTTTATACATCTGTCGAGAGTGGAGGGGTGGGAAGAGGGTGAAGGGTCTCTCTCTCTCTCTCTCTCTCTCTCTGAAACCGGTGGTCGTCAGTCCAGCTGCACCAATCCTCGTCCCCAGGGAAGGAGCGGCCTCCTGTCGCACTGTGATGACGACGACTGTAGTTCTCTCATGTCGCACTGTGATGACGCAGTGGGTGTTGACGCTAGGTCGGATGGGGTCACCGGCCGTCCCAAGCTGCAGGTCATTTTTTTTAACTTTAAAAAGTTGTTTATTAAAACGAGGGAAGTCACCCACTCTCTATCTGGCTCAGGGATATATTTGGCACTTTTGCACTTTCTTAAAAATGGAGAAAATAAGTTTCAAGTTTCAAGTTTCAAGTTTCTTTAATAGTTGTCATACAGAAGTACAGAATACTTTCATACAAAATGCTTCTTACTGTTACGCTCCAGAGACTGTGCTAGACAAGATAGTATCAAATAACATAGTATAGCATGTAAATTAGAAGTAGAAAATGAGGTCACAGTGTTCAGTATAGACATATGTACAATGTTCGATGCAGAATAGACGTGTCAAATATCATAACTCAGGGGTTTGACAGCTAGATTTTATAAAACATAAAACCTATGTTGGGGAACAGGGTTCAATTGACACCCCATATAAGCAATGCTCACTTTTTATTTTATTTTTTTACTTTATTTTTTAGCGTTTATCGCTTTTCTGGTCAAGTATGACCGACAGATACAGGGTGAAACGGGATATAGAGCAGGGGAAGACATTCTGGCAAATGACGGCGGGTCCGGGAATCGAACTCGGAGTCCACCAGATCCGTGACGTATCACGGTTTTCCCCGACGCAGAAATGGAGCCGAGATATGCGGTGAGCTACTGGAGCTCCCCCAGCAATGCTCACTTTTAACAATTGTGTGTATTGAGCCGTACTGTATTGTACCCATTCTGCAATCTGTTAATACAATTTTCAATCAATCAATCTTGAGTATACAATCAATATCTGTCCAATTGGCTATATGTCCGAACTAATGATATATATATATTTGTAGTGTATTCGCTGTAGTCTACGTTCAATACTTTAAAATTTTGACAACTTCTATGTAGATATGTGCAATATGTCGTCTAGCATATTATGTGTACAGTTTGACCTACTGCTCATTTTGTATTGCCATAAAAACTTCAATAAACAGTTTTGAAAAAAATTTGTTTATAAACGTATAACTAACTATTTAACCTTAACACAAATAAATGTACCTTTACAGTCGCTCCCTTTTCATTTCCAAACGACTTGAGAAGCGCGCCGCACACCCAGTGGGAATATTGTGAGCAGAGAAGCAGGACGAACACCACACATGGGACAAATTGGCCTATAGTCTAGCATTGTGAAATAACATTTAATAAAAAGGTTTATCCGAAATAGAATATGCTGACTAATTATAATTATTTTGATCATACTCATTTGACTTTGCTGCAGAGAGTCTTAACCCTTTCACTGCCACACGACAGAAGGTTAGCCCTTTACTATCACACAACCGCCGGCGATGCTCCATCATTAGCATCATCACAAATGCGGAGCTAATGATGCTAATGATGGAGCATCGCCGTCGGTTGTGTGATAGTAAAGGGCTAACCTTCTGTATTGTCACAGTGAAAGGGTTAACCGGCTGTCGTGTGGCAGTGAAAGGGTTAAAGGTGCCGACCCGTTAGCGTCGGGGGGGTGTGTTGGACCCGTTAGCGTCGGGGGGGGTGTGTTGGACCCGTTAGCGTCGGGGGGGTGTGTTGGACCCGTTAGCGTCAGGGGGGTGTGTTGGACCCGTTAGCGTCGGGGGGGTGTGTTGGACCCGTTAGCGTCGGGGGGGTGTGTTGGACCCGTTAGCGTCAGGGGGGTGTGTTGGACCCGTTAGCGTCAGGGGGGTGTGTTGGACCCGTTAGCGTCGGGGGGGGTGTGTTGGACCCGTTAGCGTCAGGGGGGTGTGTTGGACCCGTTAGCGTCAGGGGGGTGTGTTGGACCCGTTAGCGTCAGGGGGGTGTGTTGGACCCGTTAGCATCGGGGGGGTGTGTTGGACCCGTTAGCGTCAGGGGGGTGTGTTGGACCCGTTAGCGTCGGGGGGGTGTGTTGGACCCGTTAGCGTCGGGGGGGGTGTGTTGGACCCGTTAGCATCGGGGGGGTGTGTTGGACCCGTTAGCGTCGGGGGGGTGTGTTGGACCCGTTAGCGTCGGGGGGGTGTGTTGGACCCGTTAGCATCGGGGGGGGTGTGTTGGACCCGTTAGCGTCGGGGGGGTGTGTTGGACCCGTTAGCGTCAGGGGGGTGTGTTGGACCCGTTAGCGTCGGGGGGGTGTGTTGGACCCGTTAGCGTCAGGGGGGTGTGTTGGACCCGTTAGCGTCAGGGGGGTGTGTTGGACCCGTTAGCGTCAGGGGGGTGTGTTGGACCCGTTAGCGTCAGGGGGGTGTGTTGGACCCGTTAGCGTCGGGGGGGTGTGTTGGACCTGTTAGCGTCGGGGGGGGGTGTGTTGGACCCGTTAGCGTCGGGGGGGTGTGTTGGACCCGTTAGCGTCGGGGGGGTGTGTTGGACCCGTTAGCGTCGGGGGGGTGTGTTGGACCCGTTAGCGTCGGGGGGGTGTGTTGGACCCGTTAGCGTCGGGGGGGGTGTGTTGGACCTGTTAGCGTCGGGGGGGTGTGTTGGACCCGTTAGCGTCGGGGGGGGTGTGTTGGACCCGTTAGCGTCGGGGGGGGTGTGTTGGACCCGTTAGCGTCGGGGGGGTGTGTTGGACCCGTTAGCGTCGGGGGGGTGTGTTGGACCCGTTAGCGTCGGGGGGGGTGTGTTGGACCCGTTAGCGTCGGGGGGGTGTGTTGGACCCGTTAGCGTCGGGGGGGTGTGTTGGACCCGTTAGCGTCGGGGGGGGTGTGTTGGACCCGTTAGCGTCGGGGGGGGGTGTGTTGGACCCGTTAGCGTCGGGGGGGGTGTGTTGGACCCGTTAGCGTCGGGGGGGTGTGTTGGACCCGTTAGCGTCGGGGGGGTGTGTTGGACCCGTTAGCGTCGGGGGGGTGTGTTGGACCCGTTAGCGTCGGGGGGGGTGTGTTGGACCCGTTAGCGTCAGGGGGGTGTGTTGGACCCGTTAGCGTCGGGGGGGGTGTGTTGGACCCGTTAGCGTCAGGGGGGTGTGTTGGACCCGTTAGCGTCAGGGGGGTGTGTTGGACCCGTTAGCGTCGGGGGGGTGTGTTGGACCCGTTAGCGTCAGGGGGGTGTGTTGGACCCGTTAGCGTCGGGGGGGTGTGTTGGACCCGTTAGCGTCGGGGGGGTGTGTTGGACCCGTTAGCGTCAGGGGGGTGTGTTGGACCCGTTAGCGTCAGGGGGGTGTGTTGGACCCGTTAGCGTCGGGGGGGGTGTGTTGGACCCGTTAGCGTCAGGGGGGTGTGTTGGACCCGTTAGCGTCAGGGGGGTGTGTTGGACCCGTTAGCGTCAGGGGGGTGTGTTGGACCCGTTAGCATCGGGGGGGTGTGTTGGACCCGTTAGCGTCAGGGGGGTGTGTTGGACCCGTTAGCGTCGGGGGGGTGTGTTGGACCCGTTAGCGTCGGGGGGGGTGTGTTGGACCCGTTAGCATCGGGGGGGTGTGTTGGACCCGTTAGCGTCGGGGGGGTGTGTTGGACCCGTTAGCGTCAGGGGGGTGTGTTGGACCCGTTAGCGTCGGGGGGGTGTGTTGGACCCGTTAGCGTCGGGGGGGTGTGTTGGACCCGTTAGCGTCAGGGGGGTGTGTTGGACCCGTTAGCGTCGGGGGGGTGTGTTGGACCTGTTAGCGTCGGGGGGGGGTGTGTTGGACCCGTTAGCGTCGGGGGGGTGTGTTGGACCCGTTAGCGTCGGGGGGGTGTGTTGGACCCGTTAGCGTCGGGGGGGTGTGTTGGACCCGTTAGCGTCGGGGGGGGTGTGTTGGACCTGTTAGCGTCGGGGGGGTGTGTTGGACCCGTTAGCGTCGGGGGGGGTGTGTTGGACCCGTTAGCGTCGGGGGGGGTGTGTTGGACCCGTTAGCGTCGGGGGGGGTGTGTTGGACCCGTTAGCGTCGGGGGGGTGTGTTGGACCCGTTAGCGTCGGGGGGGGTGTGTTGGACCCGTTAGCGTCGGGGGGGGGTGTGTTGGACCCGTTAGCGTCGGGGGGGGTGTGTTGGACCCGTTAGCGTCGGGGGGGTGTGTTGGACCCGTTAGCGTCGGGGGGGTGTGTTGGACCCGTTAGCGTCGGGGGGGTGTGTTGGACCCGTTAGCGTCGGGGGGGGTGTGTTGGACCCGTTAGCGTCAGGGGGGTGTGTTGGACCCGTTAGCGTCGGGGGGGGTGTGTTGGACCCGTTAGCGTCAGGGGGGTGTGTTGGACCCGTTAGCGTCAGGGGGGTGTGTTGGACCCGTTAGCGTCGGGGGGGTGTGTTGGACCCGTTAGCGTCAGGGGGGTGTGTTGGACCCGTTAGCGTCGGGGGGGTGTGTTGGACCCGTTAGCGTCGGGGGGGTGTGTTGGACCCGTTAGCGTCAGGGGGGTGTGTTGGACCCGTTAGCGTCAGGGGGGTGTGTTGGACCCGTTAGCGTCGGGGGGGGTGTGTTGGACCCGTTAGCGTCAGGGGGGTGTGTTGGACCCGTTAGCGTCAGGGGGGTGTGTTGGACCCGTTAGCGTCAGGGGGGTGTGTTGGACCCGTTAGCATCGGGGGGGTGTGTTGGACCCGTTAGCGTCAGGGGGGTGTGTTGGACCCGTTAGCGTCGGGGGGGTGTGTTGGACCCGTTAGCGTCGGGGGGGGTGTGTTGGACCCGTTAGCATCGGGGGGGTGTGTTGGACCCGTTAGCGTCGGGGGGGTGTGTTGGACCCGTTAGCGTCAGGGGGGTGTGTTGGACCCGTTAGCGTCGGGGGGGTGTGTTGGACCCGTTAGCGTCGGGGGGGTGTGTTGGACCCGTTAGCGTCAGGGGGGTGTGTTGGACCCGTTAGCGTCGGGGGGGTGTGTTGGACCTGTTAGCGTCGGGGGGGGGTGTGTTGGACCCGTTAGCGTCGGGGGGGTGTGTTGGACCCGTTAGCGTCGGGGGGGTGTGTTGGACCCGTTAGCGTCGGGGGGGTGTGTTGGACCCGTTAGCGTCGGGGGGGTGTGTTGGACCCGTTAGCGTCGGGGGGGGTGTGTTGGACCTGTTAGCGTCGGGGGGGTGTGTTGGACCCGTTAGCGTCGGGGGGGGTGTGTTGGACCCGTTAGCGTCGGGGGGGGTGTGTTGGACCCGTTAGCGTCGGGGGGGGTGTGTTGGACCCGTTAGCGTCGGGGGGGTGTGTTGGACCCGTTAGCGTCGGGGGGGTGTGTTGGACCTGTTAGCGTCGGGGGGGTGTGTTGGACCCGTTAGCGTCGGGGGGGTGTGTTGGACCCGTTAGCGTCGGGGGGGTGTGTTGGACCCGTTAGCGTCGGGGGGGGTGTGTTGGACCCGTTAGCGTCGGGGGGGGTGTGTTGGACCCGTTAGCGTCGGGGGGGGTGTGTTGGACCCGTTAGCGTCGGGGGGGTGTGTTGGACCCGTTAGCGTCGGGGGGGTGTGTTGGACCCGTTAGCGTCGGGGGGGTGTGTTGGACCCGTTAGCGTCGGGGGGGTGTGTTGGACCCGTTAGCGTCAGGGGGGTGTGTTGGACCCGTTAGCGTCGGGGGGGGTGTGTTGGACCCGTTAGCGTCAGGGGGGTGTGTTGGACCCGTTAGCGTCAGGGGGGTGTGTTGGACCCGTTAGCGTCGGGGGGGTGTGTTGGACCCGTTAGCGTCGGGGGGGTGTGTTGGACCCGTTAGCGTCGGGGGGGTGTGTTGGACCCGTTAGCGTCGGGGGGGTGTGTTGGACCCGTTAGCGTCGGGGGGGTGTGTTGGACCCGTTAGCGTCGGGGGGGTGTGTTGGACCCGTTAGCGTCGGGGGGGGTGTGTTGGACCCGTTAGCGTCGGGGGGGTGTGTTGGACCCGTTAGCGTCGGGGGGGGTGTGTTGGACCCGTTAGCGTCGGGGGGGGTGTGTTGGACCCGTTAGCGTCGGGGGGGTGTGTTGGACCCGTTAGCGTCGGGGGGGTGTGTTGGACCCGTTAGCGTCGGGGGGGGTGTGTTGGACCCGTTAGCGTCGGGGGGGTGTGTTGGACCCGTTAGCGTCGGGGGGGGGGGTTGGACCCGTTAGCGTCGGGGGGGTGTGTTGGACCCGTTAGCGTCGGGGGGGTGTGTTGGACCCGTTAGCGTCGGGGGGGTGTGTTGGACCCGTTAGCGTCGGGGGGGTGTGTTGGACCCGTTAGCGTCGGGGGGGTGTGTTGGACCCGTTAGCGTCGGGGGGGTGTGTTGGACCCGTTAGCGTCGGGGGGGTGTGTTGGACCCATGCCATGTGCAGAGTTGAATGGATGAGGCGGAAACGATGGCTGCTTTGTCACAATAACAAGAGTTTCTTTATTTGTGAAACAAGCTCCGCAAAAAACGTCAAGACACGAAAACACACACTTTGAAACAGTGAAAAGGAAATGGGGAAACAAGTACAGTCTCCAAAACACGAGAAGGTAAGTCTTAATCTGAACTGAGAGAACGTTTGCAGGGCACAAACAACGACACGGAAATACACTCTAGAGATTACACGAATATACGATACAGGCAAGCACGATCCCGACCACGGAATCACAATTATCCTCTCCGTGTGAGCGATAACACACGCTTCAGGTAGTACTCACGCCTGTGGACAGTGAAGGACGGACAAAGAGAGAAGACATCAGGGCCCTCATTTATCAACGTTGCGTACGCACAGATATGCATATGAAGGAGAGTCAACTACAGTACACACAGCAGGCCGTTAATTAGCAATCAGGACAAATTAGAAGAGAGGAACGGGTGAAATACTCCAGGGTGGCACTATAGGACTTTTACTCCTAAGTGAGAGCAAAAGCCCAAACGTTACACCCATCATCATGTAATACATTAAGCAGAATATTTTCAAAGTGGTGCGCCTTGAGTTATGTGTAACGGAGGTACCGCAGTATATCCACAGTCACGGGTACAAGTAGTGACGTGGCTGTGGATGGTAAGCGGTACTGCAAGTAAACTCACTCCCCAGAGGCATCCAGACCCGGAAGCAAGAAGTGAATTCACTTCTTGCTTAGTGGTCTGTGATGCCACCCGCGACGCCGGCGTCCGGGTTTCAACTCCCACTCAGGGCGATCCCTTAACAGGGGTCGAATCGACTAAACACAACGCAGACAAGATCACACCGGCTACATATGCACATAGGTCACTGAGATGATGGCCTCCAAGGGGACATACTTAATCCAGCCTAAAGGTTATTATTTATGTTGGCTGAAAAATACCGTAAGACAGGGAGCCTAGGTGTAATTTATGCTATTTATAGAAAGATTGTGTGCACAAAGAACTGCAATACAACATGACAACTAATGCAATACAACATGACAATGCTTTGAGAAAAGTTGATCTGCACACAGTAAGAGAACATCCTGTACAATGCAATGTAAATATAGAAGAAACAAATCTGTGTCCTCAGTTGGTCCTCAGTGGGCGTATCCCTGGGGGCCCAAGGACCTGTGGGGGAGCAGTGTTCATTTTGGCAGCTATTTTAATTTTAGTTTTAGTCTTAGTCATGTGTCAAATGCTCCTTTTTCGTTTGCATCATATTTAGTCACCTTCATTTATTTTTCGTTTAGTCAGTTTTAGTCTCAAACTACAGGTCTGAGCATTTTAGTCTTAGTCAGTTTTAGTCTCGATTTTGTCTTTTTTTGTTTTAGTCTAGATTTAGTCGCAGAAAACGGATGACATTTTTGTCTTGTTTTTTTCCGTTAATGAAAAAAAAAAGGCATTTTATTCTCTTGTAATGCAATTCTATGTACCGCTACAGTCAGTCAAATTCACATTAATTTCTATTGGGATCATAGATTCATGTAGACGCCCCTCTCCCCACTCCCCATATACACCATAAGACATATAATCAAACCAATAGTTTTAGTCTTAGTCATGTGTCAAATGCTCCTTTTTACGTTTATCATATTTAGTCACCTTCATTTATTTTTCATTTTAGTCTTAGTCAGTTTTAGTCTCGATTTTGTCTTTTTTGTTTTAGTCTAGATTTAGTCAGGGAAAAAGCTTTGTTGACGACCATATTTAGTCATCATTTTCGTTGACAAAATTAACACTGTGGGGGAGTGGCATAGCGGCATGAAAGTTTACCGAGAAAGGATATAATACACACAGGTGTTGGGTGCATCAAAATACATATTTCCCGCGTATTGATTTGTATGGGTGCTAAAAGTGTTACTATCCATGTAAAAACAATACATGCAAAATATTTTTGCAATACGAGGTGATTTAGATGTGGAACGGTACATCAGTACATGCTGTCCTCCCCCAACATGGCCTGCTGTTAGTGTCTGTGTGTGTGTGTGTGTGTGTGTGTGTGTGTGTGTGTGTGTGTGTGTGAGTTGCAACATTGTTACATCTCGCACCTGGTCCTGCAATTATTGGGGGATGGGCCTATAAATAGCTTTACCTGTGTGGCTCTGCATCACAGTTTACTCAATTCCCCCAACTCCACCATCACCCACCACAGGATCCAGCTCTCCAACTATATCTCCAGCTATCCAGTTCTCACAAGATGGCGTCGCCGCCCTTAGGCTCCCGCCAGAGCAGCCGCAGCCTGGTCTTTGGTCTGGGCCCCAGCATAACCAATGCAGATGCCATCATCACTGGTGCCAAACTGCCAAGTGGTCGCCAGATCTTGCGGTGCATGCTGTACAACTGCGACACGCAACTGCATGCCAAGCGGCCAGGTTTGACCGGAGCCTTGTCACAGTTCCATGCGGCTAAGGACGTTCTGGAGCAGGTGCAGCCATTTTATGGAAAGGCCAATATTCCAATGGTGAGTGATCGTCGAGCATGCGACAAGATGGTAGCGCTTGTCGATGCTAGCAACAAGCTGCGGCACATTCCAAAGGCCAGGTGCTCCAGTGAGGCTACAGCTCGACTGGTGGACGCAATGGAGCACAAGCTGGATGCCACATTCCCGCTGTGGTCTCCAAATGCAGAGGAGCTGATCTGTGATCCAGAGGACATTGCTTTCCTGGCCAGCATGAAGGGCGACAGAGTGGCCACATTTGGAGCATTGGATGCCAATCTGCAATCCAAGTTGAAGCGGCGACAGGAGCATGAAGCAGCGCAGCAGGCATGCTTTACCAAGGAGCAGCAGGAGATGACTGCGAGGTCCAGCATGGCGGTGGTGTTGGAAAGCGAAAGTGATGAAGACAGCAATGCAGATGAAACAGCTGCTCCACCGGCTGAGAACACACCCACCCGTGAGCGTAAGAAGACTGGCACCACAGCCTTCATTCCATCAGACATTCTCAGCCGGCCGAGTCTTGTGTCACTGGCTACACGGTTGAAGATCACACCAATGCAGCAGGCTGCCTTCACGCGCGGTCTGATCGAGGAATCCGGTGGCAATTCGGCAAAGGTCTCCACATCCTACGCAACAGCAGACCGAGCGCACTGCCACATGTTGCAGGCCATCAGTGAGGACCAGCAAGAACAGTGGACACCACCTCCCATGTGCACCTTGCACTGGGACAGCAAGTTGACGCCAATGCTCAACAATGTGCGCCAGTTGGAGGAGCGTCTGACAGTGGTGATCGGAGACGCGGAGCGGTTCAAACTGCTTGGTGTGCCAGCATACATGAAGGGGACTGATGAGGCATGTGGAACGATCATTGCCCGGCTGACATGCAAGCTGCTGCAGGACTGGTGCTGCACCGATCAGGTTGTCAACATGGCATTTGACACCACCGCGTCAAACACTGGCCATCTTAAGGCAGCCTGCATTGCCATCCAGCTCTCACTGGGTCGACCACTGCTCTGGTCCGGGTGCCGGCACCACATCGGCGAGGTGCTCCTCAGCCACATCTTCACTGACCTCAAGGTGGAGACGTCACGCTCGCCAGAGGTTACATTGTTTACACATCTGCGCGACAACTGGAACCTGTTGCCACACAAGGACAGCGGCCCATTGGCCCGCTACATTCCTGGTGATGCCGAAACACAAGTTGCGTGCTGAACTAATTGTGTGTGCTGCAGGAGTGCTCGACTACAAGCGAGGCGACTATCGCGAGTTCGTGCAGCTATGTCTTGTGTATCTGAGTGCAGACAGTGCAGAGCACACTCCAGTTAACTTCCAACGACCGGGAGCACTGCACAAGGCGCGGTGGATGGCTAAGCTGCTCTACACTCTCAAGCTGGCCTTGATGGAGCAGCACATTGCGTTGCTTCCTCAGGGGACCATCACTACGCAGCAGCAGGTGCTGAAGATTCGGGCGTTTGCCAACTTCATCACGCACATCTACGCAACGTGGTGGTTGACCTGCGACACGGCCGTAGATGCGGCATGGAATGACCTTACACTCTACCACAACCTGTACGCATACAAGTCTGTTGACGAGGGCATCGCAGCATCAGCGATTAAGGCGCTGAAGCGGCACCTATGGTACCTGTCAGGCGAGATGCTGCCCCTGGCACTCTTCCGCACCAAGGTGCCAGTTGGCGAGCGGCGCGCACTTGCAGATGCTATATTGGAGCACAAGCCGGCTGATATATCCATGCAAGCCCCACAGCTCCGCTTTGGCAAGCCAAAGTTCCCAACCCTCTCGCCGACCACCAGCTTGGCTGACCTTGCCAACCGAGACTGCTGGTTCGGCATGCACTTGATCACCACATCGATCCCGCGTTTCTTTCACTGGATGTAGAGGATTGGGTTACCAGTACAGCATTTCAGATGGGTGCAGTGAATGTACGTGCCATCAATGTTGTGAATGACTGTGCCGAGCGTGGCGTCAAACTGACGTCAGACTTTGTGGCAGCAGCCAGGAGCACCTGCAGAATGTGCTACAGGCAGTTGAGCATGACCGCTCAACACAGCCAAATCTTCGCTGCTGCAAGCGCAAGCTGGACCAGGTCTAGGACTCTAGGATGCTTGAGACATGTTTGAAAGACTATTTCAATGTTGTTATCAAACATTTTGTTCTTAAATGTTAGGGTTAATAAATGTTGTTCTCAAAAACTATTTCTTGCCGTTTTTGAAATTGCCTTGTCATGTTATCTAGTAAAACGCCCAAAAAGGCCAATTTTCATATATTTCACATGCTGTGTGCTACCTCTAAATCTCAACGAATCTTTCCCAAACTTTGCACAAATCATTTTTATGTTTGTCCGAACAGAATGCAACCCCACACAGATTGATATGTTGAGATTACATTTTTGTATTGCAATTTGATGCACCCACTGTTGATACTATGTCCTGAAGGTTGTGATTAGGCTGTAGCACCTGTCAGTGTGTGAATCCTGTATCTACACGTGTGCATTTGAACAGACCCATTGAGATAGTATCAGTTATGGTCTTCGTTCCCACGGCTTATTTTTTACTAACTGTCCCTCCCTGGGGGGTCCGTGCTGAACTGGGGACCAGGGCGTTCAGGTGGGCAGCTCCCTCCTCCTGGAATCAGCTACAAACCCACCTGAACCTGCCTGAGCTCACTGCTCTCACTGGTTGCTTTTAAAACCCTTCTAAGCGATATGGAATCCAGCACATCTGGCTGCAGATGTTTTGACTGACTTTAAATGGTTCTGTGAATTGTCCTTGTTTTTGTTTTAATCGCTATATGTTTTTTTTTTTTTTCTATTATTGTTTTCGTCTGTAAATGTGAAATTGTAACTGTGCTGCTGCCCGTCTTGGCCATCAGGACGCTCTTGTAAAAGAGATTTTAAATCTCAATGAGACTTTTTCCTGGTTAAATAAAATAAATAAATATAAAGATAGGCTACTATAGGAAACGAAAAAGAAACAGGCCCGTAACCTATTTGAGCCACTTTCAATGCCCAGAGAAGAAGGTGTCTGTGGTGGGAGTCGAGCTGCTCAGACTAGAGGTGGTGGCAGAGAGGGGGATGAGAAGGAAGCTGGCTGCTATCCTGGAGAACCCCTCCCACCCCCTCTACGACGAGCTAGTCAAGATGAGAAGCACGTTCAGCCACAGACTCATACCCCCCGACACTCAACTAACCGCCTCGGCCAGTCCTTCATACCAGCGGCCATCAGGCTCCACAACAGTGGGCAGGGACTGCTGCCAGACATCCAACTACAACTACTAGGAACCCAGTAACCTATTCAATATAAAATGGTAAATGGCTGCTTTTTTATATAGTGCTTTTATCCAAAGTGCTTTACAATTTGTTCATCACATTTGTACCCACTCACACATACATTCACACACCGACGGCGGAGGCGACCACGCAAGGTGCCAACCTGCTCATCGGGATCAGTTAGGGGTTAAGTGTCTTGCTCAAGGACACATCGACACGCTGCCCGGGAGGAGGAGCGGGAATCAAACCAGGAACCTCCGGATGCATCGATGACGTCACGGAGACCAAGACCATCACACAGTACGGGCCAATCAGAAACCATGGCTGACAGGGGAAGTCCATGGGTCACCGAGAGCCCGGAGGCTGGCCTGAGAACCGCCGGGGCCAACTTGGACCGCAGCATCAGAAATGCCAAAAGGAGAGGATAGAGCAGCGCTTCAGTGACAGCAGAGACACCAGGAGCCGGGGGATTCAGACCATCATGGACCTCAGACCCCGACCGCAGACCTGCGACAGTGACACCACTCTGCTGAACAACCTGAACTTCTATGTTCTCTTTGAAGCCCTCAACAAGACAACACCCCCCCCCCCCCAGTTTCTCTGACACCCATCATCTTGAAGTGATTTGAACGGCTAGTCATGCAACACATTAAATCCACCCACCCTCCCTCCCTCCCTCCCTCCCTCCCTCCCTCCCTCGACCCCTTCCAGTTTGCATATCAGGCCAACCGGTCCACCGATGATGCAATCTCCACTGCCCTCCACTCTCCCAACTCTCCCCCATCTCAACGACTACCGCCCTGTAGCTCTCACCTCCATAGCCATGAAGTGCTTTGAGAAGCTAGTGAAGGGCTACATCTGTTCCTCCCTCCCCATCAACCTGGACCCCCTGCAATTTGCATACCGCCCCAACAGGTCCACGGAGGACGCCATAGCCCATGTGCTGCACACAGCAGCATCACACCTGGACAAGAGGCAGGGGAACTATGTGAGAATGCTGTTCATCGACTACAGCTCAGCGTTCAATACCATAGTCCCCTCCAAACTCATAGCCAAGCTCAGGGACCTGGGAGTGGGTCTTGGACTTCCTGACGGGCAGACCCCAGGTGGTGAGAGCAGGCAACTGCACCTCCTCATCCATCACCCTCAACATAGGGGCCCCCCAGGGCTGTGTTCTGAGCCCCCTCCTCTACTCCCTGTACACACACGACTGTGTGGCACAGCGGAACAACAACACAATCATCAAATTTGCTGATGATACAGTAGTGGTGGGCCTGATCTCTGCCAACGACGAGAGGGCCTACCTGGAAGAGGTAGAGAATCTGTCGCAGTGGTGTCAGGAGAACTGCCTTTTGATTGTTGTTTTTTTTTTTTTTTTTTGTATACTTTATTTTGACACAAATCGTACGACAAAAAAACATTTTAAAAGGCAAGACAATAACAGTGTCAATAACGCTGGTCAAAAATGGATAAAACACAATAAAGCCAAGGCTTGTTTCCATTGTGGTCCATACATGGAACATAAAAAGGCACAGAAACACAAATGGAAATGTACACTGACAGGAAAATTATAAAAACACCTAACCTGACAACTCATACAGTTAACTAATGTTAAAAGAAAATCCGCAAACCCTTAAAAGCAACTCATGATAAAAGAAATAAAAGCCAAGTTATGATAAAAGAGATAAAAAAAACATTTTAAGACCAATTTGAGTTGCTACTGAGCCATGTTTTTAGGGCGGATTTAAATCCGAGAGGGGAGTTCAGGAGTTTTATAAATGTTGGCAGGGCATTCCACATTACCGTAGCCGAGTAAGAAAATGCATCTTTCCCCATGCATGTCCTGACTCTTGGCGGGACCAGGTCCGTGGGGCTTCCTCTTGTGGCGTGTTTGTGGACATCTCCTACTTTATTAAAATAATTTACTAGGTACTTGGGGACCGTTTCTTTTAGTACTTTAAAAACCAGTAGCATTTTAAGCTGGTGTACCCTTTCTTCAACCCTAAGCCATCCCAGCCTGCTAAAGTGGGCTGGCGTTAGGTGAGTCCTAAAGTGAAGGTTGTGCAGGAGTCTCACTAGTTTGTTTTGGGAGGTCTGGAGCTTTGTCTTCATTTGTTTTGATATGTTGCTGTACCATGAAGTGCAAGCAGTCAAAGTGACATTGGATGAGGGCTCCAGCTAGGGTCCTCAGAGCGTTCCTATTTATGAACGAGGAAATTCTAAATACAAATTTGGTTTTTTGATTGACCTTAGTAATAACTTTTTGTGCCATTTTTTCATTAGAAAGTTTGTTATTTAAAATAAAGCCCAGGTAGGTGACCTCCTCTTTATCCTCAATAATGTTTTCACCTACTCTAATTTTAAAACCCTGGGATTTCTTTAGGTTGGCGTTTGACCCAAAGAGTATGGCCTAACAAGGCCACTGGCCATGACAACATCCCCTCCAAATTCCTCAGAGACGCAGCAGCCGCCATCACCCCAGTCATCACACACATAATAAACCTCTCTATAAAACAGGGGCACGTCCCCAAGGACTTCAAAATTGCGAGAGTGACCCCTCTACACAAAAAGGGCAGCAAATTAGACCCAGGCAACTACCGCCCTGTTTCTATTCTTACCTCCATCTCGAAAGTCATGGAGAAAATAGTCTACGAACAGGTCGAAAAGTACCTGGCGGAAAAAAACCTAATCTACGAATTCCAATCTGGCTTCAGAACGTCCCACTCCACTGACACATGCCTCCTCTATTTGAACGACCACATCAAACAAGAGGTGGACGCTGGCAAATACTGCGGCATGGTCATGCTGGACCTACAAAAGGCCTTCGACACTGTCAATCACTCCATTCTAATGGACAAGCTAAAAGCAATTGGTTTTGATAGCCTATCAGTGAGCTGGATGCAATCCTACCTGGAGGGGAGAGAACAGATGGTAGAGGTAAACGGTACTCTATCCCCCCCCCCTCACAGTGAGCTGTGGTGTTCCACAAGGAAGCATACTAGGACCGCTACTCTTCCTAATTTATGCAAATGACATGTCGTCAGCCTGTGACTGCAACTTGTTCCTGTTTGCGGACGACTCAGCCCTGCTGGTCTCTGACAAGAACAAATTGCAGGTTGAAAAAACCCTCAGCACGGAACTAGGCAAAATCTGCATAGGCTCGCTGATAACAAACTATCATTACACATGGGCAAAACAGAGTCCATTCTCTTCGGTTCAAATAACAAACTCAGCAAGACCGACGGCTTCTCAGTTACAGTGGGTGACAATATTGTCACAAGGAAAGACGAAATTACCTACCTGGGTTCCATCCTAGAGGCAAATCTTTCCTGTGACAAAATGGCATCCAATGTAATAAAAAAAGTCAACCAACGAACTAGATTCTTGTACCGGATCTCCTCTCTGGTAAACAAGAATACCCTGAGGACTCTGGCAGGAGCACTCATTCAAGGGTACTATGACTATGCGTGCACCTCATGGTACCAAAGCACCTCAAAGGCGCTTAAAACAAAATTACAAACATCACAAAACAAACTGGTCAGACTACTACTTGACCTGAACCCCAGAACCCACCTCACCCCTGCCCACTTTGCCAACCTAGGATGGCTTAGAGTAGACGACAGAGTACAGCAACTTGCAATGGGCCTGGTCTACAAGATACACTATACGACCGGGGTGCCCATGTACATGTCAAAATACTTCCCAAAGGTCAGTGAATACCACAACCACTACACCAGAGGAAGCTCAACAAATCATGTTAAACCCAGATTCGGCTCAAACAAGGGACTAAACACGTTTCGCAATTATGCCACAACAATGTGGAACGCCCTACCCAAAGCTGTAAAGGAATGTGAATCCCTGCCCACATTCAAAACCGCCCTTAAAGAGCACCTACGGGAGGCTGCAATTCGAAACTGGCCACCGTAAATGCCCAAAACCCCCACCACCTCCTAATAGACAGTCTCCTCCCCACCGCATGTATATATTCCCTCCCCGCCGTATGTATATTCCCCTCCCACCCACCCACCCCCTCCTAATGTACAGTCCCCTCCCCATCATATGTATATACTCTGTCAGGATCTAGGGGTAACAGTACTGTATATTTGAATACCGCCTATGTCACAAATGTATCAGTACTAAATACCTATATGTCCCTATGCCATAAATGTCATGTATGTTATGTATGTCATAAATGTCTATATGAATTGAAAATGGGGGACCCTGATGGAAACAAGACAAACGTCTTTCTCAGGTCTGCATCCCCTTAACAATTGTATGTATTGAGCCGTACTGTATTGTACCCATTCTGCAATCTGTTAAATAAAGTTTTCATTCATTCATTCACTCTGTTTTTCCCAGATGTAGAGACAATTTATTGTCACTGAGCCAGGAGCAGATCTTTTTCATTTCACTGCTCAGGACACTTTCCACTTTAGACTTATCCCTGTCTGAGACCAGGAGTGCCGAGTCGTCAGCAAACAGGAACAGGTTGCAATCGCATGCCGATTTCATGTCATTAATATATATTAAAAACAGTTGAGGTCCCAAAATGCTTCCTTGGGGGACCCCACATGTCACTGGAAGGGACGAGGACAAGGTGCCATTGATGTCTACCACCTGTTCTCTTCCCTCCAGGTAGGACTTGACCCATTTGGCTGACTTGCTATCAAAGCCTATCGCTCTCAATCTTTCTAGTAGGATGGAGTGGTTGACCGTGTCAAACGCCTTTTGCAGGTCCAACATTACCATCCCGCAGTAGTTCCCCTTGTCCATCTCCCGTTTTATATAATCTGTCAGGTACAGTAAACAGGTGTCAGTGGAGTGTGATTTTCTGAAACCTGATTGGAACTGGTACAATAGTCTATGTTCAGTCAGGTAGTTGTCTATCTGCTCATATACCAGCCTCTCAATTACCTTTGATATGGAACAAAGGATAGAAACGGGGCGGTAGTTACCTGGATCTAGTTTGTTTCCTTTTTTAAATAGAGGGGTTACCCTAGCAAGCTTGAGTTCTTGCGGGATGTGACCCTGGTTGATGGAGAGGTTGGTGATATGGGCTACAATGGGAGCTATGATGGAAGCAGAGTCTCTGAGAAATCTGGTGGGAATATTGTCATGGCCTGTGGCTTTTGTTGGCTGCAGCATACTGAGCTTTTTCATAACCTCTTCAGTAGTTACTTCAGTCAATTTAAAATCATTTTCACGTACACCCAGTTCCTTATAAAAGGCCTGGATGTGCTGTATGCCATATCGGCCAGAGTGGATCGGCAGTTTGTTCACCAAAGTGGTAGCAACAGTTGTGAAGAAGGTGTTTAAACAATTTGCCACGCTCAATTTGTCAGAGATGATCGTGTTATCTATTTTCAGGTTGAGATTTGTGGTTTTAGTCTTGAGTCTCTCCCTGAACGTCAGCAAAACAAAAGAGATGATTGTGGACTTTAGGAGGTCGGGGGTCAAGGACTACAGCCCCCTCAGCATCGACGGGGCACCGGTTGAGAGAGTGAACAGCTTTAAGTACCTCGGAGTCCACATATCCGAGGACTTGACATGGACCACACACATTGACAGTGTTGTGAAGAAGGCACGGCAACGCCTCTACTTCCTCAGGCGCCTAAGGAAGTTCCAAGTCAGTCAGAAGATCCTTATGCACAATAGAGAGCATCCTGACTGGTCAGGTCAGAACAGTGCCCCCCTGCCCTCCCTCCAGGACATCTACAACACAGGCCTGGCCCGCAAAGCACCAAGCATTGTGGGCGACATCACCCACCCCTCACAACGCGTCTTCACTGTCCTGCCCTCCGGGGGGAGAATGAGGAGACTGAGAGACCAGGACCAGCAGACTGAGAGACCAGGAGCAGCAGACTGAGAGACCAGGACCAGCAGGCTGAGAGAACAGGACCAGCAGACTGAGAGACCAGGACCAGCAGACTGAGAGACCAGGACCAGCAGACTGAGAGACCAGGACCAGCAGACTGAGAGACCAGGACCAGCAGACTGAGAGAACAGGACCAGCAGACTGAGAGACCAGGACCAGCAGACTGAGAGACCAGGACCAGCAGACTGAGAGACCAGGACCAGCAGACTGAGAGACCAGGACCAGCAGACTGAGAGACCAGGACCAGCAGACTGAGACCAGGACCAGCAGACTGAGAGACCAGGACCAGCAGCCTGAGAGACCAGGAGCAGCAGACTGAGAGACCAGGACCAGCAGGCTGAGAGACCAGGACCAACAGACTGAGAGACCAGGACCAGCAGACTGAGAGACCAGGACCAGCAGACTGAGAGACCAGGACCAGCAGACTGAGAGACCAGGACCAGCAGACTGAGAGACCAGGACCAGCAGACTGAGAGACCAGGACCAGCAGACTGAGAGACCAGGACCAGCAGACTGAGAGACCAGGACCAGCAGACTGAGAGACCAGGACCAGCAGACTGAGAGACCAGGACCAGCAGACTGAGAGACCAGGACCAGCAGACTGAGAGACCAGGACCAGCAGACTGAGAGACCAGGACCAGCAGACTGAGACCAGGACCAGCAGACTGAGAGACCAGGACCAGCAGCCTGAGAGACCAGGACCAGCAGGCTGAGAGACCAGGACCAGCAGACTGAGAGACCAGGACCAGCAGACTGAGAGACCAGGACCAGCAGACTGAGAGACCAGGACCAGCAGACTGAGAGACCAGGACCAGCAGACTGAGAGACCAGGACCAGCAGACTGAGAGACCAGGACCAGCAGACTGAGAGACCAGGACCAGCAGACTGAGAGACCAGGAGCAGCAGACTGAGAGACCAGGACCAGCAGACTGAGAGACCAGGAGCAGCAGACTGAGAGACCAGGACCAGCAGACTGAGAGACCAGGACCAGCAGACTGAGAGACCAGGACCAGCAGACTGAGAGACCAGGAGCAGCAGACTGAGAGACCAGGACCAGCAGACTGAGAGACCAGGACCAGCAGACTGAGACCAGGACCAGCAGACTGAGAGACCAGGACCAGCAGCCTGAGAGACCAGGACCAGCAGACTGAGAGACCAGGACCAGCAGACTGAGAGACCAGGACCAGCAGACTGAGAGACCAGGACCAGCAGACTGAGAGACCAGGACCAGCAGACTGAGAGACCAGGACCAGCAGGCTGAGAGACCAGGACCAGCAGACTGAGAGACCAGGACCAGCAGACTGAGAGACCAGGACCAGCAGACTGAGAGACCAGGACCAGCAGACTGAGAGACCAGGACCAGCAGAGACCAGGACCAGCAGACTGAGAGACCAGGACCAGCAGACTGAGAGACCAGGACCAGCAGACTGAGAGACCAGGACCAGCAGAGACCAGGACCAGCAGACTGAGAGACCAGGACCAGCAGACTGAGAGACCAGGACCAGCAGAGACCAGGACCAGCAGACTGAGAGACCAGGACCAGCAGAGACCAGGACCAGCAGACTGAGAGACCAGGACCAGCAGACTGAGAGACCAGGACCAGCAGACTGAGAGACCAGGACCAGCAGACTGAGAGACCAGGACCAGCAGGCTGAGAGACCAGGACCAACCCCCCCCCCCCCCCCCCATCTCACTCTGCCCCCACAGAACCTGGACTAACCCCCCCCCCCTCTCACTCTGCCCCCACAGAACCTGGACTAACCCCCCCCCCCCCCCCTCTCACTCTGCCCCCACAGAACCTGGACTAACCCCCCCCCCCCCCCCCTCACTCTGCCCCCACAGAACCTGGACTAACCCCCCCCCCCCCTCTCACTCTGCCCCCACAGAACCTGGACTAACCCCCCCCCCCCTCTCACTCTGCCCCCACAGAACCTGGACTAACCCCCCCCCCCCCCCTCTCACTCTGCCCCCACAGAACCTGGACTAAGAACCCCCCCCCCCCCCCCCACACTGACACACACACAGACACGCACTGCCACTTTACTTTACTGCCATTATTTATTTTAGTTTACAGTATATTAGTTTACTGCCATATCTACATCTCACTGCCACTTTACTGCCAGTATTGTATTTTTACTGACATTATTTATACTTACTATATACCACTGCTGCTAAAAGATTTGCACTAAGTTCTCTTTTACCTCTATATTTATTTCATTTATGTTTCCATTTACATTTAGTCATTCAGCTGACGCTTTTATCCAAAGCGACTTACAAGTTTTGTACAACAACATTTCACTCATACATCAAATTGTTTAGCTACTGTTTATATTGTATATAGTCCAGGATATTGTATTGTGTGTACATCGTGTCCTATATGTTACTTCATGTTTACAATAGATCTTTTTTTATATACACCGCGGGAAGGGGGAAACGCAATTTAATTTCTCTGTATGTCCTGCACATTACGAGAAGTGACAATGAAGCTGACTTTGAGTTTGGTCATATGGCTGTCTGTCAGTTTGTTCATATGGCTGTCTTGAATTTAGTCTGCAATAAATAAATAATTTCTACCTAACATGTATATAAACTCATAGACAGGCACTATACAAGTCTTAAAGAAGCGTAACTTAAAAGCAACATAGAGAACGAAAGGATTAGCCTGTTTTAAAGAATGTACAATTCAAAAGAACTCTGCCTATTCTAATATTGAATGTTTAAAATATAGGACACAGGGTGAGCTTTGTCTTGACTGGTATTATGTCATGAACTGATGGAGGGAGGGAAGACAGGATTATTTCTGATTCCAATCTTTCTGGGCAGAGGGAATTTCACAAATGCTTGACATTTTTTTTAAGGGGACATGCATTTCTATTCCTTGCACTATTTGGGCAACTTTACACAATTCTAGTCTATGGAACACATCAGAAAGGTTTGAAAAAAATATATATATATTTTTTTATCAAGTAGGCTACTCAAAAGCATCATTTTCAGCCTCAGGATTTCAGGCTATTTTGGATGGGCTCCGCCCATAAGGCTTTGAGTGAGAGTGACCCACAGTCTGCGACTGGCAGACAGAGAGAGAGATAGGAGAGAGAGGGGGAGAGGGAGGAGACTGCTTCCCTGCGAGGTCCAGGTTGTGTGTAAATGCGTGTGTGCCACTGCTTCCAACAGAAGCTCCTGTCTCTCTCTCTCTCTCTCTCTCTCCTCTCTCTCTCTCTCTCTCTCTCTCTCTCGCTCTGTTTGAGGAAGTGAAGATATTTCCACTCGCTCTGCTGTCGCTGTCAAATCAGTACCCTATTCACGTCAGCAATACCGTAAAATAGTGTTGTCACGATACTGGAATTTTGACTTTGATACGATACCTTGAAAGTATCGATACTTTCGATACTTTCGATACCAAAAAAAATTATAATAATTTTCTTTTTTATTATAATAAATATATATATTTTTTTTAACAATTTTGCTTTTGTTGCTGGTTGATTCTCCTCAGCTTCTCTCTGGTACTATACGAGAAGATAAATACACTTTTAAAACCCTTTGTTTATCTTAGATCAGAGAGAGAGAGAAAGAGAGAGTGGCTGCTGGAGATTTTAGGTCTACTGAGCGCACCTTTCTAGTTATGACCGAAAACAAGGTACTTGAGAGAGAGAGAGAGAAGAAGAGAGAGAGAGAGGGAGAGAGAGGGAGAGAGAGAGAGAGAGAGGGAGAGAGAGAGAGAGAGAGAGAGAGAGAGAGAGGGAGAGAGAGAGAGAGAGAGAGAAGGGAGAGAGAGAGAGAAAGAGAGAGAGAGAGAGAGAGGGAGATTTCTCCGGAGCTATGCTCGGAGCATTTATTAACGTTACATTTTCAACAACATTGCTGCTAAATGGACACTTCATGGAGCCGGGTAACGTTGTGTCGAGTTCATGTGTGTACTGGTGTAGGATGGACTCCGGCTCCGCTCGACCTAACGTTGGAAATGGGGTAGTTGTGTCGAGTTCATGCGTGTACTAGTGTAGGATGGGCTCCGCTCGACCTAACGTTGGAAACGGGGTAGTTGTGTCGAGTTCATGCGTGTACTAGTGTAGGATGGCTCCGCTCGACCTAACGTTGGAAACGGGGTAGTTGTGTCGAGTTCATGCGTGTACTGGTGTAGTGGGCTCGGCTTGACGTTACTCCGTTTCCATGAAGTAATAGGTGGCCAGCTAGCTAGCATTAAGCTAACGGAGGAACGACAGCTAACGTTAGCTAATAATAGCGTTGTTTACAAACTGAAGACAGGGCTGCGCTGCCCGGCTGTGAGGGGGAGGAGGAAGAGAGAGAGAGAGAATTTCTCCGGAGCTATGCTCGGAGCATTTATTAACGTTACATAGCATAGCATAGCTCCGGAGAAATCTCTCTCTCTCTCTCTCTCTCTCTCTCTCTCCTCCTCCCCTCACAGCCGGGCAGCGCAGCCCTGTCTTCAGTTTGTAAACAACGCTATTATTAGCTAACGTTAGCTGTCGTTCCTCCGTTAGCTTAATGCTAGCTAGCTGGCCACCTATTACTTCATGGAAACGGAGTAACGTCAAGCCGAGCCCACTACACCAGTACACGCATGAACTCGACACAACTACCCCGTTTCCAACGAGGAGGCAGCAGCAGCTTGTGTCTGTTGCTCTGAGCGAGGAGGAGGAGGAGGCGGAAGGGCAAGGCTCTGGCAGCGCGTCTGTCTGTCAACAACTTGCGGGAGCAAGCCAGCTGGTACCGATACTGCAGAAAGTATCGGTACTTCGGGAAATGAGTATCGAAGCCGTTTTAAATATTCAGTATCGATATGTATCGATACTTCGATATTTTTGACAACACTACCGTAAAATAAGAACGGCTTAGTTGAGTGAGGGAAGATCGCGTGAACTCGAGACTAGACTGATGAGTCAATATGGTAATTAGAGACACAGACCCATTGATACTAACCCCTATTGCTATAATACAATGCTAAATACTGGAAAAAGCCATTTATAATGCATGTCCCCTTTAAATATTCAACTATACACTATTCATTTGTATATAGTATACACACAATACTGTATTCATTTGTATATACGTAGAACTATTTGAAGTTCAACACGTTCAACAAACATCACAGCCAGGCCACTGGAACTAAACGAACATACCACAAGCCGGCACACACACACACACTGGTGGTGGACTAGCGGAGAGGCAGGAAGGGTCCCCCTTCTCCCACAATCCTTGGAGGGGAGGAGGTAGAGATGGTGGAGTCCTACAAGTTTCTTGGAGTTCACCTGAACAATAAACTGGACTGGTCGGACAACACTGAGGCCCTCTACAGGAAGGGAGGGACAGAGCAGGACAACACAGAGGCTCTACAGGAAGGGACAGAGCAGGACAACACAGAGGCTCTACAGGAAGGAAGAGACAGAGCAGGACAACACTGAGGCTCTACAGGAAGGGACAGAGCAGGACAACACAGAGGCTCTACAGGAAGAGACAGAGCAGGACAACACAGAGGCTCTACAGGAAGAGACAGAGCAGGACAACACAGAGGCTATACAGGAAGGGACAGAGCAGGACAACACAGAGGCCCTCTACAGGAAGGGACAGAGCAGGACAACACAGAGGCCCTCTACAGGAAGAGACAGAGCAGGACAACACAGAGGCTCTACAGGAAGATACAGAGCAGGACAACACAGAGGCTCTACAGGAAGAGACAGAGCAGGACAACACAGAGGCTCTACAGGAAGAGACAGAGCAGGAGAACACAGAGGCTCTACAGGAAGAGACAGAGCAGGACAACACAGAGGCTCTACAGGAAGGAAGAGACAGAGCAGGAGAACACAGAGGCTCTACAGGAAGAGACAGAGCAGGAGAACACAGAGGCTCTACAGGAAGAGACAGAGCAGGACAACACAGAGGCTCTACAGGAAGAGACAGAGCAGGACAACACAGAGGCTCTACAGGAAGGAAGGGACAGAGCAGGACAACACAGAGGCTCTACAGGAAGAGACAGAGCAGGACAACACAGAGGCTCTACAGGAAGAGACAGAGCAGGACAACAGTCACAACACAGAGGCTCTACAGGAAGGAAGGGACAGAGCAGGACAACACAGAGGCTCTACATGAAGGAAGAGACAGAGCAGGACAACACTGAGGCTCTACAGGAAGAGACAGAGCAGGACAACACAGAGGCTCTACAGGAAGGAAGAGACAGAGCAGGACAACACAGAGGCTCTACAGGAAGAAAGAGACAGAGCAGGACAACACAGAGGCTCTACAGGAGGGAAGAGACAGAGCAGGACAACACAGAGGCTCTACAGGAAGGGACAGAGCAGGACAACACAGAGGCTCTACAGGAAGGAAGAGACAGAGCAGGACAACACAGAGGCTCTACAGGAAGAGACAGAGCAGGACAACACAGAGGCTCTACAGGAAGGAAGAGACAGAGCAGGACAACACAGAGGCTCTACAGGAAGAGACAGAGCAGGACAACACAGAGGCTCTACAGGAAGAGACAGAGCAGGACAACACAGAGGCTCTACAGGAAGAGACAGAGCAGGACAACACAGAGGCTCTACAGGAAGAGACAGAGCAGGACAACACAGAGGCTCTACAGGAAGAGACAGAGCAGGACAACACAGAGGCTCTACAGGAAGAGACAGAGCAGGACAACACAGAGGCTCTACAGGAAGGAAGGGACAGAGCAGGACAACACAGAGGCTCTACAGGAAGAGACAGAGCAGGACAACACAGAGGCTCTACAGGAAGGAAGGGACAGAGCAGGACAACACAGAGGCTCTACAGGAAGAGACAGAGCAGGACAACACAGAGGCTCTACAGGAAGGAAGGGACAGAGCAGGACAACACAGAGGCTCTACAGGAAGGGACAGAGCAGGACAACACAGAGGCTCTACAGGAAGGAAGGGACAGAGCAGGACAACACAGAGGCTCTACAGGAAGGAAGAGACAGAGCAGGACAACACAGAGGCTCTACAGCAGGGGTGCCCAACCTTTTTTGAACCAAGATCTACTTTTTAATTTGCCACCTAGCCGAGAGCTACCAGCCCAAATTTGTCCTACTCTCGGCTAAGATAAGATAAGATATTCCTTTATTGATCCCCTTGGGGAAATTCAGGCATAATAGCAGCATGGGGGAAGGGGGGGGTACAGGTAGTAAAAACAACACAAATGTCAATATAATTTACTATCTAACTAACTGAAAAATATATTCAGTGTCATAAGGTGCATAAGGCTAGTATTAGTAGTAATAGTATTACCCATTCAATATGCACATGACAGAAAATATTATATGCCATATAATATTTTCTGTCATGTGCATATTGAATGGGTAATACTATTACTACTAATACTAGCCTTATGCACCTTATGACACTGTGAATATATTTTTCAGTTAGTTAGATTCTAACTAACTGAAAAATATATTCACAGTATTCAGTGTCATAAGGTGCATAAGGCTAGTATTAGTAGTAATAGTATTACCCATTCAATATGCACATGACAGAAAATATTATATGGCATATAATATTTTCTGTCATGTGCATATTGAATGGGTATATAATATAATATGCTATTTTATATATCATTGTAACAGTGTAGTGTAGTACTTACAAGAATGACAAGACTGTAACTGTAACTTCTCAAGTTTATTTCACACTCTGCATACACACTGACAACACACACACTCAGTTCAATGGGCATGAGAAAACATGTGTTTACATTGCCAAAGCAAAAGTGGAACAATACAATAAAAATATATGTACAATAAAAAAAGGAATAGGAATGATGTGTAAACAGAGCTGTCACATTGCAAAATGGAATACAATCAAAAAACAATTCCACAAAAAGGTCTGTCAACAGTCACTGATAGTTCTCCTTTATCTGTTTTTTTTTTTTTTTTTTTTAATGTCTCTACCTTAGTGAGAACGCTGGCACTGGGAAGAGGTAGCTAGTTTTTCAATGTCTGGGTTGTAGGAGCTGGTTGCAAGCCTCAGGCAGTCCACAAGATGGTCATCTGTTAATGTGGTTCTGTACTTGGACTTGATGATCTTCATGTGAGAGAAAGCAGACTCACACAGGTAGGTTGATCCAAAACATGCTGTTAAGTTCATGGCACATCTCCTGAGATTGGGGTACTTCTCAGGCAGCAGTAGCTCCCAGAACTCTGCCTTCATCCCTTGTGTTGCCCTGGCTTTAATCTCAATGTCAGTTTGAAGTGTGAGGATCTCGTTCTCCACAGCATGGCTGTCCAGATTAAACAGTGTGGCCACTTTGGATGTGATGTCATCCACATCTACAGTTCCAAATGGAAAACACATGTAGCTTGCAACAGGTTCAAGTATTGAAAAGTCTGTGAAGCGCTTATCAAACTCTGACAAGATGCTTTGAACTTGCTCCTCATAATGTGTGCAATCAAACTGTGCGGTGTCCTCACCCTGACGTTGAAGTTCTGCTTGCATGTGAGGAAAGTCGCGTAGGTCACTGCGTTGCAGCCTTCTCGCCCACATGGTGAGCTTGCTTTTAAAAGCATTCACTGAGCTGATCATGTTTATTACACATTTATCCTTTCCCTGCAGCTCTAAATTCAGGTTATTCAGCATGCCAGTGACATCGGTTATGAATGCCAAATTCAAAAGCCAGTTGTTGTCCTCTAGATGTGTATATTCAGCATGTTTAGCAAGCTTGAGAAACTCTTTAATTTCAGGCAGCAACTCGCTGAATCTCTCCAGAAATTTACCTCTGCTCAGCCACCTTACATCTGTGTGCAGCAGCAGGTCTGTGTGCTCCGCCCCCGTCTCCTCCATATGTGCACGAAATAGCCTCCTCTGTAGGCTCCTTGCCCTGACAGAGCACACAATCTTCATAGCGATATCCATAACGTCCTTCATATTTAAAATCTTTGCACACAGCACTTGTTGGTGAATTATGCAGTGGTAATTAAGGAAGTCCGGGAAAGCGTCGCTTTTTTTGCACAGTCCGATGAACCCATTATTACAGCCAACCATGGCTGGTGCCCCATCGGTTGTAATAGAGATGAGTTTATGGAGGGGCAGTTTGCTCTGCTTAGCGAACTCCATGAAGGCTTGAAAGATGTCTTCACCTTTAGTGTATCCTTTAAGAGGCAATATGGTGAGCAGCTCTTCTTTTGCGCTCATGTCGTCAAAGGCCATTCTAATGTAAATACATAGCTGTGCCACATCTACCATATCAGTGGATTCATCGAACTGCAGGGAATAACACTCGCATGTATTAATGTCCCTCATGAGTTGCTGGTGGACATCTTGGGACATTTCCTCACAGCGCCGGGTCACAGTATTACGTGACAGCTGAAGGTCTTTAACAGCATCCATAATCTCTGTGTGATACTTGGAATTACCGAAGAGTGAATCGGCAGCGGCAGTCAATGCCTCTTTTACACATTCGCCGTCTTTAAAGGATTTTTTCTTTTTAGCGAGAATGTGACTGACACGATAAGAAGCAATTGTTGCAGCTTTTGCCTTGGTGCTGGGCTTCGTAAAAGTAGACTGTTGTCCCACTAGTGAAGACTTCAGCTGCTGGAGTGCTGTTCTTCGTAGTACTGTTTTTGGAGGAAAATCCGCGCGGTGTTTCTTGTGCATCGTTGTATAATGCCGCTCCAAATTACCCTTTTTCGGCACAGCCACAGTTTGTTTACAAATCAGACATACTGACTTTGCGTTGAAATAAACAAAAAAGTAAGCCTCCTCCCACTCTTCATGGAAATGATATGTTTTTGGTCTTTTGGCTGCGCCGGTTCTGCTTGCGGCGCTGACGCTGGTGCTATCCGGCAGCTCATCGGAGGCGGCGTTGGAGCTGCTCCCTGGCGGCGGCGGTGGCAGGCGCAGCTCGTCGGAGGGTCCTGGCGGCGGCGGCAGTGAAGTCTTGCTTGCGTTGTTGAAAACGAGCGTCCTCTGAATGAACCTCTTTTTAGCTGGTGGTGTTCCATTCATCTTGCAGTTTCGAGTGACTGGTCTCAGAGCCACGTTTATACTGTACCTGCCAGGTGATGGGCCCGACCCCCACTCATGCCACTCCATGAAAACAAAGGCATCAATTTGCATCCCTATGGTGAAGCTCGCTGTCCGGAATGTAGACGGTATCGATTGGCGCAGGCTGCCTTTTATACACAGGACTGCTCGAACGTGTATTGTCCTCCCCTCCAAATCAAATCAAATTAAATGATTTTCCAAAATAATCTCGCGGCCTACTTGAAACCAGCGCGCGACCTACCGGTCGATCGCGATCGACTGGTTGGGCACGACTGCTCTACAGGAAGGAAGGGACAGAGCAGGACAACACAGAGGCTCTACAGGAAGGAAGGGACAGAGCAGGACAACACAGAGGCTCTACAGGAAGGGACAGAGCAGGACAACACAGAGGCTCTACAGGAAGGGACAGAGCAGGACAACACAGAGGCTCTACAGGAAGAGACAGAGCAGGACAACACAGAGGCTCTACAGGAAGGGACAGAGCAGGACAACACAGAGGCTCTACAGGAAGGGACAGAGCAGGACAACACAGAGGCTCTACAGGAAGAGACAGAGCAGGACAACACAGAGGCTCTACAGGAAGGAAGGGACAGAGCAGGACAACACAGAGACTCTACAGGAAGAGACAGAGCAGGACAACACAGAGGCTCTACAGGAAGGGAGGGACAGAGCAGGACAACACAGAGGCTCTACAGGAAGAGACAGAGCAGGACAACACAGAGGCTCTACAAGAAGAGACAGAGCAGGACAACACAGAGGCTCTACAGGAAGAGACAGAGCAGGACAACACAGAGGCTCTACAGGAAGGAAGAGACAGAGCAGGACAACACAGAGGCTCTACAGGAAGGAAGGGACAGAGCAGGACAACACAGAGGCTCTACAGGAAGAGACAGAGCAGGACAACACAGAGGCTCTACAGGAAGAGACAGAGCAGGACAACACAGAGGCTCTACAGGAAGGAAGGGACAGAGCAGGACAACACAGAGGCTCTACAGGAAGGAAGGGACAGAGCAGGACAACACAGAGGCTCTACAGGAAGAGACAGAGCAGGACAACACAGAGGCTCTACAGGAAGAGACAGAGCAGGACAACACAGAGGCTCTACAGGAAGAGACAGAGCAGAACAACACAGAGGCTCTACAGGAAGAGACAGAGCAGGACAACACAGAGGCTCTACAGGAAGAGACAGAGCAGGACAACACAGAGGCTCTACAGGAAGAGACAGAGCAGGACAACACAGAGGCTCTACAGGAAGAGACAGAGCAGGACAACACAGAGGCTCTACAGGAAGAGACAGAGCAGGACAACACAGAGGCTCTACAGGAAGGGAGGGACAGAGCAGGACAACACAGAGGCTCTACAGGAAGGGAGGGACAGAGCAGGACAACACAGAGGCTTTACAGGAAGGAAGGGACAGAGCAGGACAACACAGAGGCTCTACAGGAAGAGACAGAGCAGGACAACACAGAGGCTCTACATGAAGGAAGAGACAGAGCAGGACAACACAGAGGCTCTACAGGAAGAGACAGAGCAGGACAACACAGAGGCTCTACAGGAAGAGACAGAGCAGGACAACACAGAGGCTCTACAGGAAGAGACAGAGCAGGACAACACAGAGGCTCTACAGGAAGGGAGGGACAGAGCAGGACAACACAGAGGCTCTACAGGAAGGGACAGAGCAGGACAACACAGAGGCTCTACAGGAAGAGACAGAGCAGGACAACACAGAGGCTCTACAGGAAGGAAGGGACAGAGCAGGACAACACAGAGACTCTACAGGAAGAGACAGAGCAGGACAACACAGAGGCTCTACAGGAAGGGAGGGACAGAGCAGGACAACACAGAGGCTCTACAGGAAGAGACAGAGCAGGACAACACAGAGGCTCTACAGGAAGAGACAGAGCAGGACAACACAGAGGCTCTACAGGAAGGAAGAGACAGAGCAGGACAACACAGAGGCTCTACAGGAAGGAAGGGACAGAGCAGGACAACACAGAGGCTCTACAGGAAGGAAGGGACAGAGCAGGACAACACAGAGGCTCTACAGGAAGGGACAGAGCAGGACAACACAGAGGCTCTACAGGAAGAGACAGAGCAGGACAACACAGAGGCTCTACAGGAAGGGACAGAGCAGGACAACACAGAGGCTCTACAGGAAGGAAGGGACAGAGCAGGACAACACAGAGGCTCTACAGGAAGAGACAGAGCAGGACAACACAGAGGCTCTACAGGAAGAGACAGAGCAGGACAACACAGAGGCTCTACAGGAAGGAAGGGACAGAGCAGGACAACACAGAGGCTCTACAGGAAGAGACAGAGCAGGACAACACAGAGGCTCTACAGGAAGGAAGGGACAGAGCAGGACAACACTGAGGCCCTCTACAGGAAGAGACAGAGCAGGACAACACAGAGGCTCTACAGGAAGAGACAGAGCAGGACAACACAGAGGCTCTACAGGAAGAGACAGAGCAGGACAACACAGAGGCTCTACAGGAAGAGACAGAGCAGGACAACACAGAGGCTCTACAGGAAGAGACAGAGCAGGACAACACAGAGGCTCTACAGGAAGAGACAGAGCAGGACAACACAGAGGCTCTACAGGAAGAGACAGAGCAGGACAACACAGAGGCTCTACAGGAAGAGACAGAGCAGGACAACACAGAGGCTCTACAGGAAGAGACAGAGCAGGACAACACAGAGGCTCTACAGGAAGAGACAGAGCAGGACAACACAGAGGCTCTACAGGAAGAGACAGAGCAGGACAACACAGAGGCTCTACAGGAAGAGACAGAGCAGGACAACACAGACTCTGGCAGGAGAACTCATTCAAGGGTACTACGACTATGCTTGCACCTCATGGTACCAAAGCACCTCAAAGGCACTAAAAACAAGATCACAAACATCACAAAACAAACTGGTCAGACTACTGCTTGACCTTACTCCTAGAACCCACCTCACCCCTGCCCACTTTGACAACCTAGGATGGCTTAGAGTAGACGACAGAGTACAGCAACTTGCAATGGGCCTGGTCTACAAGATACATTACACCACTAAGATACCCGTGTACATGTCAAAATACTTCCCAAAGGTCAGTGAATACCACAACCACAACACCAGAGGGAGCTCCACAAATCATGTTAAACCCAGATTCGGCTCAAACAAGGGACTAAACACGTTTAGCAATTATGCCACAATAATGTGGAACGCCCTACCCAAAGCCGTAAAATAATGTGAATCCCTCTACCCTCCTTCAAAACCGCTCTCAAAGAGCACCTACGGGTGGCTGCAATTAGAAACTGGCCACCGTAAATGTCAAAATCCCCCCCCCCCCCACCCAACCCCCTCCAATGTACAGTTTCTTCCCCTTCGGATGTATATATTTTTTTATGATCTCTTTTTCTTACACAGTACTGTATATTTGTATGTCTTGTAACATACATACAGTACTACATACTAAATACAGACAATAATATTCCCTCCAGTGCCTCTAGTGCTTTCTGAAAGATGCAGTCTTCAGAAAAGTGAGACTTTTGATGGTTTGTAACGACGACACGTACGTGGAATAAACACATGGTGTCTACGAGTCTACGAGGCTCTCACTTTTACTGGCGGAGAACAATGGAGACGAGACGGGGTCTCGTGGCCCGATTGGAAAAACTTCCCTCGAGGATCTGAGGGACAGAGAGGGTTAGTAGGAGGAGAGGAGGCAGGCTGAGGGGTGAGAGGGTTGGTAGAGGGAGAGGAGGCAGGCTGAGGGGTGAGAGGGTTGGTAGGAGGAGAGGAGGCAGGCTGAGGGGTGAGAGGGTTGGTAGAGGGAGAGGAGGCAGGCTGAGGGGTGAGAGGGTTGGTAGAGGGAGAGGAGGCAGGCTGAGGGGTGAGAGGGTTGGTAGGAGGAGAGGAGGCAGGCTGAGGGGTGAGAGGGTTGGTAGGAGGAGAGGAGGCAGGCTGAGGGGTGAGAGGGTTGGTAGAAGGAGAGGAGGCAGGCTGAGGGGTGAGAGGGTTGGTAGGAGGAGAGGAGGCAGGCTGAGGGGTGAGAGGGTTGGTAGGAGGAGAGGAGGCAGGCTGAGGGGTGAGAGGGTTGGTAGGAGGAGAGGAGGCAGGCTGAGGGGTGAGAGGGTTGGTAGAGGGAGAGGAGGCAGGCTGAGGGGTGAGAGGGTTGGTAGGGGGAGAGGAGGCAGGCTGAGGGGTGAGAGGGTTGGTAGGAGGAGAGGAGGCAGGCTGAGGGGTGAGAGGGTTGGTAGAGGGAGAGGAGGCAGACTGAGGGGTGAGAGGGTTGGTAGAGGGAGAGGAGGCAGGCTGAGGGGTGAGAGGGTTGGTAGGAGGAGAGGAGGCAGGCTGAGGGGTGAGAAGGTTGGTAGGAGGAGAGGAGGCAGGCTGAGGTATAACTGAGGGAGAGGAGGTCAGTGAGATATGGGGGGGGGGGCAGTTGGTGAAGGGCTTCGTAGATGTCCAGGATGTTGTAGTTGATCTGAGAGAGAGAGAGAGAGAGAGAGAGAGAGAGAGAGAGGCAAACAATAGAATGCCAGAGAGACACAGATTCATGTGTCAACAACTCATTGTAAACATACAATGTGGACCGTGTTCAAATTTAAACTAGTTTCTCTTTCTTTCTTTTTTATCCACTTTTTCTCCCATTTTCTATTTTTCTCCCATCCCAATTTCGTATCGTCCAATTCAACCCTCCCCTATCTCGAACGCTGTTTCTTGCCTCCCACAAGCCGGCTGTAATGTGGACGAAGCCATACATTGCACGAGTCCCCTCCGGTACTCGAGGTAGCAGCCGTCGCATCTTTTCACCTGCGCGGCTCGATCTTTCAGCGTCAGGGGTCTGCGCTTTGGAGGGACGCCACCCCCGTCGCTTCCTAATTCTACTGCGCAGGCGCACCAACCGACCTGTAGGAGTCGCTGTCCACAATGTCCGATCCCCACCCATCAGTTTCCCACCCCCTAATACTGCCAAATATATTAGTACGAACGACCAGCCAAAGTGAAAGCAATGTGGAGAGCTGCGCTCGAACCCAGCGTCTCCAGCATTGGTGGTGAGCGCCTTGCCCACTGCACCACCTAGCCGCCCAACTAGTTTCTCTTTCAAGCCTTCAACTCAACTGTAACCTGAACATATGGTGTGAAAATAATGTGCTTTCTATTATGCTTGAGACCAATTCTCTACCGCAATGTAAGCAGTCTGTTTAATAAATAATTGTCAAGTCTTCCAAACCAGCCTCTGCGGTAACTGGCACGATCGTGAAGTTGTCCCTGAAAAAGTAAACTCAAGAGCAAGAGCGGCCGCCAGGTAATCGGAAGGTTCCCGGTTCGATTCCAACTCCTCCCGGCAGCGCGTCAAAGTGTCCTCGAGCAAGACACTTAAAGGAACACGCCAACTTTTTGGGAACCTACTTCCAGTGAATGACGCTAAGCTAGGCTAACTGTGTGGGTCTTCCTACTCCTACTGCATGCACAGAAGAAGAGGGGAGGACGCAACCCTCTTTGCGCCGCCCCTGTGCCTCAAATAGATCCGCTATCAGCTCTATCTTTAATCTTTCAAAATGTTCAGTTGCTATCGCTATCAGCTCTATCTTTAATTTTTCTAAATGTTCAGTTGTTATTGCATGCACTCATCTGTGTTTCACTACACACATGAGTGCATGCTTACCAACTGTCAGTCTGCAACACTACTATCACCGACATCTAAGAAGGGAGATCCCCCCTTGAATGGCCCTTCTAAGGTTTCTCTCCTCCACACTGCCTGTGGTGCATTTCTTCCTATTGTTAGGTTTTAGTGAGTTTTTCCTTACCTTCGCGTGGGGTATGTCTGGGAGTGTTTGCATTCTTTCATTTATTTTGCATTTATTTTTAATTTGTTGGACCTTATGGTGTTCTTGTTTTGTTCTTGACTTATTGTTATGTTTCTTCTTGACTTGTTTAAAGAAGACGTGTCCGGCCCATGCGGACATTAACGTGTGTTGTCGGGCCTTACAAATACATTTGATTTGATTTGATTTGATTTGATTTGGTGTGGCAGGTCTTGGAAGTTGTACAAAATTGCATACCTTTCACCTTGGCATGTTTCTCGTCTTCTTCTTTTCTTCTCTTTTTATACTGGATGGCCGGATGGCTTTTGCCTCTTCATAGTTCTCTAACGTTAGTCTTTCTTTCCTCAACGCTCAATTCTATAAACACTTGACCGATACCCATCAATGCACAGCGCTCTAGCATGTTCTGACTGTGAACACCTAAAGCTGAGGCTCAGACCGACCGACCGTTTTAGATTTTTAGGCAACCGCCTATATCGCCTGTAGGAAGCTCCGCCCTCACACACCTTATTGTCTAATGTAACCAGGTCTTTACTGCCCTCCTCAAAGGGATTCCCATTGCTCAGCAACACCTCCATCAGGTCTTTGGCATGGCGTTGACATTGGTGCTGAGATGCAGATCCTTTCTTGTGATGAGGACGTTCCTCACAATCATCGTTTGTTCTTCACAATCAACTGTTGTTTACAGTTCTCATATCTAACTCTAGTTCTCCACATATTTATTGTCTCATTGTGTGAAATATCATATAAGATATGCTCCAATCATGTTTATTTTATTTGTATTCAATTACTCATTCATGAAAACCTAGGTACAGGCACCAACATCACCATTCTAGGTTTAATAGAATAAAAGTTATGAAGCGTAATTCGAAATAAATACAGAAATTGCAGCCATCTTTGATTTTTGCCATACCAGAATATTCAAAACATCAATATTTGAACTCCAGTTGATTCCTCACACAGTATTAACTTAAAATAGCAATACAGCAATACATCTTTAAAAGACAGCTTAAATCTCTTTGCTCAGGCATTTCACTGATAGATATCTGCTACCACCTAGTGGCAAGAGGAAACATCAGGGATATCCTGACACAACTTGTATTTATTCTTACCCTGCCTACTCTTTTACACTGCCTATCAAATTCATGTGTCGGTTATTGCACTTTTTACTTCTTACTGATGACTATTTTTAAACTGAATCATTTTAAACTATTCTTATTATTTGCTAGATCCAAATGTGAAACACTGATTATTTATGACTATTTTTAAACTGAATCATTTTATTCTTATTATTTGCTAGATCCAAATGTGAAACACTGTGATTATTTGTTCATGAATTACAGGAGTATTACTGAATAGAGAGCCTATTAGGATGCTAGATCCTAATGTGAAACACTGTGATTTGCCATATCTTGCTATGCTCGCTCATGCCTGTATTTTTTATGTCCGTTCTATTTTATAATTTTTTGACTATTTTTAAACTGAATCATTTTAAACTATTTTTACTATTTGTGTTACTGAAAACTGTAAGCGGAGAGGCTATTGGGATACTAGATCCTAATGTGAAACACTGTGATTCTACCTGTCTATCTTTTTATGCTCGCTTATGCCTGTATTTTTTGCTGTTGTGAAGCACTTTGAACTGCAACCTCTGTATGAAAAGTGCTATACAAATAAAGTTATTATTATTATTAACATTATATTACACAGCAATTGTGTGAACATTAAGACGTTTTTAAAGAATTCATTTGTCGCCATTTTGGATACGTTTTTATAAAATTCAACTGGTTCCTTGACACTCAAGCCAAAATTGTTCTATAGATCCTTATCTTCAAATTAGAAGTGGAAACGAAACTTTCGCATATACATTTTAAATGACTGAGTGTCCAGGCACCCCACTATCAGAAAAGTGTGTGGTTTTCTGGTCAGCAGGAGATGTGCATCTCTGGCAGCTTATGGTCAGTGGCATTGTTCGTCAAATAGTGTTGAACTTGAGTGTTACACCCTGAGTGCATAGTAAAATAGACATATTAGCATGGTAGGTAGTAGTATACGGATAGTAACATAGTAGTAAGGTACTAGTAAAAGACAGTTATTTATATATATATTATATTGTAGAAATCATCGGAATTGAGAAACGCACTATTTCTATCAGTTGACAACACAAAGCAGTGTGTCATTTATTTCGCAGTAGCACAAGTGACAGCTGTCAGAACTATGCCGTGCTAGCTTCTGACAGCTCGTAGTAATCAAACATTTATCAATGAAACCCCACACAGGGCGTCTCCTCTCAGCCCAACCCAAAACCAACCTCCTTAAAGTGACAGTGCCCCATCAACACATCAAAACAATACCATGGGGAATTATGTCTCTATAGAACCCACTACAATATAAATATTATATTTATTAAGGTTATTTATTTATTTGCATCTCAGATATAGATTGAAGAGGTGTGTTTCTATATGGGTGACATGTCCCGATACACAGGGCATACGAGGGCATTTCTAAATGTTCAGTTGTTATTGCATGCACTCATCTGTGTTTCACTACACACATGAGTGCATGCTTACCAACTGTCAGTCTGCAACACTACTATCACCGACATCTAAGAAGGGAGATCCCCCCTTGAACGGCCCTTCTATGGTTTCTCTCCTCCACATCGCCTGTGGTGCTTTTTTCCTATTGCTAGGTTTTTCCTTACCTTCGCTGGGGTATGTCTGGGAGTGTTGCATTTATTACTTTACATTTATTTTGGATTTCATGGTGGGTTTTTTGTTCTTGATTTATTGGGATGTTTCTTCTTGAATAGTTTAAAGAAGACTTGTCCGGCCCATGGGGACATTAACTTGTGATTTCGGGCTTTACAAATCAATTTGATTTGATTTAATATGCATTTATATGTCCAGTGATACAGGTATAAAGACACTATGGTCAGGCACTCTACTACTGGCCCCTGAGCAGCTATCACTGGAGCGGTTAAAGCTGAGGTGCCTTGCTCAAGGGCACAGCGAGCAGGCACATGCACACATAGAGCCCGACGGGTACACAAACTAAAAACAGATATTGTCTGAATTACTAGAAGAAAGAAATGAACCACCTTTGGCTGATAGTAATTTATTAATTTCTTAGGATTTCTTTTGGTCTAATAAATGTGTAAGGTTCTTAGATGGATCTCCTCCTCCTACTCTTCCTCATCTTCCTCCTCCTCTTCCTCATCCTCATCCTCCTCCTCCTCCTGCTCCTCCTCCTCCTCCTCCTCCTCCTCTTCCTCCTCCTCCTCCTCCTCATCCTCCTCCTCCACGGGGAGCAGCGTACTGGCTCATGTTAGGCAGGCCATGCATTATGCAGCAGCTTAGGCCACCTCCTAATCCTCCTCCTGCTGCTGCTCCTGCTCCTCCTCCTGCTGCTGCTCCTCCTCCTCCTGCTCCTGCTCCTCTTCCTCCTCCTCCTCCTGCTCCTCCTCCTCCTCCTGCTCCTCCTCCTCCTGCTCCTCTTCCTCCTCCTAATCCTCCTCCTCCTCCTGCTCTTCCTCCTCTTCCTCCTCCTCCTCCTCCTCCTATTCCTCCTCCTGCTCCTCTTCCTCCTCCTGCTCTTCCTCATCTTCCTCCTCCTCCTCCTCCTCCTCCTCCTTCTCCACGGGGAGCAGCGTACTGGCTCATATTAAATGGCAGGCCATGTATTATGCAGCAGCTTGGGTCATAGCGCAGGATCTTCATGTCCTCGGCTACAGTCCACTTGTCGCTGCTCTGGTCGTAGCGCTCCACAATGGAGATGGTGCTGAAGTCAGTGATGCATCCGACCACGAAGAGCAGGTCGTCCAGCACCGCAATGCCAAATCTGCTGCGGGGGGTGAGCATGGCGGGCAGGGCGCTCCAGGAGTCAGTCAAGGGGCTGTAGGCCTCCGCGCTACGCAGGTCGTTTCTACCATCATACCCTCCCACCTGAGGACAGGACACATGAGAGGAATGTTTTAGTTTGTGGCTCAGGCAGGCAGACACTGTATTAATCCATTTAGGGAAATGAGGGCATCACAGCAGCATTGCAAGTCAAATGATACATATCTATAGAAATATCTAGTATAAAGCATTTGTCTCTGTGTGCACCTACCGCATAGACTTGTCCTCTGTATGCAGCGACTCCCAGTTGGCCACGCCTGCTGCTCATGGGGGCGATCAGAGTCCACTGGTCGGTGTCTGGGCTGTAGCACTCAGCTGTGAGCAGAAACTTCGCCCTGTTGAAGCCACCACAGATGTAAACCTGTAATAAGAAAGAATATTCTAATTTAGTTTATATATTCCATTTGATTTCATTCTACTTTAATTGTCTGTTAATGTTGATGCACCAAAGGACCCAGACACATCTTTTGTATGTGCAAGCTTACTTATATAAATAAATAAAGACATTTATGATTTCTGATCTAACGTTCCTTGTGTTCATCTAGCACCCTGTGTCCCTCAGTACCACCCACCTTGCCCTGGAGGGCTGCTGCCCCGGCCTGCCACCTGCGGCTCAGCATGGGTGAGATCACTGTCCACTGGTTGGTTTCAGGCTTGTAGCGCTCGGCGGTGTTCAGTCCCACGCGTCCGTCCTCCCCTCCCATGGCGTAGATACAGCCGTCCAACGCGACCACGCTGAGGCTACTGCGGCGTGAGTGCATGGGAGCCGCCTGCAGCCAGCTGCGAGTGACGGGGTTGAACCTGCTCACACTGCTGAAACACTCTACGCCGTACCGGCCGCCGACGCAGTAGACCAGACCGTGGAGATAAGCGATGCCGTGGCGGACCCGGGGACTCTCCCCCTCGACGCTCACGTCCATCCATCCACCGGCTCGGATATCGTAAGCCTCCATGGTCTGGATGCCGCCACTGCATCTTCCGATGGCCAATAGGACCTCCTGGGGCCGGCGTGGGCGGGTCAGGGGGTTTGGGAGCCTGTCGGAGCCAGGGGGGTTCAGGACGCTGAGGATGAGGGCCCTGCAGTCGTGGCTGTCCCTCACCACAGGGTTGTTCTGGACGTTGTTCAGCAGGTAGTCAGGCCTCATCAAGCCCATGCGAACCTGGGAAGAGACAAGCAGACAGCGGGTACAACTTAGACATCGGTTGTAGACGGTTTCTGTTGCTAGGGAACAGTTTGGACCCAAATGTTTGAGAACCACTGTACTAGGGAAAATCTTTTTTTTCCCTCCTTTTTCCTCCGATTTTCCCCCATCCCAATGTTAGTCGTTATGCCAATTCCTAATCCCCTTCCTGGTCGCTGCGCACTTACCCCCCACAGTCGGTCTGGGAGAGTGGAGGCTATCACGACACGTGCTTCCTCTGACACACGTCTAGCCAATCAACCGCTTCTTTTCACCTGGCAGCGCGGACTCTCACTGAGAGGGTGTAACGTGTGGAAGGATCACACTACCCCCCTTAGATCCTATCCGCGCTGAGCAGGCGCCCCGACCGAACTGTAGGAGTCGCTGTTTACAACGACCCGGACCCACCCCGCCAGCTTCTCCCACCCTCTAATACAGCCAATTGTATTAGTGTGAACGGCCAGCCAAGCTGGTGACAACGCCGGAGCTGTGAGCTGGATTCGAACATGCGAATCCAGCGTCTCCGGTGTTGGTGACGAACGCAATCTCCGCTACGCCACCTGACCGCCTTGTACCTAGTGTTGTTTTAATGTAATGCACAGTAATACAATTATTATTATTTTTTTTTTATAAATGTTTTTCTTTTCTTTTCTTTTCATACATAAAACAGAACATAACAGTACAATAATAATAATAATAATAATAATAATAATAATAATAATAATAATAATAATAATAATAATAATAATAATAATAATAATAATAATAATAATAATAATAACAATGACAACAGGGACGACAACAATAATAACAGTAACATGAATCATAATGACCTTGACAAGAGACAGACAAACAAACAAGAAAAAGTAAAATAATAAAAATAAAATAAAAAAATAAATGTGGCTCAGGCACTAGCAACCATGTTTGTGTATCCGTAATACAATTAGTTACCTTGGGCAGCAGCAAAGGGATGTGTGTTTTACGCTCCTCACGGGAGTGGTCGATCCAACGGAGGACGGCCTCGAACACCGTCTCCTCGCTCTTCACGTTCAGGTCATCCCTCTCGATGATGTCCACCAGTTGCTGCGGGGACAGCTCCACAAACTCCTGTGAGACGTGCAACATCTCCTCAAAGTGGCACACGATGCAGAGATGGGCCTTGCGCCTCAGGTCAGGGCAGCAGTAGATGTCCGTGAACCTCCAGATGCCAACACAGTTTTCCAGAGACAGCTGGCCCTCTAGGAAGTCAGAGCACGCTCGTACTATGCCAGTGACGCGAAGCTGGTCTGCAGCCACCAGAAGCTCTTTCACGTTCTCTGCTGTCACCAGCACAAAGCGTGTGTAGGAGTACTCTATGATGAGCTGCATCATACCCGGGGACACCCCAGGGATAATGTAGACTGCTTTCTCTGAGTCGCTCCAGCGAGTGAAGAGGGCTCTGTGGGACGCAGAGTATAGAAATATCTGATGAGTAAACAGTAAGCAACATTCTGTCCTGTGTAGTAATTAAGGCTGACCCCTATTAGTCGAATAGTCGACTAATCGGTCGAAAGGAGCCGTAGTCGACTGCCAACCTCTTAGAAGCGTGGCTAACGCTAATGGCACGCATACCAGAGGCCAACTGCCTAAGAAAACAGGCACAGAGGCACTGAAAGAGGATTTCACCCATCTAATGAACACACTAGACTAGACAAATATCAAGATGTATCTATCAGTGGACCAATTGCATGCTTTTGCAGAGGACAACAAGCCTTCAGTCGACTCCTTCAGACATTAAGCACCCCTCACAGCCCAAATGGAATGATAAAATAAAAAAAATATATATATTATACTTTTATTTTTATTTATTTTTTGTCGACTAATAGTCAACTAATGGCACATTTTGGCCAATCATAGTCGACTATCCAAATCCTTAGTCGGGGACAGCCCTAGTAGTAATATATTTTCACTGTAGAAGTATAGGGTCTTAGCACAGTAGAAGTATAGTATCTGTTTACAGTAGAAGTACAGTATAGTATCTGTTTACAGTAGAAGTACAGTATAGTATCGGTTTACAGTAGAAGTACAGTATATGTGTACAGTAGAAGTACAGTATAGTATATTTTTACATTCGAAGTACAGTATAGTATCTGTTTACAGTAGAAGTACACTATAGTATATGTTTACAGTAGACGTATAGTATAAGGGCCAACTTGACTTAACAAAACAATAAACCTATAAGCCCTTGAGGAGGCTGCTACCGGCTAAAAACCTATAATTGACGCGTCTGTGGCCGCTGTTGTAACCGTCTGGTGAAAGGAATGAATGTCCACAAGGTTCGTTCCACTAACACCCCAATGGGTTTATTTACCACACAAATGTGATACAAAGCAATTGCCAACGATACCTTTCAAAACAACAAACAAACCTTTACCCTACAAACAAAACGATAACAAACAACGTGCCGTGTCGACGTGACAACTTGGCGACTTGACGACTTGACGGTCAAAAACTATTTGGCTCTGCCGGTAAACCAAACGCACCTGCCTGTCATCAGTCCCGTTACCCAATTAAGTAGCTACGTATGTCACCTACTGGTGAGCAACGGGAACTGATGCCACAAACTCAATTTGGCAGGCTGGCAGGCACACTGTATATAGGCAGAACTCAACATAAATACATAAATCCAAACAAATGCATAAAATATAACAGTACAGTATCTGTTTACAGTAGAAGTACAGTATCTGTTTACAGTAGAAGTACAGTATGGTATTTTTTACATTTGAAGTACAGTGTAGTATCTTTTTACAATAGAAGTACAGTATAGTATATTTTTACAGTAGACATACAGTATAGTATCTGTTTACAGTAGAAGTATAGTATCTGTTTACAGTAAAAGTACAGTATGGTATCTGTTTACTAACCAAGCTAACCTGAACCAAGCTAACCTGAACCAAGCTAAACTTACCTGAAATAGTCACTGCAGTCACACAGGAGGGCCTTGTGGGCATTCAACTCAGTGCTGTTGACTTTAATAACCACATCACAGAGCCTTCCCTCCAGAGGCAGCTCATTAAGGATTGTACAGGACATTGTTTCCTTTTCCATGTGGGGATTTTAAATTGTATCTACAAAATATATTCAAGCTTACAGACAACTAGCCGGAAACAACAAGTGAAATCTTCACTTGTCTTGTGAGATCTGAGAACTTCTGAGAGAATTGTTGAATATATACTGTACCAAATGTTCTAGAATGTTTGATTATGACATCATACTGTGACATCACAAATGTTCTAGAATGTGCTATTATGACATCATACTGTGACATCACAAATGTTCTAGAACGTTTGATTATGACATCATACTGTGACATCACAAATGTTCTAGAATGATTGATTATGACATCATACTGTGACATCACAAATGTTCTAGAATGTTTGATTATGACATCATACTGTGACATCACAAATGTTCTAGAGTGTTTGGTTATGACATCATACTGTGACATCACAAATGTTCTAGAATGTTCTATTATGACATCATACTGTGACAACACAAATGTTCTAGAATGTGCTATTATGACATCATACTGTGACATCACAAATGTTCTAGAATGATTGATTATGACATCATACTGTGACATCACAAATGTTCTAGAATGTTTGATTATGACATCATACTGTGACATCACAAATGTTCTAGAGTGTTTGGTTATGACATCATACTGTGACATCACAAATGTTCTAGAATGTTTGATTATGACATCATACTGTGACATCACAAATGTTCTAGAATGTTTGATTATGACATCATACTGTGACATCGTTATTATTAACGGCGTTACTACCGGCGTTAGTTTTTTCAGTAACGAGTAATCTCGTATTTAATGTTGCCCAGTTGTGGCCTGTTGAGGACAATATACATATCAAAAGTTCCAAAACATCTATTGTGTTTGTATTTGTATGATCCACTATATAAACATAGTAATTATAATATCTACATACATGGCATTTGATTGGAGGCTAGTCTCACTTTGTCCCACAGCAACATTAAAATAGTTTAGATTTGTGTATGTTGTTTATGTAAAACATTTACTTGAAAGTAACGCAATAGTGACTTTCTGAAGTAACTAGTTACTTTTATAATTTGTAACTGAGTAAGTAATTTAGTTACTTTTTGGAAGAAGTAACTAGTAACTGTAACTAGTTACTTTTTAAAAGTAACTTGCCCAACACTGGTGACATCACAACGGAACATGTTTGAGTTGCATTTGAATAATTTAAATAATATGTTAACATTAAAAAATAACAAATAAAATGATAAAAAAAACTACATAAAACAATGATACAAATTATAATAAAATATTTAAGTAAAATTTATAGAAATAAAGAAAAATAAGACAATGAAATAAAGATAATAATTAATTTAAAAGCTATTTTAAGTTTTGAGCAGTGCCAACCGAGTCTGCTGTCCTAACAGACTTGGGGTCTGTAGGGTAAGCACTTATTCCCTCCGCCCTGAACATTTATGGAGATGTATGGGCCTTTTAAGTCAGTGATAAAAGTGTCTTTCAAGGATAAGTGAGCTCCTGCACTGATTATTACAGTTCAATATTCAATATTTGATCACCAAAACCCCCCCAAAAGCATAAAAAGGCCCCTCCCCGCCCAAAAATGGCCCCCAAAAATAGCACAGGCCCAGTGCCCTTTTCAGCCTTTGAGCACCTGCCCCTCTAAAGTCCTGTGCACGTCCCTGCTTGTATGTCATAAATGTATTGATGAATTGAAAATTGAGGACCCTGATGTAAACAAGACGAAAGTCTTTTTCTGGTCTGCATCCTCTTACTCTTAGCAGTTGTTTGTATTGAGCCGTACTGTATTGTACCCATTCTGCAATCTGTTAATAAAGTTTTCAATCAATCAATCAATCAATCAATCAATCCACTAATGGCACAGACTACAGTCTCCAAAATGACAGCCTTCATTGGCCAATGACGGTTCAATTAAAAAGAATCTGTCTGCTGCATGCCCCACCTAAACAGACTCTAAGATTTTAAAATGCAATCACAAGCTAAAATACAAGCCAAATCCATAGGCTATACCGCTATACTATATACTACTCTTTTTAGTGTACAAAAATAATAAACACCAGTGATAATTATTTCTCCATGATTAAGAAAGAATTGTCTCACATTATGAAATATGGGTTTTTGCCTATAGTCTTGGCAGTCCGAAATGTTATTTAGGCACTGGGGGAAATGTATATAGGCTAATGTTAGGGTGCTTTCACATATAGTCTTGGTGGCCCCTCCTTTTCCTCGGTCGCGGTTGTTACTTATAGGTTACTTAAAAAGTCAGTTTTCTCATTATGACGTCACACCAAGGACACACGCAATCAGTCACTTTATCAATCCAATCTACTGCCCAGTTTGTAAACGTTTTTATTTTGTTATTTATTTTAACGTTTGCGTATGGTTAGTTGGGCAAGGCAGTGAAGGGAATAATGGAGTTAAAATGTCAACTAAATCGATCTGGTCAATAGACTACAAGTGAAGAAAATAGTGCTGGACTATTTTCATCAAATAAAACGTACATTGTGAAGGGAATTGTAAAATGGTTGTAAGGATACCTTTAATAAGTTATTGATGGACGTGGGGGTCAAATTCATATTATCACCCCGGGTCAGTAATTTGCAGAATAAAGAGCCAAAATGTTTAAAACTTAAAAGAATAACCGTATTACAAAACCCATCAACCTGGCGAAACTGGCCCCTACAAATGTCCTAACCCAGTTGTACAGTAAATGACCAAGTATGGCTTTGTCAGTATTTCAATGTACAGTGTCCCCCCCCCCCCACCTCCAATGTACAGCCCCCAACCACCCAACCTCCTCCAATGTACAGTTTCTACGTCAAATGTATATACACTCTTTTTCTGGACACTTTTTGTATCACAAACAGTACTGTATTTGCAAATCTGATATGTCATGAATGTATAGATGTAGCAGTACTGAATATCTGTATGTCATGTATGTCATATATATGTTATGATTATGATGAATTGAAAATGGGGGACCCTGATGTAAACAAGACGAAAGTCTTTCTCTGGTCTGCATCGCCTTAACAATTGTGTGTATTGAGCCGTACTGTACTACTGTACCCATTCTGCAATCTGTTAATAAACTTTTCAATCAATCAATCAAAACCTTGTTTTTGGCTGGAGCACGCATGTGGCCTACCTGTGAGAATTACTCAAAACTATCCACAAGAGGGCACTGTGACTTGGTACCTTTAATCTGCAACCAAGTGTACATTTCAGTTAGTAAAACATATATTATGATATATATATACAGTATATATGATGTACAAAAATCTACACGCAAAATATCCAGAAGAAAAATAATTATATAGCCTATTAAAAAAGCAAAGCCATATTTGACGATACAACAGCCCTTGAAACATACCATAGCAGCCAGCCTGATCTCGCGATATAAATAAAATATGAAAGCATATGGTATTTTTTCCCAATTTGTAAACAAGTAGAACACACACACATATATATACCGATATATACTGTACGCATATATTGGACAAAAATAGACACGCAGTTGTTTTTATTATCATTTTCTTTAAAGCATCTCTGCAACAACACCCTGCAGGTCTGTACAGTAGAGATATAGAAGGTCTGTACAGTAGAGATATAGAAGGGCTTCTATCAACACTCTGCAGGTCTGTACAGTAGAGATATAGAAGGGCTTCTATCAACACTCTGCAGGTCTGTACAGTAGAGATATAGATGTACAGTAGAGATATAGCAGGGCTTCTATCAACACCCTGCAGGTCTGTACAGTAGAGATATAGAAGGGCTTCTATCAACACTCTGCAGGTCTGTACAGTAGAGATATAGATGTACAGTAGAGATATAGAAGGGCTTCTATCAACAGGCAAATGATGCAACTCATCTCGTGTCACAAATGGGCGTTTAGCAACAAGAAGCTTTGTATATTATAGTCTTCAGTCCTTTAAGTTATAACTGTGTTACATTTTCAAATAAATATCATAAAACATCTTACAATAATCCTGAGATTGAAATGAATAATAATAATAATAATAATAATAATAATAATTGTAATAATAACAATAATAATTGTAATAATAATAATAATAATAGGACAACTGATAAAGTTCACCTCTCGTCCTCCATAATGTCTCGTGAACGTCAGCTGCACCCAGAATGTCTGTTTGCATTTTTTTTAGTGTCATTTTTAGCTCAAGTTCATATAGTTGGCGAGACTCTCAGCAGGACTCATGGGATCTCTCTCAGACTGGGATCTCTCTCAGACTGGGATCTCTCTCAGACTGGGATCTCTCTCAGACTGGGATCTCTCTCAGACTGGGATCTCTCTCAGACTGGGATCTCTCTCAGACTGGGATCTCTCTCAGCAGGACTCATGGGATCTCTCTGGGATCTCTCTCAGACTGGGATCTCTCTCAGACTGGGATCTCTCTCAGCAGGACTCATGGGATCTCTCTCAGACTGGGATCTCTCTCAGACTGGGATCTCTCTCAGCAGGACTCATGGGATCTCTCTCAGACTGGGATCTCTCTCAGCAGGACTCATGGGATCTCTCTCAGACTGGGATCTCTCTCAGACTGGGATCTCTCTCAGACTGGGATCTCTCTCAGCAGGACTCATGGGATCTCTCTGGGATCTCTCTCAGACTGGGATCTCTCTCAGACTGGGATCTCTCTCAGCAGGACTCATGGGATCTCTCTCAGACTGGGATCTCTCTCAGACTGGGATCTCTCTCAGCAGGACTGGGACCTGGAGGAGAGGTCAGCGGGGGGTCAGAGGGCACTGGGACCTGGAGGAGAGGTCAGCGGGGGGTCAGAGGGCACTGGGACCTGGAGGAGAGGTCAGCGGGGGGTCAGAGGGGACTGGGACCTGGAGGAGAGGTCAGCGGGGGGTCAGAGGGCACTGGGACCTGGAGGAGAGGTCAGCGGGGGGTCAGAGGGGACTGGGACCTGGAGGAGAGGTCAGCGGGGGGTCAGAGGGCACTGGGACCTGGAGGAGAGGTCAGAGAGGTCAGAGGGGACTGGGCCCTGGAGGAGAGGTCAGCGGGGGGTCAGAGGTCAGCGGGGGGTCAGAGGGGACTGGGACCTGGAGAGGTCAGAGGGGTCAGAGGGGACTGGGCCCTGGAGGAGAGGTCAGCGGGGGGTCAGAGGGGACTGGGACCTGGAGAGGTCAGAGGGGACTGGGACCTGGAGAGGTCGTGCAGCTTCCTGATGTGCTTCTTCAGGTCGAAGTTGCGGCAGAAGCCCTTGCCGCAGGTGGCGCAGGTGAAGGGCTTCTTGTCGTTGTGCGTGTGCATGTGGAAGGTGAGGTTGTACACCTGGTGGAAGGCCTTGTTGCACACCGAGCACTTGAACTGCTTCTCGCCGCTGTGCGTCAGCTTGTGGTTCTTGTAGTTCCCTGCGGGTCGACGGACGACAAGTAACAACACGGGTCAGCGTTCAGCACGCACTGGCATTTTAAAACCCTTTCACTGCCACACGACAGAAGGTTAGCCCTTTCACTGCCACACGACAGAAGGTTAGCCCTTTCACTGCCACACGACAGAAGGTTAACCCCTTTCACTGCCACACGACAGAAGGTTAGCCCTTTCACTGCCACACGACAGAAGGTTAACCCCTTTCACTGCCACACGACAGAAGGTTAGCCCTTTCACTGCCACACGACAGAAGGTTAGCCCTTTCACTGCCACACGACAGAAGGTTAGCCCTTTCACTGCCACACGACAGAAGGTTAGCCCTTTCACTGCCACACGACAGAAGGTTAACCCCTTTACTATCACACAACCGACGGCGATGCTCCATCGTTAGCGTCATTAGCTCCGCGGATAGTAAAGGGCTAACCTTCTGCTGTATTGTCACAGTGAAAGGGTTAACCGGCTGTCGTGTGGCAGTGAAAGGGTTAATAAAAAGCTTGCATTTGTACTTTAGGTTTATATGAATGAATGTATTTCCATGTCCGACGAGCCACGCGTCCCTTACGGGATTATAAGACACTTAAGAAACAACAATTGAACACAACAATCACTTGGTCTAAGCTCTACACCGCGCTGCACATCATCAGAGGCCAGAATATACATCAACATATATCATGTTATTTCCGTGCGTTTATCCCACGCTTTCTCTAAATATATTACTTGTACTTTTAGGTTGTGTATTGTATATTTTGTATAGTGTTTGCACCATCTCAGGGGGCTCGTATACAGAACCAAGCATGTACCTTATATTATGTGACAAATGAAACAAAACGTGAAACTTGAACTTGAACATATAGAAGTTCAACATATACTGTAATGTGTACTATATGTATGTAAATGAAAAAATAAAACAAAAGAAACATAGGTCTTCAGGGGTATATAGGCCCGACAAGCCTATAGTGCTTCTGTCATAAATGTCACTATGATTTGAATGATACTGTATTGTACCCTTTCTGCAATCTGGTAATAAAGTTTTCAATCAATCAATCTCCCTTCAGACCTTTTCGGACAATGCTGCAATAGTTAAACTTTGGCGATTTATGGAATGACCGTTGTGTCCAAAGCCCGAAATAAAAAATAACTGAACTGAACTGAACATAGAACGAAGTGCGCGTTGATTGAAACCGAATTGTTAATTGAAGAAAAGCAACGATAATTTAATACTGGTCTCACGCCGGTCCACATTATATATTTACATGATGTGTTTATATTTATAAAGTATAGGCCCTAATATAGCCTATAATAACAAAAATACATCTGTGCTTATGCTATCATATTAATATATATATACTGAATATAAATAAACCAGGAATGCGTGAATGCTCACCTTTCTGATGGAACCCCTTCCCGCAGAACTCGCAGACGAACGGCTTGTATCCCGCGTGGATGCGCGTGTGCGTGTTCAGGGTCGAGCTGCGGTTGAACGCCTTCCCGCACTGGTTGCACTTGTGTGGTTTCTCCTGTAGAAACACAACTCAGCCGTTAATGACGTTATTATAATATACATTGAGTCATATGTAATTATGGGTTTCTTGTGGCAATAGCGCAAACAGGCATATTTGTAGATTAATTGCGTGTATTCTGCATTTTCACTTTTATTAAATGATATCGCATCAAAATAAAAGATTATTAAAATAAATACTGCATTGCCAGCAATTAAAGCAACAACGTTGATATGGAAGTTTAAATCGCTGTGTCTGAGAGTTTGATCCACGTTTACAAATAATGTCAAGACAAGTCAGCTTTCTTTATTTATATTATAGCACGTTTAATGACTAAAAGTAAAAGCCAACCAAAGTGCTTAATTACATGTATATACGACAATAAAAAATAAAACACGTACAATACAAACAGTTGGCCTATTGTCCTATTTTCTGAATGTACCGTCTTGTCCTGTTGTGCCTTTTTGTATTTGTGTATTTTATAATATTAGGACATTGATTTTATGCTCTGATTGTACAGCACTTTGGTTGGCTCTTGAGTTTTTAAACGTGCTTTATAAATAAATGACTTGACTTGACAAATAAAATACCCTAAAATGACGTAAAAAAGTGTAGCAGATAGGGTGAATATAGGGTGAATATAGGGTGAATATAGGGTGAATTAGGGTGAATATAGGGTGAATATAGGGTGAATATAGGGTGAATTAGGGTGAATTAGGGTGAATATAGGGTGAATATAAGGTGAATATAAGGTGAATATAGGGTGAATAGAGGGTGAATATAGCGTGACATTATAGGGTGAATATAGGGTGAATATAGGGTGAATATAGGGTGAATTAGGGTGAATTAGGGTGAATATAGGGTGAATATAAGGTGAATATAAGGTGAATATAGGGTGAATAGAGGGTGAATATAGCGTGACATTATAGGGTGAATATAGGGTGAATATAGGGTGAATATAGGGTGAATATAGCGTGACATTATAGGGTGAATATAGGGTGAATATAGGGTGAATATAGGGTGAATATATGGTGAATAGAGGGTGAATATAGCGTGACATTATAGGGTGAATATAGGGTGAATATAGGGTGAATATAGGGTGACATTATAGGGTGAATATAGGGTGAATATAGAGTGAATATAGGGTGAATATAGGGTGAATATAGGGTGACATTATAGGGTGAATATAGGGTGAATATAGGGTGAATATAGGGTGAATTAGGGTGAATTAGGGTGAATATAGGGTGAATATAAGGTGAATATAAGGTGAATATAGGGTGAATAGAGGGTGAATATAGCGTGACATTATAGGGTGAATATAGGGTGAATATAGGGTGAATATAGGGTGAATATAGGGTGAATATAGGGTGAATATAGGGTGAATGTAGGGTGAATGTAGGGTGAATATAGGGTGAATATAAGGTGAATACAGGGTGAATACAGGGTGAATATAGGGTGAATATAGGGTGAATATAGGGTGAATGTAGGGTGAATATAGGGTGAATATAAGGTGAATACAGGGTGAATACAGGGTGAATATAGGGTGAATATAGGGTGAATACAGGGTGAATAGAGGGTGAATATAGGGTGAATACAGGGTGAATAGAGGGTGAATACAGGGTGAATATAGGGTGAATGTAGGGTGAATATAGGGTGAATGTAGGGTGCCATGTCGCGGACCTGCGTGTGGATGATCTTGTGCCGACACAGCGTGCTCGCTTGGCGGAACCCTTTCCCGCAGACCTTGCAGACGAACGGCCGCGCGCCCGTGTGCACGGGCATGTGGCGCGTGAGATTGTAGTGCGCGTTGAACACCTGCACGGAAAACAAATATATATATATATATGTTATTAAACTTAAAACATATTAACTATAGAGTGAAAATGCTTCACTGAATGTCACTACATCCAGACCTAATGTTTGCATAAAAAGTTTGTATTGTTTATTGTATATTTTGTATATTATAGTGTTTGGACTTTATATACTTTTTTTTTTACTGTATCAAGAATCAAGGGGTTTATTTGTCACATACCAGGTGGGCATACAGTGAGATGCGGGTGGTCGTGCCCGCATCGATTGTGCAAAATACAACAATAAAATAGAATAAAATAGGCATCGAAAAAATAAAATAGATAAGACACAAGATATGCATCGTAAAAAAAAAAGACATGCCTGAGAAACTGGTTCTTATATAATTATACAATTTACTATATTAACTCTTACTGTATCTAAACTAAACTGAAGCACATTCTCCTGCAGGGACCACGCGCTTCACTGTGTAATAATGTACACAACACGTGCACGTTACAGTTTACATGACCAATAAAACAGAACGTGAACTGTACACAGCGGCGTACCTTCCCGCAGACCTCGCAGGTGAACACCTTGGGCTTGTTGGCCCCGGAGGCCCCGGAGGCCCCGGGCCCCGCGCCGCCGTGCAGCTTGGACGCGCCGCCCTTGAACAGCAGCTTGTCCGACAGCAGCAGGTGCGCCGCGCTCTCCTTCATGTACCGCTCCACGCCGGACGGGTACCTCTGCTGCACGCCGCCGGACGCCGGGTACCTCTCCACACCGGCCGGGTATGATCTGTCCAGCGGAGAGAGGCCCGTCGTCCAGCGGGCAGCAGAGGAGATACTGGCCGCACACTGCGGGCCCTTCTCCGCCACCGCGGCCGCCGCCTGCAGGAGCGCCGCGTGTTTGTGCCGCTGCTGCGCCGCGTGTTGGTGGAGCGTCGGGTTCAGCAGGTAGGAGGCCATGGCGGCGGGGTGGATGCTGAGGCGGCCGTGGTGGTGGTGAGGATGAGGAGGAGCCGGGGGGGCCGCCGACCCGCAGCTGGTGGGGCCCCCCTCCCCGCAGCCGCCGCAGTTCAGGTAGCAGTGCACGGCGGCCCCCATGGTGTGGTGGTGGAACGAGGACTGGTTCACCACCCGGGGGCGGAAGAGTTTGTATTGCCCGGTGGTGACACTAGTAACAGACGGGCTCTGCCCGCTCTTCAAACCGATGCCCGCCGCCGGTGGCACGGACTCCTCTGAGTGATGATGATACGAGGAGGAGGACAGCGCGTCGAAGTGACCCGTCAGTGACCCGCTCATGTTCAGCTTGTCGGCGAGCGGCACGAAGGGGATCACGGTGCAGTGATGATGATGATGGTGGTGGAGGAGGGGAGATGATGATGGACTCACGGCGAGCAGAGGCGCCTGTTTCGGGTCCGCTCCTCTGCCCGCCGCGGGGGGAGCAGCCGCGTGGTGGTGGTGGTGGAACAAGTTAGTAGGGAAAGGGAGTTGTATCGACTTTGGTTCAGGCGGCGGCGGCGGCGTCCTGATGGCCATAATCCGTTCGATCGAAAAGGCGAGGGGCTTCTTGCTGCTGGAGCTGGAGGTGATCATGACGCTGGGAGCCGCGGAGGAGGGGGAGCACAGTATTCCCGCTGCGTGGCGGAGGAGGGCGCCGTCCATCATGACGGACTGACTGACGGTCAAAACAGCAGCTTTACGCGCAGAGCGCCGCGGTCCTGAGTGCAGGTCCTGAGGTGATGAGTCCTCCTCCTCCTCCGTCCTCCTCACTGCAGGCCCGCGGGAAAGGACATCACAATCATCGGCGTTTTCTCCTCCCGGTCGACGTGCACGGTGCAGGCAGCCCCCCCTGGACAATCAGCACTTATGTCTATAGCGGGGCGGGGGGGGGGGGGGGGGGCTACTCAATAAGGCGTGTTGAGCCAAGAAGAGCCCGCTCCGATCATTACGCGCCTGAGAAGAAGAAGGGGAGAGTAAAGTAGATAATTGCTCAATTCTCTTCCATCAATTCTCCACTTGTCGTCGCGCTGATCGTGTGGACTCCACTGCTCCGGGTGCACCGTGCGTGTGTCTCACCGTGCGTGTGTCTCACCGTGCGTGCGTCTCACCCGCGCCGGCGCGTCGCAGCGCAGAGAGAGAGGAGGTGTTTCTTTAGAGGCTTGTTGTTGTTCAACTGGAGGAAGGTATTTGGGCAAATCCGCGCGGTGCCGGTCGGTGTCCCCGCGTGGCTCCGTGTGGCGACACCGTTTTTTAAATTACGCACGACACCACGACAGACGCGCGCTCGGTGCTCGGTGCGGGGTCATGTCAGATTGTGACTTATATCCTTTTCGTTCAGTGCTCCTCTCTCTCCACGCATGATGCACGACGCCAGGAGCGTTCTGTATTCAAGTTGACCCACAGTCTCAGGCAGATATATAGCGGAGATGCGTCGCTTTATTTATCTATGCGCCGCGCGTAAAACAGTTTTAGTGTTTTACGCGCGGCTCGTGGATAAATAAAGGGATGCTTCTCTATATATGAATATGCCTATATGTCAACTTTAATACAGAATGCTTCTCTGCTATATATGTCAACTTTAATACAGAATGCTTCTCTGCTATATAATATGCCTATATGTCAACTTTAATACAGAATGCTTCTCTGCTATATAATATGCCTATAGAGGTCAACTTTAATACAGAATGCTTCTCTGCTATATAATATGCCTATAGAGGTCAACTTTAATACAGAATGCTTCTCGAATCACCGTTGATCGTTCACTATATTTTCGTCCAACTATACTTAACCACACAATCCAGATTTATCTATTTTCACGCACAAATTCAAACATCAAACAAAAAACTAATTAAGAGCCTAAATTAGACTATAGGCTACTCTCTCTAAAACATATATATATATATATATATCCCCAGTTCTCCACAGCTGAACGGTGAGAAAAGAGACACAGATCATATCTGACCCTCTCAGAAATATTTGCAGCACAGTTTTCTGTCGGTGTCCAACTAACGACATTTGATTTCATGGCCTGATCGCATTATAATCTGCACCTCTGGCAGAGAGGACTCTGGGTTCCATTGCAGACGTGGAATATATAATAATAATAATAATAATAATAATAATAATAATAATAATAATAATAATAATAATAATAATAATAATAATAATAATAATAATAATAATAATAATAATAATAATAATAATATTTGAGCAGCAACTTCTACGGGCCAAGCACCATCCCTCACCGTGCAATACAGACCGCGGCTACCGCGCACGGCGACACGCGCATCTATAGATGAGAAAATGTGTAATTTGCTATCAAGGTAATTATAGCATTTAATTAAACTAAATTGCATTAAAGATTTTTAAATAGGCCGCTGCGTATAAAACCCGTAATTGAGATAAAGTTAATGGCGAGCACACACTGTGATTATTATGTCGTTAATTAATGAACACGTGAGTGCAGCTGGCATGATTTACAAGAATGAGAAGCATCACAAAAAACACCCAATATAGCGATATTTATAGGCGAATAATAATAATGGATATTATTGACCAAAAACAACAACAATATAATGATAATCAAACAATAATAATAATAATAATAATAATAATAATAATAATAATAATAATAATAATAATAATAATAATAATAATAATAGTAATAATGGATATTATGCACATTTGTATTATTATTTTATTATGCATACAACCTTACGTTCCATCAGTGGAATCCCGGCAGTAATGGATACAATTTAATAATAGGATAATGATTATGATTAATTCAGTTCTATTGTATAAATCATACATCTCTTCTTGTAGCGCGTGCTTTATTAATAACGTCTCACTGTTTCACATTCAGTTCCGTTAAACCGTTGATCACCCGCCATATGTTGTCATTGTCACTCATCACCGGAGGAGAAGTGGATTTAGATATAATAATAATAACGACGTCTTTCAAATAATTGCGAATCATTTTGATTGACATTTAAATCGAGCTTAATTACACAAAGTCCTGTCAATTAATCCTCCGTGTTTTCTTTTCCCCAGATGGATGTGGGGGGGGGGGGGGGGGGGGGGCTGTCATCACCGGATTATAAATTATTATGTCAAATATTTATGAAATAAATTTGCGCTAAACTAAGTTTCTGATCGGAATGAGGGATATATAACACTTGACGCATTTCTCTGCTTCCATCATTGATGCCGAATTTTAACACCAAATCACGTGGTATTTTACGCTTCTAATAATAATAATACTACCTATGGATATAATAATAGCCTAATAATAATACAAACATTTATAATAATAAAATAAATACCACTACTAATAATAACAATTATTATTATTATTATTATTATTATTATTATTATTATTATTATTATTATTATTATTATTATTATTATTATTATTATTATTATTAGTAGCTATGTTTTGTAACCATTTTGTTACATTTCTTATTTTGCAGGCAGCCTACGAATGTAAATATTCTTTTCGGTATATTTATTGAACCCCACTGTTTGGATTCTCTTGATGCCTAATAACAGACATGCTGGACCGCCACATTTCAAATGCAATCAAATGTATTTGTATATAGAGCCCGAGATCACGTGGGCTGCAGTACAAGTCAAGAAGAAACATCACAACAATATCAAGAACAAAAACCACCATCAAGTCCAAATATCCAAATTCCGTCCAGTCAGTCAGTCAGTCGGTCGCTGGATAATCAAACAGTTAATCTGACTCTGGACCAGCAGATACACGTTATGGGGATTTCACTGCCACACGACAGCCGGTTAACCCTTTCACTGTGACAATACAGAAGGTTTTACTATCACACAACCGACGGCGATGCTCCATCATTAGCTCCGCATTTGCGCATTTGCGGAGCTAATGATGCTAATGATGAAGCATCGCCGTCGGCTGTGTGATAGTAAAGGGCTAACCTTCTATCGTGTGGCAGTGAAAGGGTTAACTGAAGCTTGACGACGTCAGTTTATTTGTTTACGTGAAAGACAAGAGACGTCGGTGACGCGGCAGGGGCGTTGGCGTGAAAGCTGAGGGCCAATTAAAACCCGCTACTAATTTTAGGTTATCCAATCAATATTAGCTATAGCTTATATTTATAGAAGAAATGTTGCAGCGGTGTTTCTATACCCATTTCATGAATTAATAAAATAAGAGATATGCCATATAGACATAACAGATATATAGGCAAATTGATGTCTTTATAGCCATGACCTGAAGAAACGACCTGTTCTTGGGGAAATATTAACTCAATAAGTTTATCTTTGGACCAACATGATTAAAGGTGCAGTAAGTGGTATTTTCTTTTTTGGTTAAAATATGTTCAAATAATAGCTCATACATTCCGACAGTCATCACAGATAGCTCTGCAGTAAACAGAAAATAGATTTTCTGGTATCCCGTTCACTTTATCCAATCAGGATATAGAGAACTCCACACTGCAAAAATGGTCTGACAAACACGAGAAATAAAAACGAGTTTTAAGCAAATATGTTGAAATAAAGTAAAATAATCTGCCAGTGCAGTAAGCAAATTCAGCTTGGCGATATTTCTTGAAATAAGTAAAAACATATCTAGGGTTCTCTCTCCTGATTGGATAAAGTAGGAGAACGGGATAGCAGAAAATCTATCTGGGAGACCCATGTTACTGACCAGACACTCAGTGATGGCTGTTTACTGCAGAGCAGGAGGGACTGGGAGACCCATGTTACTGACCAGACACTCTATATCAGTTATGGCTGTTTACTGCAGAGTGGAGGGACTGAGAGACCCATGTTACTGACCAGACACTATATCAGTGATGGCTGTTTACTGCAGAGTGGAGGGACTGGGAGACCCATGTTACTGACCAGACACTCTATATCAGTGATGGCTGTTTACTGCAGAGTGGAGGGACTGGGAGACCCATGTTACTGACCAGACACTCTATATCAGTGATGACTGTTTACTGCAGAGTGGAGGGACTGGGAGACCCATGTTACTGACCAGACACTATATATCAGTGATGGCTGTTTACTGCAGAGTGGAGGGACTGAGAGACCCATGTTACTGACCAGACACTCTATATCAGTGATGACTGTTTACTGCAGAGTGGAGGGACTGAGAGACCCATGTTACTGACCAGACACTCTATATCAGTTATGGCTGTTTACTGCAGAGTGGAGGGACTGGGAGACCCATGTTACTGACCAGACACTATATCAGTGATGGCTGTTTACTGCAGAGTGGAGGGACTGAGAGACCCATGTTACTGACCAGACACTCTATATCAGTGATGGCTGTTTACTGCAGAGTGGAGGGACTGAGAGACCCATGTTACTGACCAGACACTCTATATCAGTTATGGCTGTTTACTGCAGAGTGGAGGGACTGGGAGACCCATGTTACTGACCAGACACTCTATATCAGTGATGACTGTTTACTGCAGAGTGGAGGGACTGGGAGACCCATGTTACTGACCAGACACTATATATCAGTGATGGCTGTTTACTGCAGAGTGGAGGGACTGAGAGACCCATGTTACTGACCAGACACTCTATATCAGTGATGGCTGTTTACTGCAGAGTGGAAGGACTGAGAGACCCATGTTACTGACCAGACACTCTATATCAGTGATGACTGTTTACTGCAGAGTGGAGGGACTGGGAGACCCATGTTACTGACCAGACACTCTATATCAGTGATGGCTGTTTACTGCAGAGTGGAGGGACTGGGAGACCCATGTTACTGACCAGACACTCTATATCAGTGATGACTGTTTACTGCAGAGTGGAGGGACTGGGAGACCCATGTTACTGACCAGACACTCTATACCAGTGATGGCTGTTTACTGCAGAGTGGAGGGACTGGGAGACCCATGTTACTGACCAGACACTCTATATCAGTGATGGCTGTTTACTGCAGAGTGGAGGGACTGGGAGACCCATGTTACTGACCAGACACTATATATCAGTGATGACTGTTTACTGCAGAGTGGAGGGACTGAGAGACCCATGTTACTGACCAGACACTCTATATCAGTGATGGCTGTTTACTGCAGAGTGGAGGGACTGGGAGACCCATGTTACTGACCAGACACTCTATATCAGTGATGACTGTTTACTGCAGAGTGGAGGGACTGGGAGACCCATGTTACTGACCAGACACTATATATCAGTGATGGCTGTTTACTGCAGAGTGGAGGGACTGAGAGACCCATGTTACTGACCAGACACTCTGTATCAGTGATGTCTGCTTACTGCAGAGTGGAGGGACTGGGAGACCCATGTTACTGACCAGACACTATATCAGTGATGGCTGTTTACTGCAGAGTGGAGGGACTGGGAGACCCATGTTACTGACCAGACACTCTGTATCAGTGATGACTGTTTACTGCAGAGTGGAGCGACTGGGAGACCCATGTTACTGACCAGACACTCTATATCAGTGATGGCTGTTTACTGCAGAATGGAGGGACTGAGAGACCCATGTTACTGACCAGACACTCTATATCAGTGATGACTGTTTACTGCAGAGTGGAGGGACTGGGAGACCCATGTTACTGACCAGACACTCTATATCAGTGATGACTGTTTACTGCAGAGTGGAGGGACTGGGAGACCCATGTTACTGACCAGACACTCTATACCAGTGATGGCTGTTTACTGCAGAGTGGAGGGACTGGGAGACCCATGTTACTGACCAGACACTCTATACCAGTGATGGCTGTTTACTGTAGAGTGGAGGGACTGATAGACCCATGTTACTGACCAGACACTCTGTATCAGTGATGACTGTTTACTGCAGAGTGGAGGGACTGGGAGACCCATGTTACTGACCAGATACTCTATATCAGTGATGGCTGTTTACTGCAGAGCAGAGGGACTGAGAGACCCATGTTACTGACCAGACACTCTATATCAGTGATGACTGTTTACTGCAGAGTGGAGGGACTGGGAGACCCATGTTACTGACCAGACACTCTATATCAGTGATGACTGTTTACTGCAGAGTGGAGGGACTGAGAGACCCATGTTACTGACCAGACACTATATCAGTGATGACTGTTTACTGCAGAGTGGAGGGACAGGGAGACCCATGTTACTGACCAGACACTCTATATCAGTGACGGCTGTTTACTGCAGAGTGGAGGGACTGAGAGACCCATGTTACTGACCAGACACTATATCAGTGATGACTGTTTACTGCAGAGTGGAGGGACTGAGAGACCCATGTTACTGACCAGACACTCTATATCAGTGATGTCTGCTTACTGCAGAGTGGAGGGACTGGGAGACCCATGTTACTGACCAGACACTATATCAGTGATGGCTGTTTACTGCAGAGAGGAGGGACTGGGAGACCCATGTTACTGACCAGACACTCTGTATCAGTGATGACTGTTTACTGCAGAGCAGGAGGGACTGGGAGACCCATGTTACTGACCAGACACTCTGTATCAGTGATGACTGTTTACTGCAGAGCAGGAGGGACTGAGAGACCCATGTTACTGACCAGACACTCTATATCAGTGATGGCTGTTTACTGCAGAGTGGAGGGACTGGGAGACCCATGTTACTGACCAGACACTCTGTATCAGTGATGGCTGTTTACTGCAGAGTGGAGGGACTGAGAGACCCATGTTACTGACCAGACACTCTGTATCAGTGATGTCTGTTTACTGCAGAGTGGAGGGACTGGGAGACCCATGTTACTGACCAGACACTCTGTATCAGTGATGTCTGTTTACTGCAGAGTGGAGGGACTGAGAGACCCATGTTACTGACCAGACACTCTATATCAGTGATGACTGTTTACTACAGAGTGGAGGGACTGGGAGACCCATGTTACTGACCAGACACTCTGTATCAGTGATGACTGTTTACTGCAGAGTGGAGGGACTGAGAGACCCATGTTACTGACCAGACACTCTATATCAGTGATGACTGTTTACTGCAGAGTGGAGGGACTGGGAGACCCATGTTACTGACCAGACACTATATCAGTGATGACTGTTTACTGCAGAGTGGAGGGACTGAGAGACCCATGTTACTGACCAGACACTCTATATCAGTGATGTCTGTTTACTGCAGAGTGGAGGGACTGGGAGACCCATGTTACTGACCAGACACTCTGTATCAGTGATGTCTGTTTACTGCAGAGTGGAGGGACTGAGAGACCCATGTTACTGACCAGACACTCTGTATCATTTACATTTTTTACATTTAGTCATTTAGCTGACGCTTTTATCCAAAGCGACTTACAAGTTCTGTGCGACAAGACAGCAAGAAGGGTATAACTCTATCAGCTGAGTAACAATGTTCATCAAAGTGTTGCGTGTTACAGTGTAGGTTAGTTTATTAGGACAAGTGCATGACATTAAGGTTAGTCGGTGTTAGATTTTTTTTTTTTTTTTTTTATCATTTCAGATAATGGTTGAAGAAGTGAGTCTTTAGTCGACGGCGAAAGATTGGACGGGATTCGGCTGTCCTAACTGGGATGGGTAGTTCATTCCACCATTGTGGGGCAAGGACTGAGAATAGGCGGCTTCTCTTTGATGACCCTCCGGGAGCTTGGATAGGAGTAGATCTGAGGCGGCCAGAAGATGCAGAGCGTAGGGGTCTTGAGGGTGTGTAGTTAGAGACCATTGACCGGAGGTAGGCGGGAGCGGTTCCCTTTGCCGCACGGTATGCTAGGTCGAGGGCCTTGAAGCGGATTCGTGCAGCAATGGGGAGCCAGTGCAGGTCCCTAAGAAGTGGGGTGACATGGGCCGACTTCGGTAGGTTTGAGATCAGGCGGGCCGCTGCGTTTTGAATGAGTTGAAGAGGCTTGGTGGCAGTGGCCGGGAGGCCAGCTAGCAGTGCGTTGCAGTAGTCGAGGCGGGAGATGACTGTTGATTGGACGAGGAGTTGGGTGGCTTCTTTTGTCAGGAAGGGGCGTATCCTTCTGACGTTGCTCAGGAGGAATCTGCAGGTTCAGGTTGTTGCTGCGATGTGAGCAGAGAAGTTCAGCTGGTCGTCGAGGACAACTCCAAGGTTCTTGGCGGTCGGCGACGCGGTCACAGCTGCATCAGTGATGACTGTTTACTGCAGAGTGGAGGGACTGAGAGACCCATGTTACTGACCAGACACTGTATCAGTGATGACTGTTTACTGCAGAGTGGAGGGACTGGGAGACCCATGTTACTGACCAGACACTCTATATCAGTGATGACTGTTTACTGCAGAGTGGAGGGACTGGGAGACCCATGTTACTGACCAGACACTCTATATCAGTGATGACTGTTTACTGCAGAGAGGAGGGACTGGGAGACCCATGTTACTGACCAGACACTCTGTATCAGTGATGACTGTTTACTGCAGAGCGGAGGGACTGGGAGACCCATGTTACTGACCAGACACTCTGTATCAGTGATGGCTGTTTACTGCAGAGTGGAGGGACTGGGAGACCCATGTTACTGACCAGACACTCTATATCAGTGATGGCTGTTTACTGCAGAGTGGAGGGACTGGGAGACCCATGTTACTGACCAGACACTCTATATCAGTGATGACTGTTTACTGCAGAGTGGAGGGACTGGGAGACCCATGTTACTGACCAGACACTCTATATCAGTGATGGCTGTTTACTGCAGAGCAGGAGGGACTGGGAGACCCATGTTACTGACCAGACACTCTATACCAGTGATGGCTGTTTACTGCAGAGCGGAGGGACTGGGAGACCCATGTTACTGACCAGACACTCTATATCAGTGATGACTGTTTACTGCAGAGTGGAGGGACTGAGAGACCCATGTTACTGACCAGACACTCTATATCAGTGATGACTGTTTACTGCAGAGTGGAGGGACTGAGAGACCCATGTTACTGACCAGACACTCTATATCAGTGATGACTGTTTACTGCAGAGTGGAGGGACTGGGAGACCCATGTTACTGACCAGACACTTTATATCAGTGACGGCTGTTGGAATGTAGAGCTATTTAACATTTATTTTAACCAAAGAAAATATCAGTTACAGCACCTTTTAATATTATTACAATATACATGTGACATGTGTGTCTTTAGCTATTGCTGTTGTCTATTAAGAGTTTGTATTCCTAACACAAACAGGATGGTGGGCCATGCTGTTCTGGATCCTGGCTGGCAGCCCGCGTGCCCGCATCCTGTTCTGGATCCTGGCTGGCAGCCCGCGTGCACGCGTCCTGTTCTGGATCCTGGCTGGCAGCCTGCGTGCCCGCGTGCCCGCGTCCTTCCAACAACAGCAGCGGTGCATTTATATACGACACGCATCACACACGACTGAAAAAGACCACAAGCCACAAAGACTGCTTTAAAAACACTTTAATTCGAACACTTTGAACACACCTGGATGAAACGGGTGCACAATAAGACAATATAAATATACTTCATATATATATAGTATTTTGTCCATTTTGTTTTGCCTTGAACTCCACTGACACAAACCCGTTAAAGTTTAACAGTTAAAACGTCAATTCGGACCGCAAAAAAAAAAAAACGATGCACACAATCAATCTGGTAGTAATGGTCTGTTGAACACAGCGCTGCATTTACAGTCATCGTGTGTAAAACTCTCAACGATAACGCACTCAAACATTATACTGTATTAAATGACAATGTAGCACTTTGACCCTCTGTGAATTCCCACTAGGACACATTGAGGCCTGACATTCAGCATCATTACAGGCTACAGGTGGCTGCTCTCGACCTCGCCACCCAAAATGCACTTTAAAGTTTTTCATTAGAAAACACCTTTATTTCACAGTTCTCCGACACCGGGTCTACTGGTGCGACGAGAGAACCTGTGGGGCCTCCAGCGAGCGGAGCACGACCACAGCGTGGACACGTTCTCGTGATTTATACACTTTTTACACTGTTTCTAAAGCCACAATCTGAGCTTTGAGAACGGCACGAGCAATACTAAAAAAAAAAAAAAAAAAAAAAAACATAGTAGTATAGCTGCTACTTATAAGGACGATGTGCGTCAAAGGTCTCGCTCTCATCCAGAGCGTATATTATTATTACAGAACGCCATCATCGGCCCGGAGGCAGACTGTGGCTTTAGAATCACCAGCTGACAATATTATGAATGAAAACAGAACAAGTAGTACTATAATACACTGACACCGATTGGCTGCTGGCCACCCAGCTGTACTGTACAGAGTGACATCATACTTAGTTATGGCTGGGAAGGTGTGGACTTGTACTGGGGAGGGGGGGGGGGGCACAGTCAAGGATGTTATTTACTTGATTATTTTATTCCACCTCGATCGTGATCACAGGTATGTGTTCTGCCGTCACACCGACGTCGCACCCCACTTCACTTCCTCGTACATTCAGACACGTGTGTTTTCCCTCCTCTCTGACCTCACACACACGGACACGCATGTATACACACACACACACACACACACACACACACACACACACACACACACACACACACACACACACACACACACACACACACACACACACACACACACACACACACACACACACACACACACACACACACACACACACACACAAACATGTGCACACGAGCACGCACACAAACATGCACGCACGCATATGGTACACACACGCGCGCACACACAAACATGCACACGCGCATACAGGCGCGCATGTCTGCATACAACTTTCCACACTTTCCAGCCCCCCGGGTGAGGAAGAGGAGGGTCAGACCGGGCTGCAGCCCCCGGGGTGAGGAAGAGGAGGGTCAAACCGGGCTGCAGCCCCCGGGGTGAGGAAGAGGAGGGTCAAACCGGGCTGCAGCCCCAGGGTGAGGAAGAGGAGGGTCAGACTGGGCTGCAGCCCCCGGGGTGAGGAAGAGGAGGGTCAGACCGGGCTGCAGCCCCCGGGGTGAGGAAGAGGAGGGTCAGACTGGGCTGCAGCCCCCGGGTGAGGAAGAGGAGGGTCAGACTGGGCTGCAGCCCCCGGGTGAGGAAGAGGAGGGTCAGACCGGGCTGCAGCCCCCGGGTGAGGAAGAGGAGGGTCAGACCGGGCTGCAGCCCCCGGGTGAGGAAGAGGAGGGTCAGACCGGGCTGCAGCCCCCGGGTGAGGAAGAGGAGGGTCAGACCGGGCTGCAGCCCCCGGGTGAGGAAGAGGAGGGTCAGACCGGGCTGCAGCCCCCGGGTGAGGAAGAGGAGGGTCAGACCGGGCTGCAGCCCCCGGGTGAGGAAGAGGAGGGTCAGACCGGGCTGCAGCCCCCGGGTGAGGAAGAGGAGGGTCAGACCGGGCTGCAGCCCCCGGGTGAGGAAGAGGAGGGTCAGTCGTCCTCGTCGTCGCTGTCTCTCATGCTGACCCCCTGCAGGCCTCCCCCTCCCCCTCCCCCTCCCCCCGCCCTGACCGCCAGCGTGGCCTCCTCCACCATCAGCCGGTTGTAGACGCTCTCGTAGCTCTTGTTGTTGAGGGCGGCGTCCAGGACGCCTTGCAGCCGGAAGTCACGGTACATCTTCTGTCGGGGGGGGGGTGGGGGGTGGGGGGGGGGGGGGGGTTCAGAGAGAGTTAGGGATGTTAGAGGTAATGTCTTAACTCAATCTGCGCCGTCCACGTATATATACGCGTTTGCTCCGCTGAACGCCAATCACGTATATATACGTTATTTGGTCCGTTTTGGATTTTAATATTCTATTCAGTGTTACGGACCTCTATGTTTTTTTTTTTTTATCAATTTTTTTTATTATTACTTACATGAAAACAAGACAACACAATAACCACAATAACAATACACAGAACTTCACAGGGAGATAACAGAAACAATAATAATACAGAAATAACAAATTATATATATAAAAAAAAAAAAAAAAAAACAGTACAACATTTTTTATTTAAAGGAGTACTATCTCATAAATGGCCTTTCCCAGTATTCAGCACCGTTTCCCGGCCGTGTGGCCCTATATTAATAAAACATATGTCTCTAATTCTCAAAAAGGCGTATTCTTCCAATTCCCCTCACAACATTCACCCTCACCGAACTGAGTCATCTCAAAATGTGCATATCAGTGATGTCAGAGATTTCCCAGCTGCATAACAACGTGGCAGTTGCCACCAGGCCACACAGTGGTTGGAGCCCAGCCTCAAAACGGCTTAAGGTCTTGAGGTAGAAAAACGCTGCTCTTGAGTACCCGAATAGAAATACAAAACAATGAACCTTCTTGAAAAACAAAAACCTACAGAGGTGTTCCATAGACTCACAGGAACCGTGTAAAAGTGCCCAAATAGTGAAGAAATAGCAAAATAGCTCCCCCCCAATAAAATCCCCCCAGTTAAAGTCAAGAGGACAACACAAAAGACAAGACAGACAAGACATTTCCTCCTCCCCCTCCCACGAGACCGCCGGACTCCCCCGAACAAGCACCCCAACCCCGCTCAGCCGCACACGGCGGTTCTGACCTTTTCAGCTGCTGCGACCCACAGTTCAATCCCAGCCTGCCCACCCCAATCACCTGCGCCGTGGATATCTCAAGATAAATCACATCCAACAGTGTTAGGGAACAGTTAATCACTGTGAGCTTCTCAGGCTCCTTCCATCTCAATGCTATTAGCTTCTTCGCTGCTGTGACGCCCGCTAGGACAACCCTTTTTTGTTATATCGTTCCGGAGTAGCGTAACAGCTGTGAATGGGATTGTTAAGCCACATAGATCTGAAAGTTTGTCCGTTATTGACCTCCAGAAGCGGGCCACTGGTGGGCAATCCCAATGCATATAAGTGCCAGTGGCCCTTTGAGAGCACAAAGTGCACAGAGAGTCGGTTACCAGTCCCATAGCAAATAGCTTCCTATGTGTAAGATAGGTCCTATGAATATAATTAAAATTAATTTGCTGGTGATTGGGGTTGCGGGAGGACAATGCCACATTTGTCCAAACCTCATCCCAGTCAAACTCGGGGTCCAACTCCGGGATATCCCCACGCCAGATTGTATCCAATGATAAATTTTTATACGTGGATTGAATTAAGAGCGTATAGAAGTCTGAGACAAACCCTCTGGAGGTCGTCCTGTCCACTATGAGCCTGAGGAAGGGGTGTGGGTGCAAAGCTTGAGCCCACGGCACGCCATGCGCCCTCAGCGCTGACCTTAGTTGAAGGTAAAGAAAGAAGGACTCGCCGGGAAGATCATAAAATTCTCTTAAGTCCTGAAACGCACGGAGGCCGTTCTTATCATAAATATCCCCCAGAGTATGAACTCCCCTCCTTTGCCATTGAGGAATACTAACCGGCTTGTGCCCAACAAGTAGTTGCTGGTTATTAAAAATTGGAGAGTCCAGGTGCCATGGGCATTTAACCCCACACGACTTCTGTACATTACGCCATGTTTGGATCACGTGAGTTATGATCGGTCCATATCTTAGTCGGCATTTCGAAATAGAGACAGTGGAGTACACTACATCCTGTAATCTTAGCGGTGAGACCGCCGCCGCTTCTAAGGAGCGCCAAGATACAGCCTCTACAGGGTCTAGCCAGCACATCAGAGGTCTCAGTGAAAAGGACCAGAAATAAAGCTTAAAATCAGGGATTGCGAGGCCCCCATCTTGTTTCCTACGTTGAGTGGTAGCTCTTTTGATTCTCGGGCGTTTGTTATTCCAGATAAACTTAGATATCATCGATCGTACCTTGCGCCAGTGGTCTATTGGAGGGGGCAGGGGGAGCATTGAGCTAACAAAATTTATCCTAGGCAGGACGTTCATTTTGATTATGGAAGCCCGGGCTTGTAAGGAGTTAGGAAGGGACGACCATCTGTCTAGATCCTGGCGTATTTTATCATAAGTACCCGTGAAGTTGTACTTAGTAGTTTGACTCAGCGTGGGGAATATCTCTATGCCCAAGTATTTAAAATGTTCCACTATGGGGATATCAGCTGGTAGTCGCACCGCCTTGGCCAGCTCATTAAGAGGTAGGCAGGCTGATTTGTTCCAGTTAATCTTAAAGCCTGACTCACGGACCTCTATGTTAGCGTTAAAAGGCATACTGGGACCCCAACGGTGCAGTACCAGCCAGATCCTGCTAGGTGGCAGTATCGAGAGTGCAGTAAACCCTGTTCCAGACTGTGTGTCACATCTAAACACCTCCGGGTGGAGAATTTTGGTCCAGGCGAGCCTAGAGGTTCACTCGATCACATTGAAACCTGTCCAGGACACTCGATGCATGTGTTGTGCTGGATTATGCCCGGGACCAGATGGACATCAATACTGGAAATCGCGATCAGACAATTGGAATATTCTTTTTGGAATACCCCCGATCAAAGGTAAGGACTATCTGACGTCAATTCCACCTTGATCCTACAATGATCAAGCTGATCGGCGTGTGGTGTTCCAAACTAATGCCGTTACTGGCAACCAAGGCATTCATGATGAAACATAATACCTATTATATACATTTGATTTGGAAATAGTAGCGTGTCCAGGCAAGAAACGCCAACGCTTATAGCAGAATTCACGTATCGCCCTATAACTCAGCTTTTCAGGAATCATCCCGGATCACTCCTAAACTATACTTATATTCACCACGGGATAACGCGCGAACGTATACATGAAAAAATTATCTCTTTTTTGCATGTTTGACGGAAGAAAGTGACTGTCAAATGACCATAGTATTGTCTCCATAGCTATAATATAGATTAGAATATAGATATAGCTCTCCAAACATAGTGACGCACATTGAAAGCAGGCTATGGAAACCTGGCGCATTAGCTACAAGGATAAGGGTAATGGCTGGCGCCCAATGTGTCAAGGAGAGACTTGTTTCCATTCACAAATCTAAAGTGAGCTGCACAGTATATAGAAATAACACGTGAAAGGCGGTTAGGTGGTCGAGCGGAGATTGCGTTCGTCACCAGCCCCGGAGCTGTGAGCTTGATTCGCCTGTTCGAATCCGGCTCACAGCTCCGGGGTTGTCACCAGCTTGGCTGGCCGTCTGCACTGATACAATTGGCTGTATCAGAGGGTGGGAGAAGCTGGCGGGGTGGGTCCGGGTCGTTGTAAACAGCGACTCCTACAGTTCGGTCGGGGCGCCTGCTAAACGCGGATTGGACGTGAGGGGGATAGTGTGATCCTCCCACACGCTACACCCTCTCAATGAGAATCCGCGCTGCCAGGTGAAAAGAAGCGGTGATTGGCTGGACGTGTGTCGGAGGAAGCACGTGATAGCCTCCACTCTCCCAGATGATCTGACTGTGGGGGGTAAAGCGCAGCGACCAGGAAGGGACTGGGAATTGGCATACGACTAACATTGGGGATGGGAGAAAATCGGAGGAAAATGGGGGGGGAAAAAGACCAATAATAAAAAAAATAAAAATAACACGTGAATTATACTTAAAGGGGAAGTTCACAGAAAAACTTATTTAAATTTCAAATTTATTTACACATAATCTCACATGCACAATATGAATTATTAGTTATAATTTCCTAAAATAAAAATGATTAATGAACAAGAAGGGCACTCAGAGCGACGCCTACAGCCATGAGTGAGTAGGTGAAGCCTGCTACCGCTGCCGTCCCCCACCTTAATATTGATTGGATGGACAATGGTGTTATTAGAGGTGGAAATTCATTCAAATAAAATAGTTATTAGAGGTTTCTGTCAACTTATGTGCAAACCATCATCCAAATCAGAGCAGAACTATAGAAGTTATGAGCGATGCAAACACATACACGGACAGGAGTGATTACAAAACCCTGTAGCGCTCTGCGCACGGGGTATAATTATTGTTAGAGTTAATGAGGTTGAATATGCCCCCCCCCCCCCCCCCAGTGATGTCGAATCCTTGTGTGAAATTATGCACACGAAAAAATAGCAACCCATTTAATTGTATTTCTTTTGGTGAAGTGCCTTTTCAAGGGTGGACTTTCCTTTCTGACCGGCAGGATTGACACATGAGAGCAGGGTTGACATATGAGAGCAGGGTTGACATATGAGAGCAGGATTGACACATGAGAGCAGGATTGACACATGAGAGCAGGGTTGACATATGAGAGCAGGATTGACACATGAGTGCAGGATTGACATATGAGAGCAGGGTTGACACATGAGTGCAGGATTGACATATGAGAGCAGGGTTGACACATGAGTGCAGGGTTGACATATGAGAGCAGGGTTGACATATGAGAGCAGGGTTGACATATGAGAGCAGGGTTGACATATGAGAGCAGGGTTGACATATGAGAGCAGGGTTGACATATGAGAGCAGACATATGAGAGTAGGCTTGACATACAGGGGCAGGGTTGACATATGAGGGCAGGTTTGACATGAGTGCAGGATTGACATATGAGAGCAGGATTGACATAAAGGGGCAGATTTGACATGAGTGCAGAATTGACATATGAGGGCAGGGTTGACATATGGGGGCAGGATTGACATACGAGGCCAGGTTGACATAGGAGGGCAGGTTTGACATACAGGGGCAGTGTTGACATACGGGGGCAGGTTTGACAGACGAGGGGCAGGGTTGACAGACGAGGGGCAGGGTTGACAGACGAGGGCGGGGTCTGTACATTCACGACACACTGACTGCCGTCACTCCAAGTCCAGGTTACCTTGACGATCTTGATGAGTATCTTCAGCTGATAAGTGTGAAGCTGCAGGTCCAGCCGCTCCGCCAGCCACACGCTCACCGCCTTCATGGAGGTCGTGTACCAGTGCTGTGGAGGAGAGAGAGAGGGAGACTCAGCTGCTTCCCCCGGCCATCAGAACACGGATTGTTTTTTTATCGGTTCATTTTCGTTTTATAGCATTTTGAAAAGCCCTCGTTTTCAAGGGAAATATAAAGATTCCATGATAAAAGACGTTTACTGGAATATTCTAGAATACACAAAAACGTTGTCATTTTTCGGCCTATTTATGAATCGTTTTCAAATAAACGCTAGATTATCGATAGTATAATGTGTACGTATGCACGCTAGATACGCGAGCTGAAAAATCGATTCTCTGATTTCCTCATCAGCGATCGCGCACACACACACACACACACACACACACACACACACACACACACACACACACACACAGGGCAAACGCTGAGATCTCAGCGAATACAACTCTGATTATCCCAAGACTGGTAAAATAGATTCCTTACCTCAGATCAGATGTTCTCCAAAAAGATCATTCCAATTCCTGATCGCCATTCCAAAAATCGATCACGCTTATTGATTGAGTATTGGCTACTGTGAATATATATTCCAGGCTGATTCCCGTCCCGCGATGACTTCCATGTTGAGCAGACAGCTTGCCAGCTCAAGGAGCCAGCTGGCTCCGCCTCTAAGCGACTGACCTGCAGTTACACAGAGATAGACGATAGGGGGCGCTTTTTTCCATTCTGAGGAGCTGCTGTACCAACGGGAGACTCGGTGAAATATGAAATCAGATCGCTAATAAAAAAATAAAACGGGGGGGGGGGGGGGGGGGAGCTCCCGTAGCTCACCGCATATCTCGGCGCTATTTCTGCGTCGGGGAAAACTGTGCTCGTCACGGATCTGGGGGACACGAGTTCGATTCCCGGACCCGCCGTCATTTCTCAGAATGTCTTCCCCTGCTCTACATCCCATTTCAACCTGTTTCTGTCGGTCATGCTTGACCAGAAAAGCGATAAACGCTAAAAAATAAAGTAAAAAAAAAAAAAAAACGCTAATACACGTCGTGGGCATTCAGGCATTGGGCTGATAAAACGCCATTTGACGTCATGGGCACTGAAAGTGTTAATGGCTCAAACAAAATAAATTACTTTCTCCTTCCTCACTCCGCCGTCCCCCGCGACCAACAGCAAGGTGCGCGTCACTCGGTGAAGACGGCCCCAGGAGGTCTAACCTTCGCTTCCCGTCTCAAAACACATCTGTTCATTCCGGCATATTCACTTTAATTTTAAGTTTATTATAACTGCTCCCTATGTAACTCTGTAATATTGTGTTTTTACTGTGTGTAATTGTATTTGTTTTTAACCCTGTACGGCGACCTCGGGTGCTGCTCAGAAAGGCGTCTTTAAATAAAATGCATTATTATTATTAAAAACACCTTCAGTCACGCCTGATAAAGTATAACACCAGGCCAACGAGATCTGCATCAAAAGATCAGGATTCAAAGGGGGCGGGGAGGCGGCGGGGGGGGGGGGGGGGGGTGAAACAAACACGTGCATTAATTAAGAAATGCTAATTACAGCAGAACACCTGAACGCACGCCTGGCTGGGGAGAAGGTCTCGACTCCTGCCTCTGAATGTGAGAAAATGTTTCCGCGACTGAATTCCTCTCGGCGCTCCCTTCTGTCTCAACACCGGGGTCGTGGACTCGCTCGGAGCTAAAGAGCGACTCCTCGTTTACTCCCTCATTCACCGGGGAAACGGGCTCGGAGCCACTTGCTTTAATAAAAAATAATGTACAGAGGAAATTGCTCCAAATCGCTGAACCTGCGTTTTTTGAGAAATCGTCCAGGTTTTTATTGACGTCACACGGAGCGCCGCGTCGTAAACCGTCCGACGTGAACGGGGGAGAAAAAGAAAAGATAAATAAAAGAAAGCCCCGAGCCTCGCCGATCGTTTACCTGAAGAGCCGATACGTGTCCCTTTTTTAAAACACACGGCTCTTACTTGTTTTCGTTTCTCCTGCCACAGCGAGCGCCGGAGACAATCACTAACCAGATATATATCTGGGATCGAAGAGAAGTCCGTTTCCCTCTCAATCCACTCCGGAGCGCGGCGCGGCGAGCAGGGAGACCGCGGGGGGGCGGAGGCCGGAGGAGTTCAGCTCGCGGAGTGGATTCCATCTCATTTATCTTTTCTTTTTTTTGTTGTATAACGGGCACCATCTCCCGCCGCGGCCACACGGTGCCGAGACGATGCACCCGGCCGGCGTGACGTTATTAACTCGCCGGCCGCGGGAGCGGAGCGGAGAGCGCCACACGCTAATGAGCTAGCCGACCATCCGCGCCAATTAGCGTGAGTGTGGAAATTGAAAACGGTAGATGCTCTTTAATTGAGACGATTAAAGGAGGAGAGGGGAAAACAGATGGAGCCAATGAAGGGGGGAACTCTGAAGACGGAAATATGAAGCGGAGAGGGGGGGGGAGGAAGGGGAGGGGGAGGGGGGTCGAGACGACGCAGACGGCGTTTGTTATCATCAACCCTCCTGGAACATTATTATTTACATTCGGCGGAAATTACAGTTAAAAATAGAGCGTCTTGCTGCAGCCGACAGGGTGGATGACACCTGAGGCCCGGGGCGGGGGGGGGGGGGACGGGGACGTGTGCTCCCCCGCAGCCAGGCCTCATCAGCGGGCTTCATCAGGCTGATCAGGCTCCTAATGTGGAGAGGATGGAGCCGTGGGGGGGGGGGGGGGGGGGGGGGGGGGGGCGCCGCCTGTGAGGGCGTGTGCATTATACTCCTCATCTACACAAGAGACGCTCCCCGGTGTGCGCTGCTTATACACACAAATAGATGTGTAGAGAATAGACAGGCACACACGAGCACGCACGCGCACACACACACATGAGCACGCACACACACACACACACACACACACACACACACACACACACAGTAAAGCACATATGGACAAACATCCATCTTGGCATATGAACATGTTTACAACTGCATGGTAGCAAACTCACCCACAGAATCCCACAGATGAACCAACACATTCGTACAAACACAACGCGTCTGTAGCGAGCCGAGCCGCGCGCACAGCTGGTCCCAACGTGGCCGGCTTAGAGGAACAATATCAATATCGTTTCTATTTGGACATTTACGGGGGGCCAGTTTCTAATTGCAGCCACCCGTAGGTGCTCTTTGAGAGCGGTTTTTGTAAGTGGGTAGTGATTCACATTCCTTTACAGCTTTGGGTAGGGCGTTCCACATTGATGTGGCATAATTGCGAGACGTGTTAAGTCCCTTGTTTGAGCCGGATCTGGGTTTAACATGATTTGTGGAGCTCCCTCTGGTGTTGTGATCGTGGTATTCACTGACCTTTGGGAAGTATTTTGACATGTACATGGGTACCTTAGTCGTATAGTGTATCTTGTAGACCAGGCCCATTGCAAGTTGCTGTACTCTGTCGTCTACTCTAAGCCATCCTAGGTTGTCAAAGTGGGCAGGGGTGAGGTGGGTTCTGGGAGTCAGGTCAAGCAGTAGTCTGACCAGTTTGTTTTGAGATGTTTGTAATCTTGTTTTTAGGGCCTTTGAGGTGCTTTGGTACCATGAGGTGCAAGCATAGTCATAGTACCCTTGAATGAGTTCTCCTGCCAGAGTCTTCAGGGTATTCTTGATAATAATAATAATAATAATAATAATAATAATAATAATAATAATAATAAATTCAATTTGTACCGCACTTTATATTTGTGAAAATCTCAAAGTGCTACAGGAGATAAAGATAAAAAGTTAAATGAATAAAACAACCAATGAAATGGAAGAACATAAAAATTAAATAAAATAATAATAAAATGAATAGAAGTAAAAATAAAAGTAAAAGAAAAATTCAGGCAAAAGCCTCGTTAACACTTTGGTTGCCTAAGGTTAAATTAATGATATACCATAGATTGCCAGCGCTATTTGTCTATGGAGAAAGTCCCCTTCTTTGCAGGGCTATAACTTTTTAAATTCTATTGCTACATTGCCATTATTAGGGCCCATTCAAAGTCCTATATGTATTGTTCATTGTGTAGCAACGTTAAACTTTTTCATTCACATATTCATAGTAAAGTATGGTCTAATGTATAAGTATGTTTTCATCTCTTTCTGCAGCTTTCTCCAGAACGTGATATATAGCCCCAAATGCATTATATTGATGATGAAATACAGTTTGATGGCAATCAGCGCGATATAAAAAATTCCAACTAGACGTACTTCTAGAAGTTACTACACGTCATCTGATGTTGACCGGATGGGCGAGGGGGCGTTTATAATT